>NC_036451.1:31198946-31544005 GCF_002775205.1 Xiphophorus maculatus
AAATTACCTCGCAGTTACAGCATAGAGACAAGACAAGAGAAAAGACACAATAACAACGTCCGGGTGTTGAGTCTGGAGTTTGGCTGCAGTAGCGCTGATGACGTCACAGGCCACCGCTGCATCAGCTGATGGGGGAATGTAAACAGTGATCAAAATGGCGGACGTAAACTCCCTCGGTAAATAATACGGCCGCATTCCCACAGCCAGAAGTTCAATGTCTGGGCTACAATCTGTTCCTTCACGTTAACATAACCGGGATTACACCACCTCTCATTCACATAAAGTGCAATCCCGCCGCCCCTCTTCTTCCGACTCTTGGAAAAGTCCCTGTCCCCGAACCAAGGAAAATCCAGGAACCTCCACGCTGTAGTCCGAATAAGCGAGTGCAGCCAGGTTTCCGTGAAGCAGAAGATACTGCACTCCCAGTACTCCTTCTGGGTCCTAACCAGTGCCATGAGTTCGTCTGTCCAATTTCCCAAAGACCTCACGTTCCCTACAATAATCGCCGGTACCGCTGGCCTGCGCCGTCTCTTCTTCTACCTCCGTTTAACTCCAGACCTGCAGCCCCGTTGTCTCCTCCGTAACTCCTCCGGGACCACAGGCCCGTCTCCGGGCAGCAGCAGAGGCTTACACAGCGCAATCAGCCGTTCACACGCGCAAACAATGCCGCTACTCCGCTCGGCGAGGTTCTCCGCAACCAAGAGTATAAAAAGTAGCAGAAGAACGCAGAGAACATCGACAGAACCACATCCAGCCATTGTGGAAAGCCCAACTGATGATCCATGGGTTCTTCAAGCACGGATCCTTAATCGGTTACAGCAAATATAAACAGACAAACACACACGACGGGAGCTGCGTCTGCAGGCAGCCAGCTGCGCCGGCGCCATCTTGACGAGTCCGCCGATGTGCGACAGGCATTCCTTGCGAACCCCACATGTCTGGCAGACCGCATTTTTTTAGCTCACCGATTTATTGACTTTTTGATCCTTGCCTGGAAGATACATCATGAATAAATCCAAGAAAAGGAAACATTCTGAAGATGGCAGAACATTTAATGCTACGTGGACAGATCATTTTGCTTTCACCGCTGATGAAACTGGTTCACCAGTCTGCTTAATATGTGGCGAAAGACTGGCAAACAACAAGAAGTCAAATGTTGAAAGACATTTCAAGAGCAAACGCTCTGTCTTTGCTAAAAAATATCCCGAGGGAGAGGAGAGAAAAAAAGCCGTTTCAGAGCTGATGCGAAAGGCTGAAGCGTACAGAGCCCCCTAGGGGACATGGGGGATTTTTTTTCTTTTGCGTTCCCTCGCAATACTGTACTGGTCAGTTATGCAGCATACTGAATCCTGTAGCCTTTCTTACGGTGGGCGCCGTACTTTCTGCTTTAATATAAGGTTATGTGAGGTTTTTCCATGAATGTTAGTATCTTTTTGTGAAATATCTGAAGTTTTATATCTTTTTTTAGGATAGAAAGGCGCCACAAACCTACGATATAAACGGAAACTTTCTGTAAGTAGGAAAGAAATAAAAACACATTATAATTTGGACTATTTCTGAGTTATTATCGCTGGTAATAAATCATCTGACAGTTTTGATTGTGTCTCTGTTGTTCTAGTCTGAATGGTTTAAAGAGCTGCTTTCAGCTCCATCTTAGCCTTAACAGACATAAACATGCAGGAAAAAATAAATCCATTTTCAATCAGTGTTTTGCACCAAACGGTTAATAATAATAAACAAGTTTTCACTGAGGCTCTATAAGGGCCATATGAATGAAATAAGTAATTATTGATATGACAGGAGCAGGAGGCTTTCACTTAGGTGTGTCGATGTGGGCGTGACGTCACCAGGTATGAATGGGAAGGTCACTGACCTGCTGGCTTTGTGTGTATGAGGAAGCGGTGAGCGGGGCGGTCAGTCCTGGCAAAGTTTGGAGCCTGATCATCAAAATGGAATAAATTGATAATTGTGACAGAACAAAGAAAAGGTTTGGAGTTGATTGATAAATGGACAGATGAGATTCCAGAGTTAACCCAGTGCTGCCCTTTACCATCATTAGTTTGTCGTGTTTTTAATAATAAAAACTTGTTAATAGTAAAAACTGTTTGGTGCAAAACACTGATTGAAAATCGATTTATTTTTTCCTGCATGTTTATGTCTGTTAAGGCTAAGATGGAACTGAAAGCAGCTCTTTAAACCATTCAGACTAGAACAACAGAGACACAATCAAAACTGTCAGATGATTTATTACCCGCGATAATAACTCAGAAAGAGTCCAAATTATAAAGTATTTTTATTTCTTTCCTACTTACAGAAAGTTTCTGTTTATATCGTAGGTTTGTGGCGCCTTTCTATCCTAAAGAAAGATATAAAACTTCAGATATTTCACAAAAAGATTCTAACATTCATGGAAAAACGTCACATAACCTTATATTAAAGCAGAAGGTACGGCGCCCACCATAAGAAAGGCTACAGGATTCAATTATGCTGCATAACTGACCAGTAGATTATTACGAGGGAACGCAAAAGAAAAAACTTCACCATGTCTCCTAGGGGGCGCCGTACTACGGGACACAGAAGCAGGCTGCGCATTTTTTGGTTTGCTTGGTTGGTTCAGTGCCGGTGGATAATATTTGGATAAGTTTTGATTTTTATCTCCTGAATAAGAGGAGGACAGGTGACTGCATTCTGTTTCTATTTCTCCTTCAGTGCAGGTTGGGTAAGTTTCGATTTTTATTTCTTAAATACAAAGACTCAAATAGACAGAAGGTATTTTGTTTGAAATTGAGCATCAACAAAGTGTAAAATGCGTTTTGTTACGTGCAGAAATAAAATGTTGTGTTCTCTGCAGCAGTTCGTTGATTTCATAAACGCCACATAGTATCAATTTTTGTACATAGCATATAGGTTTTATATTTATGACGTCAAAATGGGTTGTGGCTCCAAGTGTTTTCTTTTTATTGGGAGGCGGTCCCAAATGGCTCTATGAATAGAAAAGGTTGCCGACCCCTGAATCAGACATAAACTTTACACATATTGTGTTTCCCAACCCCACCGAAGTTTATTTCACACTTCAGGTTGCAACAAAAACACTACAAACCATCTTTACATCTTTACAGTCAAACACTTTTGTGTAACTGTTTTTTTTTTTTTTCAATCATCCATACCGCTTCCCACGCCCTCCCTGCAATGGCACTGCGCCCCCCCTAGGGTGCGCCCCACACACTTTGGCCACTGGCCTAGAGCAAGGCAGTGCATTAGCATTAGCATTAGCCTTTTCCCTAAAAAAGCTTATATCTATTTTTCTTATTTATTAGCCATGGTTAGTATTCTGAATGGAGGAAGTAAATGTAAGACAACATGCTACTGACAGCATTTAGGCAAACATTAGCATTTTGGCTAATTTTAGCTTACACACTAACTCTAACATACTGAATGGAGTAAGTCCATATTACTCAACATGCTTATGATTCTCCACATGCTATTGAGTACATTGTAACCTAATTTAGCATTGATGCTAATCTTTAGCATCAGAAGGCTGAGTTCCAACCGACGGGCACACTTTGGCAGGTCCCGTTTAAATTTCTTCAGAAATTTTCTAGTTATTATTATTGTTGTTGTTATTACACTGTGTTCCCAATTATTATGCAAATTGGATTAAAGTGTCATAAAGATTAACATTTTTGTTGTGCTATTAAATTTATAGATGCTATTGTGTGTCAGGGCTCTTTGAATCACTATAATTATTTTCAGAGAGCTGGTTGATTAGTTTGTCTGCTGAGCTCAATTAAAGGAAATCTACTGAAGAAGGATGTTCCACATTATTAAACAGGCCACAGGTTTCAAGCAATATGGGAAAGAGAAAGAATCTCTGCTGATGGAAACCATCAGATAGTGTAGTGCCGTATGACAAGGTATGAAAACTTCAGATATTTAACGAAAACTGAAGCGTCATCATTGTACTGTGAAGAGATTTATGGCTGATTCAGAACAAAGATGGTTTTACAGATAAAGGCAGAATGAGGAATGTTTCTGTTAGACACCACAGAGCAGCTGTTAAAATGTCCTTAAAGGAGCAAACAGTTATTAGAAGCTGCTGGAGCCTCTGGAGCCTCAAGCTGGAGGATCCTCCAGAGGTGCATGAACCTACTATTGGGCCCCTAACCAGAGCTCACAAGCAGAACCGGTCCCAGTGGGCCCAGCCGGACATAAAGATTAATTTTCAAACAGACTTGTTCACTGATGACTGCTGTGCAGCCCTGGATGGTCCAGATGGACGCAGTAGTGGATTGGTGGTGGATGGCCACCAGGTTCCAACATGGCTGTGACGTCAGCAAGGAGGTGGTGGAGTCATGCTGTGGGCCGAATCATGGGGAGAGAGAGAGAGAGCTGGTCGGCCCCTTCAGAGTCCATGAAGGTGTGAAAATGACCTCAGCAAAGTAGATGGACTTTCTGACTGATCATTTTCTGTCATGGTTCAAAAAGAAGAGCCGAACCTTCAGTAGCAAAATCATAAGATAAGATAAGATAAGATAAATCTTTATTATCATTGTCACAATAACAACGAAATTTAAAAGGTGCCATCAGTCGGTGCACATGCCCAAAAACAAAAAATAACTGTCTCACAATTCACACACAACGCAAGAATCAACAAACAACTGGCAAAAAAACCTAATAAATAAGAACAGCCACATTCTCACATACATCATTTATGATGATTAATGGTTGTTTTTGATTGCATTTAGTTTTGTTATTGCTGTCGGGTAGAAACTGTCTCTGAGACGTTGGTTCTGGTTCTGGTTGCTCTGTATCTTCTGCCTGAAGGCAGCAGTGTGAACAGAGAAGGTCCAGGGTGAGAAGTGTCCTTTGTGATGTGTTGTGCTTTTCTTAGACAGCGGTCGCTGTGCAGGTCCTCCAGTGAGGGGAGAGGGCAGCCAATGATTTTTTGGGCTGTATTCACAACCCTTTGGAGAGCTTTCCTTTGAGCCGTAGTGCTGCTGTTATACCAGACGCAGATACAGTAGGTCAGTATGCTCTCTATGGAGCACTTGTAGAAGGACACCAGCAGCTTCTCCTTGATGCTGTTCCTCCTGAGAACCCTCAGGAAGTTCAGTCTTTGCTGGGCCTTTTTTATCAGCTCCAAGGTGTTCATGTTCCATGTGAGGCCCTGCTCAATGTGGACCCCCAGGAAACGGAAATCAGCTACCCTCTCCACACATTTTCCCCCAATGGTTAGTGGTGTAATGTCCGTTTTATTCCTCCTGTAATCTATTATGAGTTCTTTTGTCTTTGAGTTGTTGAGGAGCAGATTGTTCTCCCTGCACCACACCACCAGCCGCTCCACCTCTCCCCTGTAGGCGGACTCGTCGCCTCCTGAGATGAGCCCCACCACTGTGGTGTCATCAGCAAACTTGATGATGGTGTTGCTGTGGTGGGCAGAGGTGCAGTCGTATGTGTACAGACAATAGAGCAGGGGGCTCAGCCCACAGCCCTGTGGAGAGCCAGTACTAAGGCTGAGGGCAGTGGATGTATGTTTTCCCACCCTAACTCTCTGCTGTCGGTTGGTCAGGAAACTCAGGATCCACATGCAGGTGGAGTGAGGGAGGCCCAGGTCCCCCAGTTTGTCCACCAGTCTATGAGGGAGGATGGTATTAAAAGCAGAGCTGTAGTCTACAAAGAGCATCTGCACATAGCTCCCCTGCTGCTCCAGATGTGACAGAGCAGCATGGAGGGCCGTGATCACAGCGTCCTCTGTGGATCTGTTGGCTCTGTAGGCGAACTGGTGGTGGTCAAAGCCAGGAGGGAGAAGTGCTGTGATGTGACCCCGGACCAGTTTTTCAAAAGACTTCATCACCACAGGGGTTAGTGCCACTGGCCGGTAGTCGTTGAGGCAGGAGATGTGAGGTTTCTTGGGTATGGGGACTATGGTGGAAGATTTCAGGCAGGATGGGACTGTAGACAGGGCTAGGGACTGGTTGAAGATCCTGGTGAAGACTCCAGCCAGCTGATCGGCGCAGTCTTTCAGGTCCAGGGACGCCATCAGGTCCAGCAGCCTTCCTTGGGTTGACGGCCCGCAGTGTGCGCCTCACCTCGTGCTCCTCTACAACGAGGGGTGTGGTGTTGTGGGTCGCTTGGTGTAGTGTGGCTGCCTCTGTTGGTTGGAGCAGTTTTCCTGAGGGGGGCATAAGCAGGAATTAAATGCAGGGACAGGTGATCCGACTGACCCAGGTGAGGAAGTGGTCTAGCCCTGTAGCCTAGCTTGATGTTGAAGTAGACTTTGTCCAGAGTGTTAGCCTCTCTTGTAGCACACTTTACATCTGGTGGAACTTGGGGAGCGCCGTCTTCAAGTCTGCATGGCTGAAGTCCCCGCTATGATGTGCACAGCATCTGGATAGATGCTCTGCTAATGCTGCCATGCAAAAGTCCAATAGCTGTTTTAGCATTAGCATCCGGTGGGATGTAAACAGCGGTTACCATGACTACGGTGAACTCTCTGGGGAGGTATATTGGTCTGCATCTAACAGTCACATACTCCAGGTCTGGGGAGCAATGGCTGATGACAGTCGCTGTGTTAGTAACCAGGTGTTGTTCAGGTACACAGAGCCTCCTCCTCTGCTCTTACCGGAGTCCTTCGTTCTGTCGCGGCGCTGTACTGTGTAGCCTGCTAGCTCGATGGCAGAGTCCGCTACGTCTGGATGCAGCCAGGTCTCCGTGATCAGAAGAACACAGCTGTCCTTCACTGTGCTGTGAGATGCAGCCTGTAGTCTCAGTTCATCCATCTTGTTTGCAAGGGATCTGGCGTTGGAGAGAAACAGGCTGGGGAGCGGTGGTTTGTGTGGTTGCCTCCGTAGCCTAGCTAGCAGGCCGGCCCTGCAGCCCCGCTTCTGCCTTCTCTCTCTACGCCGCCGTCGCTTCCCCCCTGCTGGAATGGTAATCCACGGCGCGCCGGGGCTCCTCGCTATGTCCCCCGGAATATTGAACAAGCGTTGAAAATCAGCTGTAACATCTCGTTCGTAGCGGGAACCGATCGTCAGGAGATCGTCCCGACTGTATATTTTGTTTGTCTGACATGACGGAACACAAATCAACACGTTCACAAGCAGCCAAACATAGCATAGCACCGACCGAGAGAGCAATGGGCCGCTGCAACTGCGTGCGCCGCCATCTTCATCATCACAATCCACCATCTGATGCTGCCAGGAATACTACTGTGTCATTGGCTGCTATGGGCATAAAGGGGAGAAACTCATGGTGTGGTCACCATGACCTCTGACCTCTGACCTCTACCCTACTGATAACCTTTGGAGTTTCCTCCAGCAGAAGATCTGAATCCAGTTCATATCAACCAGCAGCTCTGAAAGGTTTTCTGACATCCTGCAGAGAAATTCAGCAGAAACTTTCCACAAACTCACAAGTTCAATGGATCCAGAATTGTGCTGTGATACCAGAGAAGGTCCAAAGTTAACATGGAACTGGGTTTGTTAAGATGGTTCTGATTGAAATAGCTTTTGATTTTACTACATGTGAACACTTAATGCTGCACATTCACAGAATGACCGTTAGATGTTCTTTATAATCCATAAAATGTTTAGAAAATCTGCTGGGCATAATAATTTAGATCATTTTGCATTTTGAGTTTTCTACTTTTGAAAAAAATACTGTTCTCCTGGGGAGCTTTGTTCAGTAAAATATGATTTATACTGTAATAGTTCATGACTTGAAAATTATACTGACCATCATTTACATTGACCATTTCAGGAAATCTGAGAAAATATCACTTGCATAATAATGTGGAACACGTTGTATTAGAACAACAAAGCAAGGCATTTCACTGCCTCCATGCAATGCAGCTCGCTGCATGCCCCCTCACAATATATATATCAAAACGTGCGGCTCGATCCCATGAGGGGAACAATTAATTTTGTTGGCATTTCGAGTATCTGTGGCAACATAATTAACAAAAAACAAGCCAAATTCAACTCAAAACAAATTCTAACTGACAGTTTTGTGTCAGACTCAAAATAGACAGAATTTTGTCTGCCCCTCTGTGTCTGCTCTCCAGCAGAGCTGCCCTTTAGGACTACAGTGATGGTGGAACGCTGACTTACTACAGAGGGCAGAGGTGGCATTTAGAAATATAGAAATAGCACCTTGACAGAACATTTAATACAGACAAGATGGCAGAAGAGCAAAGGAAGTAAGTACCATCATGAAACTTGATACCCTTAACTGACAACCACAATGGAGTGTCGAAATGAGAGCATCACATACCCTACATAATAAAAGCCTTCATATTTTTCACAACAGGTAATTGCTGTTTTGGCCATTATATGACTGGTTTAACACACCCACTATTACACATGGGATTATTGTGGCCCTTTAAAATGAAGCTTGCTGAAAATTTCAAAATAATAGCCTTAATATTCCTCTCAGGTTAGTGCACCATCTTAGGGAGTGCCCTAATATTAGCCTTTAGCATAAAATAAGCATTTTAGCTATTTCTTTCTCCCAGGTTAGTGCATTGCCTTGCGCAATATTACTTCACTAGAGTGAGAAACTGTGTGGATTTCTGACCCCAAAACCATTTTTAACTCGCCCTCATGCCCACAAATATCGCCCTATTGGCATGGAAGTTGGTCATGAGTGTCTGCTTCCATAAAATCTTTTCAAAATTTCTCTAGTTCTTACGGTTTTCTGTCAAGGTGTTTCAGAGAGTAAACCCAGGCTCCCAGAAATTAATTTTCATATTTTTGCCAAAAGTTTCAGAGCTCAGAGCGCCACGTCTCTCTCATCCATGCTACTTTTGTAAGTGAGGTATACATATGAATTGTGGTACTATCGGAGAAAAGAAATAGCCCAACCACTGTTGGGCCACACATGGGATTAGTGTGGCCCTTTAAAAGGAAGCTTAATGAATTTCAAAATAAAAGCCTCAATATTCCTCTCAGGTTGGTGCACTAATATTAGTCCCTTCAATAAAATAAGCATTTTAGCTATTTTTTTCTCTCAAGTTATTAGGGTTAGTTATTTCAAGCATTAGCATAAACATTAGCAGTGCACTGCCCTGCACTAGAATGTCTCTTTATGTCAATCAGTCAATCAATCAAATTTTATCTGTATAGCACATTTTAGCAGCAAGGCATTTTAAAGAGCTTTACATCATAACAAACACAAACACAAAGTCATGCAGCATAGAATCAACAACAAAACATGACATCAAGTCGAGTTCCATCGTTAAATTCATAATTGATTATGTTTCAAATTCAACCAGCTGGTTTTAGTCTGGATTTAAAGGATCTCAGTGTTTCAGCTGTTTTACACTTTTATGGAGGTTTGTTCCAAATTTGTGGTGCACAGAAGCTGAAAGCTGCTTCTCCTTGTTTGGTTCTGGTTCTGATGCAGAGCACAACCAGAACCAGAACCTGAGGGGTCTGGAAGGTTGATCCAGCAGCAGCAGATATTTAATGTGTTGTGGTTCTGATCTGTTCAGTGATTTATAAACTAACAGGATTTAAAATTTATTCTCTGAGCTACCGGGAGCCAGTGGAGGTTCTGGAGAACTGGGTTTATGGGCTTTATCTTCCTGGTTCTGGTCAGAACTGCAGCAGCAGCGATCTGGATCAGCTGCAGCTGGAGGATTGATTTGTTGGACAGACCTGTGAAGACGCTGCTGCAGGAATCAATGCGACTGGAGATAAATGCCTGAATTAGTTTCTCTAGATCTCACTGAGACATGAGTCCTCTGATCCTGGAAATGTTCTTCAGGTGACAGAATACCAACTTTGTATATAAGTTCAGCCCATTTACCATTTCTAGTTATTGTTATTATTATTGTTGTTGTTGTTAGTACAGTTTATCATGTGCAGCCCGGTTCTGTTCATGTTACTGAGATCCAGTGAGCTGCAGGTTGGACGTGCTGGCCGGTCCTGCTCAGGAAGCAACAAACTGAGTGTGTATAAGAGAGAGAGAGAGAGACAGTTGCAGGACAGGTAGTTGAGCAGACATACGACTCCTGCGACCGCATAGATTGAACAGCAGAGGTCAGGCCAAACCCTGCGAGCAGCGCAGACGCGCTGTGTGTGTGTGTGTGTGTGTGTGTGTGTACATGTGGTTAATGCTCTTTGTCTTGCCTGCTTTTCTTCCTAAACATCTCAGAACGTTTGAAGCTTCTTGTGAATTATATCAAGTGCTCTCATTCTGATATGACATGAGGTCCTGGTTCTGGTTCAGGTCCTGATTCTGGAGGACCAGTTTTGATCCTGACTGAACCTTGATGAAGAAATCTGTTTGTTCCGTTTAGCTCCGTTCTCACAGCAGGTTTTATGTTCAATGATTTTTTTTCCGCTGAAATGTGAATTTTTCCTGCTGGTTAAACCGAGTCAGACTTCTGTGTGAATAGTTTCCGATCCACAGAAGAAGAACTGAGCGCTCAGTTTACAGCAGGAAAGATGGCTGCCGCCACCGATGGATGGATGTTAAAGTTGTTAGGGGCGATGACAAGTTCACCAGACCAGAAACAGACGAAGGAAGGTGATAAAAAGAAAACAATAAAACTGATGCAGCCATGATGGAGCAACCAGAACCAACAACAATCAATCGGAACCAACAACAAACAACAACCAACCAGAATCAACAACAACAAACAACCAGAACCAACAACAACAACCAACCAGAACCAACAACAACAAACAACTAGAACCAACAACAACGTTTTGCTGGTTCCGGTCCCGGTCCAGTTTGCCTGTCCCCGTTCTGTGTGAGCAGGTGTGTTCTCACCTGGAGGAGGAGGTGCTGGGCAGCGGCCTCCTCATGGCTCCTGGACTCATGCTGTAGTAGGAGGAGCTGTCCAGGTCGGCCAGGGAGAAGTTGGGTCCGGTTCCGGCCGCGATGGGAGCTGCAGGATAGAACACAGGGAGAGACCGGGTTGATCAGCAGGATGGACAGAACCAAGTTCCATCCTCAGTCCGAGGTCGTGTCAGTCGTGACCCGAGACTCCTTCATCATCGTCCTCTTCCTCTCTGTGAACTCTGCTGAACAAAGGCAGCAATCAGCTTCAAACCCAGACATCCCTCCAGCCCCCCTTCCCTCCTCTTCATCGCTTTATTGACACTGAGCATGATGGCGTGATGGGATGAAAGAAGAAGAGGAGGAAGAGGAAGAGGAGTGACAGGACCTGCTGGGTAATTTTCTGCTGAGCTCAGCACCGTGAGCTCAGCCCATCTATCTATCACTGAGCCCTGCAGAGATAGCTTACACACACACACACACACACACACACACACACACACACACACACACACACACACACACACACACACACACACACACAGAGAGAGGAAGAGAGAGAGAGAGAGCTCTCCTAAGAGAGAAGCAGCAGTGTTTCCACATCAGTGTTTCACAGCCAGCCTGGACAATCCAGCGTCAATAATAATAATAATAATGACAACAGCACAGAGCTGGGAAGTTCATCAGAACCAAAACCCTGAAGTGCTTCCAAGTTTCTCCTGCTTGTTTCCAGCATTCCCAGTTCAAACTGGGAGCAGATCCCAGAACCTCCCAGATGGGATGAAGGAGCAGGAAATGATCTGGACCAGATCCCTGAGGAACACCTCCTTCAGGTCCAGCCTGCCTCTGGTTCTGTCAGTGAAGCTGGTTCACCTCAGAGCTTTTGGACCATGGTTACCATGACGATGGTTATCATGAAGACGCTCTCTGCTGCGGTGGAGCAGCGAGACCATCTGCTGCTGGCACCTGACCAGGTGTGTGTGTTACCCAGGGCAACAGAGGGCAGGACGGAGGAGGGGTGGAGGAAGTCCACTCGCTTTTCCTCCCAGCCAAATGGGTCACTGGCCTGACAGAGTGTGAAACCCGTCAGTGCCAACGCTGCGCCGCAACCAGCTCAACGTGCACGCCCACAGCAAACCCAGCTTTCTCTGGACTGAGCCTAACCCAGATGTTCCGGTTGGACCCAGACCCTGAGGATGACCCCAGCTGACAGCTGGCCCACATGTTGAGAACCCGGTCAGAACCCGCTTCGTTATGAGAGAAGCCAGAACAGACCCGGACAGGTTCCTCTGTTCTGGGACGGCTCACCACAACCCATGGCAGAACCTATATAAGTGGTTCTGTTGGTCGGTTCTGGACCAGCTGGACCGGGCCACTGCTCGCTCTCTGCTGCTTTAATAGGATATTGATCGACAGGCAGAGATTCGATTGGCTGCCAGGGAGTAACGGCTGTACAGCACCAAGGTCACTGCTGCTGTGTGTGTGTGTGTGTGTGTGTGTGTGTGTGTGTGTGTGTGTGTGTGTGTGTGTGCGTATCAGCAGGAGCTACTGCTGGACTCAGTAAAGGTGAGATCCCACCTGGATCTGGGACTCGGTTCTGTCAGCTGTCAGAACCAAGAGGAGCAGAAGCAGAGAGGTCTCACTCTGAGCAGGATTTAGGAGCTGAGAGAAGTTTCACTATAGCTGCTCAGCTGAGAGGACCAGTCCACACTGGATCTGTGACCCGACCAGAACCACAACAAGTGGGTCAAAGCAGCATCAAGTACCTGGAGGTGGTTCTGTGCCGCTCTGGAACTATCCGGGCTTCTCTGGGTCACAAGAGCAGGGAGAGAAGAAAAAGACCTGGTGACCTGAACTGTTCAGTGAGCCTGCAGGACAAAACTCGGGGCACAGAGCTCCCAGACGAAGCTGTGTGATTGGTCAGAAACCAGCAACACCAATTCTACCTGCTGGACTGAACTGGTTTTACTGGTGCTGCATTACTCTTCTTCTGATGCTAACGCTGCTGTGACCTCACACACACACACACACACACACACACACACACACACACACACACACACACACACACACACACACACTCAGACAGAGCATGCACTCTCCTGTACTCTAATCTATAAGTGATTCTTTCAAAGCTGCATTGCTGCAAATGTGCTGACCCACACAATACACACACACACACACACCCCGACAGCCTTTGTTTTGGTGTGTGTGTGTGAAAGAGACAATGTGTGTTTCAGCTTCAGGAGCCGCAGCAGAAACATTTAATCTGCTGGAGCTAAAAACCATCCAACATGGCTGAAGACAGACAGCAGGACCTGATGTCTGAACCAGAAGACGACACAACATCCCCAACAGAGGGAGCTAGAGAGCAGAAAAACTGCTCAGCCATCAGATGGACTGCAGACCAACAGCTGGTTTCCATGACAACTGTCCTACAGCTGTGGTCCGTAAAGGAGCGCCTCCAGGCTCTGTGCTTACACCTGTGCTTTCCTCCAGCCCAGGTGAACGGGGGCAGAGCTGGCAAAAAAATGAAACATGAAACTGGAGCAGGTCTGGTTCTGGTTCTGGTCAAAACTGGGAGCAAAAGAATGATCGAGAACTAAGCAACAAAGATGAACCAAAAATCTGTCTGAGTTGGAATAGAATAAACATGTTAACCAACAATAAATAATGGAACAGAATTTATTAAAAAATAAAGTTAAATAAAAATATTTAAGCAAACAAAATTAATATAAAACACAAGAATAACTGAAAACTTTAATAATCAATAAAATTAATAAAAACACAAAATTAAATAAAAATTGAAAACAATTAAAAAGTTTAATAATAAAATAATAATTTGCTGAGCCAATCACAGAGCAGCTGTCACTAACGGACCAATCAGAGAGAAGGAAGAGAAACAGCGAGACTCACTCTGGGAGACTCGGACAAGTTCGGCCACGGTGAAGACTCCAGGTGTGACAAAGCTGTCCTGGAATCCCAGGTGACCTGTAGAGGAAGAGGAGGAAGAGTTCAGGTGGAACATCACAGGTTTCCATGGAAACATCCAGGATTATTCAGTTATTGTGAATCAGTCCAGTTAAGTCCCATTTAGAACAGAGCCGTCGGTATAAGCGCAGCGGAACCTGAACAGAACCCGGTTCCGTGTCTGGATGTACAGATCCGAACCGGCTCAGTGGATCAGTTATCAGAGACGGGACTGTGTTTCAAAAAAATTTACTGTAACACTTTATTTGACAGGGTGTGAATAAGACCGTCATAAACATGAGAAAGTCTTCATGAATATTTATGACTGGTGTCATAAAGTGTCATTCGGTAAATCATGACACTTTTAATGCAAAGTTTACATTATTCAAAATGTCTTCATTATGACAACTTGACATTAACCAAGAAACATCATATTTGATAAATGTCACAATAGCAGTCACAGTAATGTCTTTAAGTGTTATTACACTGTCAAACAAAACAGTAATTAATATTTCCTCAACCTGAAATAAAGCGGAACAAGTAGGACCAACAATAAAGATTTCATTAAGCTTTATTATACTGTCAAATTCATTAACAACATAGTCATTAATAATTCCTTTTACATCAAGTGCAACAAGTAGCAGCAGTTATGAAGACGTCATTCAGTAACAGGGAGATCTTCTTGTTGTCTTCATTTCCTGGAAGCAGATCTTTGTCCAGAATGCTCAGAAATTATAGCTGTTCTTCCAATGGTTGTGGTCAAACTTAATCATGGTGAAAGCCTTTTCATGAATTCTAACTTGGAGAATTTCTTCTGGACAATCTCATAGTGCAGTGGTTCCCAAAGTGTGGGGCGCGCCCCCTGGTGGGTGGGGGGTGCAGGAAGTGGTATGGATGAATGAAAAAAAAAAAAAAACAGTTACACAAAAGTGTTTGTTATAAAGTGCAATACAATTATTAATACAATTAGCATAATGACTAGGGCTGAACAAAATTATTCTGATCAAATATTTGTTTGACAGAAATTCATCAGCCTGTTATTCAGATTGCATCATTTAATGTATAGTTTTAGGTACATGAGTGGATCTGTTCACTTAACGAGCAATCAGAATTATTTCCAACCAGATACTCTGGTTTATGGATGTTTGCAAGAAGTTTATTAATAAATAAATAGAATAAACACTAGTTTTACATTTGACAACAATTAGCTGTCTAAAACGTAACTTATTAACTCAGTTGGTGGATGTTGATTCCTGCTCCCCCTTTGTCCCTTACCTGGAGAAAGTAGTAACACAAAAATGACTTACCTAATTTCCTTGGGGATATTTCATCTGCTTCTTCCTCTGGTGGCTGGTCCTCATCATCATCCTCCACACCTGTAGCTCGTCTTCATTAGCCGCCTTTGCCCCCCACCATGTGTCCTTAGGCTGAAACGGGTCTTTATGTGGATAAAGTTGCCAAAGCAAACAACACAAGCACCATGTTGCATCAGCCAAGTTGCTAAATAAAACACATAACGGATAACTTTGACTAACATATTAGCTTTTAATTTGTCAGATTAAAATTAGAGGGAAAACCTTATTTACCTGCCTATAAAATATGTTTAAAATTAAGGGCTAACCTTACAGTTATGGAGTTTAATAACTTTAGCTAACATTAACTTACAGCAAGGTAGCATTAGCTTGAATGGCTCATAGCTAACATTATAAAGAAAGAGAACATAGACAATGTTATTTTCTCAAAGAAAATGTAAAGTTAATAAGAAACAAACCTCAGATGTATTAGGTGTCAGACTTCGGTTTAAACAGCAGGTCTGGCCGTTACAACTTGTGTTAGTTTGGCCCCTCAAGATGGAAGATTTCTTCTTCACCAACACACTGCACGCCTGTTGGTGCACTGCTGCCTCCCACTGGTGGAGATGGTGTACTGCCCTACTTAAAACGGCCTGAAATAATGTTTCAAATGCAAAGTTCATAAGTGCTTTGCAGACATCTTGCTGTAAAACTTCAGGATCAATTAAATTAAGAAATTTAAGACTAAACTAAATGGCAGAGCAATATAATATTACCAGATAAAGCTACATAATTTTTAAAGTTTAATCAGTAATACTTTTATAACAAATTTATGTCAGATCATGATTTCTCAGTTAATGTCAAGTTGTCATAACGAAGACATTTTAAATGTAAACTTTGTATTAAAAGTGTCATGATTTACCGAATAACACTTTATGACAACAGTCATAAATATTCATGAAGACTTTCTCATGTTTATGACAATGTCATGACAGTTTTATTCACAACCCATCAAATAAAGTGTTACCAAATTAACTACATCAATTTTAATGCATTAAAACTTTAATGTAATTGTTGGAGCCTATTAAGAAATAGATGAACTTATTTTTTGCTAAATTATTAATGTTACAGATCCAAGATTATGTGAATGGTAGATCTATTGTTATTTATTTGTGATGCTGAGACGCTCCTCCTCGTCAGTCAGCCTCCTGCTGTGATTAACAAGCAGAAGCAGCTGCTGTGGTTGATCTGATTGTTTGGTGAAGGAGTGAGGAGTGAAACAGTTTTTCTACCACAAATTAACGTTTATATTTACATTTTTGTAAGTCAACTTGGAGAATATTTCTGTTATTTTTATAAGTAAAGAAAACACCTTTTGAAACCAGAATACTCTCTGCGAGTGCTTTTTATTTTGAGTGAGTCGAAAACCTCCTCCGAAAAAACTACTCTGGCATTTTTGATATTTGGACCCTATTAGGATGCAAGAGTAGCCTTAACAAGTAGAAAAACTTCACTGATGACTTGACGACAAGAGTAAAGTTGGGGGATCCAGCCGATCACTCGCAGACGCACAAAGAAAGCAGCCAGCGGGCCGTGAGTAAAATCAGCTGATTGAGTTTATGAATGAAAGCCCCGCTGCGCTACAGAGAAACTATCGATCACTACAGAAAGCAACGCTGTGGATTTTGGAAAAGGATTGTAACAAAGAAGGATGTTTATTGATGAACTTATTTGAAAGTGAAGGGATCTGTGTAACAATGTCTGACCCCGAAACTCCGCCTCCGTCTGAGGATGTTCAAAGTGCGCGTCTTTTTGCGCAGAGGCAGATTGGGAGCCGGAACTAGAAAGATGTTGAAACATGGAAAAAAGACATTGTATAATCAACAATCAGACCATCTGACAGCATATCTAATGTATCACAGAAATCAAAGTCATCTTCTCCCACTAGATCATCCTCAGTGTCTTCAGAGTTAAAAAAAAGGCCAAAGCAGAACAGGCTGCTGCACTGGCACGAGTCGCTGCCTTGATAGAAAAACATGCTTTGCAAATGGAGGAAGCAAAATTGAAGTTAGAGATGAAGCAAATTGAGCTAGAAGCTGATCTTGCAGCATCAACTGCTAAAATGAAAACCTTGCAAAGTGATGAGGTGGACCAGAAACCATCTTTAGGTGACGACATGAATGAATATTATAGCTCTCATCAAGAACCAGAGTCGATAGACGGCAAGGTGGAATTTATGCAGCTAGGTGCTAAACCAAAAACTCCACCTCAACAGACCATTGGTGAGAGATGTACATCTTCTCCCAGGAGTTTAAGCTCAGCAGAGAATAAACCTCAAAATAAGAATCCCACTGAAAATGAAACTGCAACTTATGATCATAATGCATCTCAAACTGCACAAGATTTCCCAGATGTGGCTGTTACTGCTGATAATGAAAATTTTAATGTTGTTATTCAAAGACAAAATGACAAAGCAGAACTTATTGTCAGCCAGCAAAACCTGTCTTTGTTACCTCCGAGAAATATTTCTGTGTTTGATGGTAACCCATTAAAATACCAGTCTTCAATTGTTCATGCATTTGAACAACTGAAGACTAAAAATGATAAACACAGACTGTATTGTCTAGAACAATTTACATCTGGTTTGCAAGAGATTTGGTTCGCAGCTGTTTACATATGGAAGGAAGTAAAGGCTACAGAGAAGCTAAACAACTATTAAAGGAGCACTTTGGAAATGAAATGAAAGTTTCTGGAGCTTATTTGGATAAAGCCTTGAACTGGACAGCAATTAAAGCTGAGGACAGAAAAATGCTGTATGCATATGCAATGTATTTGAGAGGATGTTGTAATATAATGCAAGATTTACAGTATTTAGAGGAACTTGAAATCCCATCAAACTTAAGGCTGCTAGCATCCAAACTACCTTACAAACTGTGAGAAAGATGATGAACCACAGCTTAGAAATACAACAAAAACTGGCAGGAGAGTCAGATTTAAACATCTTGTCGAGTTTGTGGAAGACCAAGCTAACATGATTTTAGATCCTTTGTTTGGAGACATTCAAGACCAAACAACCACCAAAAAAACATTCCCGAGAGGCAAAGGTGAACTAAAATCAATAAGAGGTAAAAACAGCAGTTTGTGACATCAATAGTTACCGAGAAAACAGGATGTGCTATAAAGCAATCAGTTTTTCCTCCACCACCTCCTGAATCCACACCCAGTCCCATCATCCCTCACTGTGGATTCTGCCAGGGAAAACTGAGCCGACTGTCCGCTTTTAAAACACGACAGTAAAGTTGAATTTTTGAGAAGTCACGGATATTTGAGAAGTCACGGATATTTGAGAAGTCACGGATATTTGAGAAGTCACGGATATTTGAGAAGTCACGGATATGGGTCACCCTAAATAGGTCATTTAAGCAAAAATTGTAAGAGGAGACTAATGTTTCAAGTTTGTTGAATGAGACATCCGACAGCAACATCCGACAGTAACATCCGACAGCAACATCCGACGGCAACATCCAACAGCAACATCCGACAGCAACATCACTCTGCGTTTCTGAGGTCTGAGGTTGGGTCCAGACTTTATCTTTACACCCATCTTACTCCAGCATGCGTCTGGCCCCTCTGCACTGCAGAACAGGACATTACCTGTCCGGATCACTACAAGAAAATTTACAAGAAACAGAAACATAAAATACAGGGGACCTAATTCAAACATCAGACTGATCCCCTGCCTAAAGGAACCTCAGACTGAAGAACTCTTGGCCTCCAAGTCACTAAAACAAGCTCTGTTAAATCCCAGATCTCTCTATGCTAAAGCTCTATTAATTAATGATTTCATCACTGAGCATCAGTGTTGTATAGTAACGAAGTAAAAATACTTCACTACTTTACTTAAGTATATTTTGGAGTACTTCATACTTTCCTCGAGTATTAAAATTTTTGATAACTTTCACTTTTACTTCACTATATTTCCGAACTTAATTGCGTACTTTTACTCCGATACATTTTCAATGTGTGGTTTAGTTACTCGTTACAAAAAAGCGAGAGAGAGAAACAAAGTGTTTTGATCCCACCTACTGATTAGCAAGTAGCAAGTAGGCTACCGAACAAACTCCGTAGCCTGCTTGCCTGGGCTTGTTCATCACCACCAATAGGTTACACCTGTTTCGCTTCTCCCATTAAACACAAAGCAAGTCTCGCAATCAGCAGCAGCCACATGGAGGAGGAGACGGAGACCACAACGACTGCAACTACGTCGGACACGGCTCCAGGGGAACCACCAGCTGGTGATGAGAGCCCATGGCCTTATTTAAACACAATATACTCTTTCGTGGGTGTTAAAGATTCGTCGTACCGCATGCAGTTTATGTTATTCCTGCGCGAAGATGTGGAAATTCTATCTTACAAAACCTCCCCGTCCAACTTGAAGAAACACATCGAGGTAACGTCTTATGAAATGGTTATAATCCTCCTGTTTCAGTAACTATAGCTTGGTCACTAGACACTACTGTATTGTGAAACGTTGACCATAAATGAACTTTGTTTGGCATTGTTTCAGTTCCATACGTGGTGTATTTAGCTTAGGCCTAATGTTGACTGTAGCAGGCTACCTAGACTCCTCTGTTCAAGGGGGGACAGAAGCCATAGCGATAGCAATTTAGGCTAAATTTAACGAATATAGGAAAGGCATGCAAGTTCAAAACCAGGTTTACAAAAAAGGTCTCCCTCTTCAGATGCCAATAAGCTGCATTTCCCTCCCAATTCTTTTTTTCTTTTGCATAATGACCAGTTGTGTGCACCACCTACTGACTGTAGCATTGACTGATTCGCTGATTTGTGAAGTAGAGTAATCGTAACAGATCTTTTTCTTCATGTTGGCCGCATTTTCTGTACTATTTATTTTTCTCATTTTCAGCACTGACCTTACTTGAAGGGAAAACTTAAGGCTTACAAAAACTTTGTATTTTCTGTCCTGGAGGGTTTACTAAGAAGCTGGTTCAGTTGTAAAGCAGGTTAAGTTAACCTTGTGCTATAGGTAAAGCACCTAATTTTCTTAACTAAATGATGCCTGCAGGTATATCTATTAGCAGGTTTCATTTTGCCTGCACTTGGTTGGGTACATTATTTTAAGTGTATTTGACAAGTTTACCAAAATATAAAAAATGTCATTCAAACTGCATTTGCTTTGTTTTACTTTTTACTTGTACTTTTCATTACATTACTTGAGTACATCCATTTTTACAGTAATTTCCATACTTAAGTACAAGAAGTTTCAGATACTTTAAGACTTTAGCTCAAGTAACATTTCAGTCAGTGACTTGGACTTTTACCAAAGTCATATTTTGGAGAGGTACTTGTACTTTTACTTGACTCTGAGATTTCAGTACTTTATACGACACTGCTGAGCATAATATCCATGTTATGTTTCTGACAGAAACATGGTTGAATGACAATAATGAATCGATCGTACTAATTGAATCTGCGCCTCCTAACTACAATTTCTTCAGTGAGAATAGAAAACACAAAAAAGGAGGAGGCGTGGCTTCAATATTTAAGAATACCATAAATTGTAGTAAAATCTCTTTGGGTCTCTTCACCTCTTTTGAATATCTTGGAATTGAGGTTAAAGGCCACAAACCAACTTTGACTGTAACTCTATACAAAACTCCAACTTTTGTGGAAAATTTCTTTACTGACTTGATTGAACTTCTATCTCTTATATGTATTGATTATGATTGTTTATTAATTGTTGGTGATTTCAACATTCATGTTGACAACCCCCAAGACAGAGGGGCAAAAAAGCTCGCTAATATTTTAGAGACCTTTGGTCTAACACAACATGTCAAACAAGCAACACAAACTCAAGGACACACACTGGACCTGGTTATCAGTAAGGCTGTGAATATTTCCAGTGTCTCTGTAACTGATGTCGCCTGTCGCATCACTTCCTGTTATCTTAGAAAGTTCTTTATCTTTTAACCCACTTGGACAAACAGCAACCATCACAAAACGTTCTCTCACTGAAAACACAGCAGAAACTTTTAATCAAATCTACTCTTCTTCCTCACCCTTAAGCTGTAATGATGTAGATAAGTTGGTAAATGATTTTCAGTCTAAAGTCTCAGATATTATTGATTCCATTAAAATGAAGGTTGTGTCTGGTAAAAAGAAATCTCCATGGAGAAATACACAAACAGTTAGATCTGCAAGACAACTCTGCCGCAGGGCAGAACGAAAATGGCGTTAAACTCAACTTCATGTTCATTGTGACATCTATAAAGAAAGTCTACGTAACTATCATTTAACACTAAAACATGCAAGAGAGGCTTTCTTTGCAGATGTCATAAACAAAAACATTAACAATGCTCCAGCTTTATTTGCAACAGTTGACAGAAACACAAACCCTCCTGTGACGTTACGCCTGATTTCCAATGTGTTGCCGCTTGCAACCAGTTTTCCAGTTTCTTTTCAGAGAAAATTAATAAAATCAGAGGATTAATCTGAACATCCACTATAAAGTCAGAACCAATGCTGAACCCAAACAAAACAAATACAGGAAAAATGACCCAATTTCAACTACTTAATTATAAAACCCTACAGGAAATTATAAGTCAATAAGCTCCAGTTCCTGCTGTCTGGATGTTCTAGATCTATAACTCTAGAACATTTCTTTAAGAAAGTCCTGCCTGTTATTGCTGCTGATCTGATCCAAATAGTAAACTCATCGCTCTCATCAGGCGTTTTCCCCCAGGCTCTGAAAACAGCAGTAATCAAACCACTGATAAAAAAGAACAATCTGGACAAATCACTAATGCAGAATTACAGGCCGACCTCTGACCTCTGACCTCTGATTCATCAGCAAAGTTATTGAAAAAGCTGTTTAAACAATTAAATAGCTTCCTAACTATAACCAACCTCTTTGACTCCTTCCAGTCTGGTTTCCATGGTTACCACAGCACAGAGACTGGCCTAGTCAAAGTGTTCAATGACATCCATATAAATACGGACTGTGGCAGAACCACAGTGCTGGTTCTGTTGGACCTCAGTGTTGACCATGACATATTACTGAATCGACTGGAGAGTTGGGTCGGACTCTCCGGTCCAGTGCTTAACTGGTTTGAATCCTACATAAAGAACAGGGATTTCTTTGTTTCAATTGGAAACTTCTCATCAAAGAGGTCAAAGGTCACATGTGGGGTAGCCCAAGGTTCAATCCTAGGACCCCTTTTATTCAATATTTATATGCTCCCACTCGCTCAGGTTATAACAGGAAATAATATTAGCTACCATAACTATGCAGATGACACACAGCTCTACATTACGATGTCACCAGGTGACCTTTGACCCCATCCAATCACTGAACAGAAGCTTAGAACAGATAAATGTGTGGATGTGCCAAAACTTTCTCCAGCTGAACAGAAACAAAACTGAAGTTATTATTTTTGGACCTAAAGAGGAACGATCTAGAGTTATAGAGCTAGAGTTATAGATCTAGAGTCAATGCACAGCTTCAGTTATTACAACTGAAAACCAGCGATCAGGCTAAAACCTGGGAGTAGTGATGGACTCTGACCTGAACCTCCAGAGCCACATAAAGACAGTTACAAAGTCGGCCTTCTATCACCTGAAGAACATTTCCAGGATTAAAGGACTAATGTCTCAGCCAGATCTAGAGAAACTCATCCATGCGTTCATCTTCAGTCGTATTGATTATTGCAACAGCGTCTTCACAGGTCTGTCCAACAAATCAATCAAACAGCTGCAGCTGATCCAGATGCTGCTGCTGGCGTTCTGACTAAAACCAGGAAGATAGAGCACATAACACCAGTTTTAAAGTCCCTCCACTGGCTCCCTGTAGCTCAAAGAATAGACTTTAAAATACTGTTGTTAGTTTATAAATCACTGAACGGCTTAGCACCACAATACATTAAAGATCTGCTGTTATTGTATCAACCTTCCAGACCTCTCAGGTTCTGGTTCTGGTTCTGCTCTGCATCCCCAGAACCAGAACCAAACGAGGAGAAGCAGCTTTCAGCATCTATGCACCACAAATTTGGAACAAACTTCCAGAAAACTGTAAAACAGCTGAAACACTGACTTCTTTTAAATCTCAACTAAAAACCCACCTGTTTAGGATTGTATTTGAAATGTAATCAATTACAAATTTATTGATGGAACTTGACTTAATGATTGATTCTATGTTGCTTTGTGTTTCTGTGTTTGTAATGATGTAAAGCACTTTGAAATGTCTTGCTGCTGAAATGAGCTACACAAATAACATTTGATTGATTGATTGAACATTAAACAGCAACATCCGACAGTAACATCCGACAGTAACATCCGACAGTAACATCCGACAGTAACATTAAACAGCAACATCCGACAGCAACATCCGACAGTAACATTAAACAGCAACATCCGACAGTAACATCCGACAGTAACATTAAACAGCAACATCCGACAGTAACATCCGACAGTAACATTAAACAGCAACATCCGACAGTAACATCCGACAGTAACATTAAACAGCAACATCCGACAGTAACATCCGACAGTAACATTAAACAGCAACATCCGACAGTAACATCCGACAGTAACATTAAACAGCAACATCCGACAGCAACATCCGACAGCAACATCCGACAGTAACATCCGACAGTAACATCCGACAGTAACTGTATAAAAGGCGCTGACATTTCTGTATTTTATTTTGTAATGTTGGTTTAGAGAGTATCCTAGGAAGTGACGTAAGTCGGAGTTTAGTGCTGTGCCCTGCTCATGGGAGCAATTTAATATACTTCCGGGTCAGTTTGCTGCGTTCTCAGCATGTGAGACCGCATTCATGTTGTAGTCTTGAGAAGTGATGCTCCGAGTGTTAAGTTGATGACGGAAAGTAAGTTACCGCATTTAGCGTGCTGTTTGTTTACGCTAGATTCAGTTTGTTATATGTTTAAATATATATGTTTAAACTACGGGAGAACAGGTATGCGATGTTGTGGGGCGTTCTGAGCGCTGGGAACTCAGTTGAGCCTGCTCAGCATTCATAGGTTTACCTTAAATCTTATTATTTGTAATTGCATTTCGGCCAGCAACTGTTATTGCTTTCAATTGAGTTATTGCGGCAGATATAGTAATTAAAGGCATGCGCTGCCAGCTGCCGCCGTTGTGTAGGGATTTTATCTGGCCACATGATGGCGCCAAAGTGCGTCTTATGTTAAATCGAGCCAAAGGGCTGTCTGTGCTCGTGTCTTTTTCCACCGAAATTGCGCCTAATGATGTAACCTTTACGTGAATTGAGTTATTTGTGTATGTTGTGGATTTACATGCAAATGTGGATGGTTGAGTTTATTTCTTATTAGATATTTTGTTTGAGTTTGTATTAGTGGAACCTCTATTCCTGTAATACATTAGCCTAATGGCAATTTATTTGTTATTACAGACTACTGGCAACACTGAGCATCACGACGAATAAACCAGTTTGCATCCAAGTCAAGTTTGATCTCATGTCCTCCTTCCTGTATCCTGACCGATACACCATCCTGTTTGCTGCAAATAACCTAAGAACCTAACCTAATTAACATTGGTCCTTCGAGCCGGATGGAAGCTATCAGGATGGAGCCAGACAGAGCGTCATTCCCTGATGTGAGACCTAAACGGCAGTCACGCCGACCAAGCCGATTTGATGACTTTGAAGTTGAGTACACACATCATTCCATTAGAGAAATGCCACATTGGGAAATCCCACCGCCTATCCCAAGACATGTGGAACACCAACCTCAGTATAGCACTGCACCACCTCGCTACGGTGATAGTGATGTAACCTGCGCACCAACTTCTCCTCAGCTGGAGAGAAGTGAACAAGGGAGGAACTTTAGGGATCTCACACCTGAAGTTTTCCCCTACAACCTGCTGGAGACGCCCATCCAACCCTCTCATACAGGATTCAGAGCTTTGCAGGTGGAAAGAGAGAAGCTACTTCAATCACAGGAAGTTCTACAGGAGGGCCTGAGAGAACTTAATGAAGCAAGGAGTGATATCAAAGCACTGATTGAAGTTGCTCACTCACTGAGAAAGGATATGGCTCAGCTGACTGCCTCAAAATATCCCATTTATCAGCCCCCTATGAGCAGCTCAGAAAGGGTGTACACCACTAACACAAGGCCGATTAAAGATGAAGATGAGGAGGAGTGGCCTGATCCACCTCCGTGGCCTGAACCGGGAGAGGAGCTGTACACAGGATTCTCCAAACTAAAGGTTGAAGAACAGTATTCAGATTATGGCTTACAGTACTACCCCCCGCCTAATACAGCATCTTTGCCCCGTAAATCCTTTCTGCCAACACGCATCCCTCAGGAGCACAGAGGAGACGTGTTCCACGCTTCTTCGCAACATGTTGAGCCATCCTCAAAGTGGGCATCAATAAATGTAGGCCTGCTGCAACCAAACCCTGTTCAGGTTGAACCCCATACTTCAGTGACGGGGGCAGCGTGTGAGATGTCGAATTGGCATAATTCAGCCCCACCTCTTTCATCTGAGACAGTATATAGGGGGCCCAAACCAACAATCCCGAAGTTCCTTCATTCAGATCCTACTGAGTTTGCCAGGCTCCGAATGGCCCTGGAGAACCTACTCCCTCGTAACGCAACCGAGCTCTTTAAGTATCAAATACTTGTGGACCATCTTAAGTTTGATGAAGCTCGACTAATAGCTGATGCTTACCTGAATTCACCAAAGCCTTATACTGATACCATGGCTGCCCTCCATGATAAATTTGGACAACCTCATCAGCTTGCTTTAAGGAAAATTGCAAGTGTCCTAGATGGCCCAGAAATAAGGAGAGGTGATATAGTAGCTTTCCAAAGGTTTTCTCTCCAGGTGCAGTCACTAGTTGGTCTGTTGCAAACACTAGGACTTGAGGGAGAAGTGGAACTGAATTGTGGCTCTCACGTTGCCCGTCTGATAAGCAAGCTCCCTCCAGAGCAAAGAGCTGACTTTCGTCGACATCAGTTCAAACAGCCTGGCACCACCTACACCCTTCATGACTTATCTGAATGGCTACGCCAGGAGTCATGGTGTCAAGGGTTCGATAGCCAAGCTGGTGGGACGGGTAGCAGAGAACGGACCTGCAGAAAGGCGGATGCCCATCCCTTCAAACAGACTGTAACAGTCCTACATAATGTAAAAGGACCCTCCGAACACACTTCCCTGTTACCAAAGGAGAGTCGAGTCAGAGGGAAGAATAAGAGCAAAGCCTATTGTGCTTACTGCGAGAGCACAGAACATTATTTCAGTCAATGTGATGGTGTGGCTAAGCTCTCCAAAGAAGAAATAAAGAATTGGATTCAAGTCAACAAACGATGCCGGCGTTGTGCCCGAAATCATCTAGCGGCTCAATGCACACTGAAGAAACCCTGCAGTCTTTGCCAAGGAAAACACCTGCTGGCTCTTCATGAGGTAAATGTCAGAACTGAAAGATACGACACGGGTGTCTCTGCAAAGGAAGAAAGTTGCCTTACCAATTCAGCGTCAGGTTCCCTCTACTTAGATCGACATGGGGTCGGCCATCGTGTTTTACTCAAGATTGTACCTGTGGTTCTAAGTTATGGGCAACACACTCTAGATACCTTTGCAATCCTGGATGACGGTTCCGAGCGAACCATGTTGCTCCCGGCTGCTGCAAAAATCCTTGGTCTGGTGGGCATCCCCGAGGACCTTCCTTTACGCACCGTCCGTTACGATATTCAGATGTTACATGGACGTAACGTATCTTTCAGTGTCTCTGCAGCTACCAATCCTGGGTTGCAACACAAGATTGAGGGAGCGTTTACAGCTGACAGCCTCAACTTAGCTCATCATACATATCCTGTTGATCAGCTGCGGAGGAAGTATAAACACCTGCAAGGGATCCCAGTGCCGGCGTTGAAGCGAGTCGAACCACTGCTCCTTATTGGTTCAGACCAGCCGCACCTGATAACCCCCATAGAACCGGTTCGGCTTGGCCCACCTGGCAGTCCAGCAGCTGTCCATACTCGGCTGGGGTGGACCCTTCAGGGACCAAGTCTTTTGATGGGGCGGCCAACCCAGCCTGCCCTAAGCTTATACACGTCCTCCCAATCGGATGAGTTATTTAAGCATGTAGAGCGGCTCTGGCAGATGGATGCAGTGCCTTACACATCTGAAAAGGAAGTGACCCGGTCAAAGCAGGATCTTCAAGCTGTGGCTCTACTCGAAGCTAAAACGATTCGCATAATGGTGGATGGCGTGCTGAGGTATGCCACACCTCTCCTCCGTCATGCACAGATGCCACAACTGAATGCACCAAAGGAATCTGTCATGGCCATGCTTCGAAGCACAGAGAAACGCCTACTAAAGGATTCCCACCAGGCTGATGCTTACAGAGCAGAAATACAGAAGCTGATTCATTCTGGGGCCGTAAAAGAAGTAACACAAAACACCTCATCAAAGGGGAGCTGGTACATTCCCCATCATCTCGTCAGTCATAATGGGAAGAATCGCCTGGTTTTCAACTGCTCTCATAAATACCTTGGACAGTCCCTGAATCAGTTTCTGCTGCCTGGTCCCACACTTGGAGCCCCTTTACTGGGAGTCCTAATTAGGTTCCGTGAATATCCCATAGCTGTGAGTGGCGATATCAAGGGGATGTTCCATCAAGTACTTCTTCTCCAGGAGGATCGCCCCCTGTTGAAGTTCCTTTGGTGGGATTTGAAGGTGGATGAACCTCCTAAAATCTTTGAGTGGCAGGTCCTGCCCTTTGGGACAACCTCAAGCCCCTGCTGTGCAACATTCGCTCTACAGCGTCATGTGACAGAACACACCCAGCCCGATGACTACCTAAGATTCTCCATTGAGAAGTGTTTCTACGTAGACAACTGTCTACAAAGTGTTAGTTCACCTGAAGAAGCCAAAATCCTTGTAGACCGACTGAGAGAACTGCTGAAATCAGCCGGCTTTGAGTTACGTCAGTGGGCTTGCAACGACCCCAGTGTTGTGAGTCATTTGCCCCCTGAAGCGAGATCTCAAAGCCTGGATCTGTGGTTAGCAGAAGACAAATCCAACTCTTCAGAGACGACACTTGGTCTCAGTTGGGACTGGAATACAGACTCTTTGGGCTATAAGCACAGACCTGTGACCTATGACATGCCAACTCTTCGAAACATCTATAGAGTTCTAGCGACACAGTATGACCCTTTAGGCTATCTGTTACCTTTCACTACTCGGGCCAAGCTCCTCCTTAGGCAGTTGTGGGATAAAAAGCATGGTTGGGATGACTCAAACCTTCCATCCACACTCCTTCAAGCTTGGAATGACTGGGAGGCAGAGCTTAAGTTTCTACCTCAGCTTACCTTCCCACGCGCTTATGCTCCTACCCAAACCAACTTAGAAGAGGACGTCCGTGAAGTGCACATCTTCGCAGATGCATCTGAGAAAGCCTATGGAGCTGTAGCTTATATGAGGACTGAAGAGTGCGGCGGTCAGGTTCATCTCACCTTCATCCTAGCTCGTTCCCGTGTAGCTCCAAAACGGACCCTCTCTATCCCTCGCCTAGAGCTCTGTGGAGCCTTGGTGGCAGCACAGTTGGGCAGTATCCTGAGAAAAGAACTCACCTCGACTATCAGAAGGATAATTCTGTGGTCAGACTCGACAACTGTCCTCAACTGGTTGAGCTCGCAGTCCTGTCGCTATAAAATCTTTGTAGGAGCCAGGATAGCTGAGATACAGGAGTTGACAGAAAACTGTACCTGGCGCTATGTAGACTCCGAAAGTAATCCAGCGGATGACCTGACAAGGGGAAAGGCTCTGGCAGAACTCAAAGTGCCAAACAGGTGGTCAGATGGACCCCCCTTTCTGCTCCACAGTCCCGACACATGGCCAGAGAAGCCTAACTCTGAGCCCTTTAATGAGGAATCAGAGCTCCGAAAGGCTGTCTTCTGTGGAACAGTAACCACCTCCGCATCTATCTGTTGGGATGAAATGGAGTACAAGACATGGCAGGAGCTCTTGGATGCTTCTGTTAAGGAACTTCAAGGACAAACGCTCTCAACTTCACCTCGTGCTGAGGAATATCAGGCTGCAGAACAGGCTCTCCTTAGGCGAGCTCAACAGGAGTCATTTCCAGAGGAATGTCGTTTACTTGCCGAAGCGAAATCTGTTTCATCCAGAAGTCGCTTACTCACGTTGGCACCTGAACTGGATACCTCAGCAGGCCTTATCAGAGTAGGAGGTCGATTACGACGTCTAGGAGGTCTTGACGGATCGACACTGCATCCTATTGTCCTGGATCCTACTCACCCCTTCACACGTCTTCTAATCCAGAAATACGACATTGATCTCCATCATCCAGGCCCTGAACGGGTTTTTGCAGAGTTACGGAGATCTTACTGGATACTGCGTGGAAGAGAAGCAATACGCAAATACCAGCGCACCTGTCCTGAGTGTCAGCGTTGGAGGGCGCAACCCTCAATTCTGAGGATGGCTGACCTTCCTGCCGCTCGGCTTAGGTTGTACAAGCCCGCCTTTTACTCCACTGGTGTTGACTGCTTTGGGCCCATGATTGTGAAAATAGGAAGACGGCAGGAGAAACGCTGGGGTATCATTTTCAAGTGTCTGACAACGAGGGCAGTACACTTGGATCTCCTAAGTAGCCTGGATGCAGATGCTTTCCTTATGGCCCTGAGACGATTTATCGCCCGAAGGGGAAAGCCTGCAGAGCTATGGTCTGATTGTGGGACCAATTTTAAGGGAGGAGATCGGGAACTCAGAGAAGCCTTTGCCAACATGTCAGAGACCCTGCAGGGGCAGCTAGCCTCCCAGAAGATTAAATTTCAGTTTAATCCCCCAGCAGCTCCACATTTTGGCGGAGTGTGGGAGCGAGAGGTTCGTTCAGTGAAGGCAGCTCTCCGAAGCTGTGTGGGTTCCCAACCTCTACAGGAGGAGGTACTTCTTACAGTTCTTCTGGAGGTGGAATCGATACTGAACTCAAAGCCTTTGGGATATGTATCAGCTGACGTGGCAGACGTGGACCCTGTGACTCCAAATAGTCTCCTCATGGGGCGGCCTGATGGATCCCTACCCCAGGTGGTCTACCCAGAGATGGAAAACCTCAGTCGAAGACGTTGGCGGCACTCACAGATTCTTGCTGATCACTTCTGGGCAAGATTCATCAGAGAATACCTTCCTGGCTTACAGACAAGACATAAATGGCAATCAAGCCCTCCGGAACTTCTGCAGAAAGCAATTGTTATGATTGTGGATCCCCAGCTGCCCCGCGCCTTATGGCCGATAGGTCATGTGACCAAGATTCACCGCAGTGATGATGGACTTATCAGATCAGCGGATGTGAAAGTTAGTGAACATGTCTACACTAGACCAGTTGCTCGGTTGGTTGTTTTACCAGCTGTGCCAGCTGAAGGAAAGGACACTGAGGAGGACAGCCAGAAGTCCCCCAAGACTTGATAAAGCCTTTTATGTTTAGCAAATGTGTAACCACATTTGGGGGCGGCTGTATAAAAGGCGCTGACATTTCTGTATTTTATTTTGTAATGTTGGTTTAGAGAGTATCCTAGGAAGTGACGTAAGTCGGAGTTTAGTGCTGTGCCCTGCTCATGGGAGCAATTTAATATACTTCCGGGTCAGTTTGCTGCGTTCTCAGCATGTGAGACCGCATTCATGTTGTAGTCTTGAGAAGTGATGCTCCGAGTGTTAAGTTGATGACTGAAAGTAAGTTACCGCATTTAGCGTGCTGTTTGTTTACGCTAGATTCAGTTTGTTATATGTTTAAATATATATGTTTAAACTACGGGAGAACAGGTATGCGATGTTGTGGGGCGTTCTGAGCGCTGGGAACTCAGTTGAGCCTGCTCAGCATTCATAGGTTTACCTTAAATCTTATTATTTGTAATTGCATTTCGGCCAGCAACTGTTATTGCTTTCAATTGAGTTATTGCGGCAGATATAGTAATTAAAGGCATGCGCTGCCAGCTGCCGCCGTTGTGTAGGGATTTTATCTGGCCACATGATGGCGCCAAAGTGCGTCTTATGTTAAATCGAGCCAAAGGGCTGTCTGTGCTCGTGTCTTTTTCCACCGAAATTGCGCCTAATGATGTAACCTTTACGTGAATTGAGTTATTTGTGTATGTTGTGGATTTACATGCAAATGTGGATGGTTGAGTTTATTTCTTATTAGATATTTTGTTTGAGTTTGTATTAGTGGAACCTCTATTCCTGTAATACATTAGCCTAATGGCAATTTATTTGTTATTACAGACTACTGGCAACACTGAGCATCACGACGAATAAACCAGTTTGCATCCAAGTCAAGTTTGATCTCATGTCCTCCTTCCTGTATCCTGACCGATACACCATCCTGTTTGCTGCAAATAACCTAAGAACCTAACCTAATTAACAGTAACATCCGACAGTAACATCCGACAGTAACATCCGACAGTAACATTAAACAGCAACATCCGACAGTAACATCCGACAGTAACATCCGACAGCAACATCCGACAGCAACATCCGACAGCAACATCCGACAGTAACATCCGACAGCAACATCCGACAGTAACATCCGACAGCAACATCCGACAGTAACATCCGACAGTAACATCCGACAGTAACATCCGACAGTAACATTAAACAGCAACATCCGACAGCAACATCCGACAGTAACATCCGACAGCAACATCCGACAGTAACATCCGACAGTAACATCCGACAGTAACATCCGACAGTAACATTAAACAGCAACATCCGACAGTAACATCCGACAGTAACATCCGACAGTAACATCCGACAGTAACATCCGACAGTAACATTAAACAGCAACATCCGACAGTAACATCCGACAGTAACATCCGACAGTAACATCCGACAGCAACATCCGACAGTAACATCCGACAGTAACATCCGACAGTAACATTAAACAGCAACATCCGACAGTAACATCCGACAGTAACATCCGACAGCAACATCCGACAGTAACATCCGACAGCAACATCCGACAGTAACATCCGACAGTAACATCCGACAGCAACATCCGACAGCAACATCCGACAGTAACATCCGACAGCAACATCCGACAGTAACATCCGACAGTAACATCCGACAGCAACATCCGACAGTAACATCCGACAGTAACATCCGACAGCAACATCCGACAGTAACATCCGACAGCAACATCCGACAGTAACATCCGACAGTAACATCCGACAGCAACATCCGACAGTAACATCCGACAGTAACATCCGACAGTAACATCCGACAGTACTCCATATTAAAAGTGCAAAAGTTTCAAAGCAGGACAGTCAAACTGAGACTGAAGAAACTCCCATAAGCAGTGCTCTTGTTTCAGCAGGTGATGCAACAGGGGGCCGGGAGAGAATGTGCACTTGCAATTGTTCCCGTCTGAGTTAAGGTGGCAAAAGGGGACAAATATATTCAGACCTACCTATGCTTTCCTCGACCCGGGCAGAACGGCAACGTTTTGTACTGAAAGCTTCATGAACCGGCTAAATTCGAAAGGATGCAAAACAGAGATACTTATGTGAACAATAGGACAGGAAAAGCCTGCAGGAACTTATGAGGTCAGAGGACAAGAGGTGGGAGACTTGGAGGGCTGCACATATTTGGACCTGCTGAAAGTTTACACACAGGATAAAATACCCGCCTCCAAAGAAAACATCATCACACAAGCTGATCTGGAGATGTGGCCTCACCTCAGGGGTGACCATTTAAAAATTGAGGCAGACATTGAACTCCTCATTGGAACTGATGTTCCTCGAGCATCAGATCCATGGAAATAATAAATGGTAACGGACCGTACGCCGTGGAAACGGTACTTGGATTACCAAGTGGAACCGGACCACTTGGTGTTGATAGTACTGATCTCACATTTTCCTGAGCAGCGTTATGTGTGTGAAGAAATCCTCCTGGTGTGTGTGTGTGTGTGTGTGCGTGCGTGCGTGCGTGCGTGCGTGCGTGTGTGTGCGTGTGTGTGTGTGTGTGTGCGTGTGTGTGTCTCACCGTTCTCTGGCTGCTCCTTGATATCTGATTCGCTGGCCTGGTTGGGGCTTTCTGATTGGCTGGTTTCTGGAGAGAAAACAGAAAAACTACGATGAGGAAGGAGAGCTGGAAAACACACACACACACACACACACACACACACACAACACACACACAGAGTCTTAGGCACGGAGAGTTCACTGACAGCTGGGATGTTAGAGTTCTCTGACTCTTGAAAACAGCAGCAGAAACTGTTCTGGTCCACTGAGGAAGATGGACCAGAACCAGAACCAGAACCACAAGTGTCCCCTGTAGGATGAGTCAGTTAGGGTTCGGTTTGTCCTCCAGTTTTTCTTAGCTTCAGCAGCTGCAGCAGAACCTGGGGGGGAAGCAGCTGACTGAAACTTTTCCTCTTTCCTTCCCATTTGATCCCAGCTGTTCCTGAACTCATCGTGTAATTCTATCTGGCTGCCACCAGGCTGCGCTGTGCTTTGACTAGACTCTCTCCCCCAGCCCCCACAGAGGGACAGAGGGCAGCATTCATCAGGCCTGTTAGCATGCGGCTCACCGTGTCGTCCTGCTTCAGCTGCTTAAAACAAAGAGCATCAGCCTGAAACCATGGCAACTGGGGGGGGGGCAAGGCAGGGGGCTCTACCCCTCCCTCCCCCATCTGCCCCCATTCATCAGTTAGCAGGTTAATTAAATATGCTAATGAGGCGTGGGAGCAGACAGTCTGCCTACAGGGGCTGGACCATCTGCAGAACCGGAACCAGAACTGGATCTTTGGCGGTCCGGATCGGTTGGAACATGTGGCAGCATCATTCCTGTCCTGTGTTCCCAGCAGTATTCCTGACTTTCTCTGGAGTTCTTGTCATTGTAGCAGAACTTGTTCTGACCCACTCATGCTGGGAAATCTGGCAACCGGGTCAGAAGTAGATCTGCAGAACCCAAACAATGCAGATGCTTTAGGGCTGAAATTATTTGGAAAAACTGGGAAAACTGGTTTGGATGAAAAGTTTCCATGTGGAAACGTCCGATCCCGGCGGTTCCAGATCCACAGACGATCCACAACTGTCGGATCCAGGAGGAATTTCTCATTGGTTCTGCTGTGTCGGTTTGGGTCGCTCGGTTCCATTCAGGAATAGAACCTGACACCAGAACAGGCAGCGGGAATACCGACCTTCAGAACCAGAGGGAGCTCTGAGTCGAACCGGTTCTGGACGGAGAGGGAGGATGATCATCTTGTTTTAATATTTTGTTCTGTTTTTCCTCCAAATCCAAAACCAAAGGAGCTCCAGTGGACCCGGTTCGTCTCCAGCAGAACCAGCTGCTGATTCTACGGATGTTTGTCATTTACTGGGTTCTGCTGACGATCCGACGGAGTCCACAATCTGGTTCTGATCATCTGGGTCGGCCTCAGCTGCTGATCTGGACTCCTCTGGTTTTCTACAGCAGCGAGACGGATCTGAACACGTATATCTATGTGAAGGAGCAAAAATTAGATCAGTGTTAGTTTCAATCTGACAAACGCTCTGAAACTCAGACCGTTCTCTCTAGATCTGTTCTCTCTAGATCTGTTCTCTCTAGATCTGTTCTCTAAATCTGAGCGTTTGTGAGACTGAAACAAAACAGATCTAATTATTGTTCCTTCACATAGATATACACGCTCAGATCTGTCTCACTGCTCTTAACTTGCAGCAGCTTTACTAAGTTTCACCTCTAAATTACTCGAACACGGTTCTGGAGCCAGTCTGGTGTGCACACACAGTAAACCCGCACCTGCATGGTTCTGGTGGCAGCGCAGCAGAACCACGACTCGCCTCCATCTCTATGCCAGCAGCAGCCATCTTGCCCCCCAGGGGGGCGTGGCCTGTTTGGGTTTCAGTCTCTTCATGTTTGAACAGAATTGAGAGAAACAGACGTTTGCTGAACGGAGAGACGTCCAACACTGCCAAGGAGACGCTGCCAACTGGAACACACACACACACGCACACACACACACACACACACACACACACACACACACCAACACACACACACCGTCAGAATCAGAGATGTCTTCATGTTTTCAGTCTCAGACACACTTTAACGTTTTCTGTCACAGTAACACCCTGCTCCGCCTCACTGACAGAGAGTGTGTGTGTGTGTCTGGCAGCCATCTTACAGCTTTGGCAACCATTTTGGAGCTTCTCTCTGTTTGCTTTGAGTCGCTGCCACTCGCTACTGTCTGCCAGAACAAAAGAGCTTCTGCCTTTACCAGCCGGTCACACACACACACACACACACACACCACACACACACACACACACACACACCACACACACACACACCACACACACACACACACCCGCTGAGTGTGTTCACCAACAAGCTCTCCAAACCATCCAGCACAGTTAAAGTTCTGCGACTGTGATTGACCTGTGACCTTTACTTGACCTCTGACACAAACAGAATCCAGTTTTGCAGAATCCAGAAGCGGCAGCCATATTTGTAGTTTTTATCATGTAAATAAAAAGTGGACCGTCTTAGAATCACAACAGTTCTGGTTCCGAAGTGGCTTTAAGGTGGAGCCGCTCCAGAACCATAACTAGGTCCGAACCCATCAGAACCAGAATCAATCTCAGGAACACCAGAGGAATGGTTCCTGGAGGTTTCAGTTTAACTGGACCTGGTTCTGAAATGATGAGACTCACTGTCTCGGTTCTTCAAGCTTTCAGAACCGGAGGATGAAGAGGGATCTACCCGAAACCCAGAGCGGTCCACATGGTTGGGTTCTGGTTCTGATGGACCTTTGACTTCTAGTTACAAACGAAAAGACCCGACCCAGAAGATCAGAACCATCATTCTGCCTCAAACTCCCACAATGCCTTGCTTCACCTCCTCCGTCCAGCAGGAGCAGCAACGAGCTGCTCACGACTCAGGGAGACAAGATGGCTTCCTGATCACTTCCTGAACCTTCATCACTTCCTGTCCTTTATTTCCTCTGTTTGTTGCTCCAGTCCTTCTTCCCTCCGTTGCTCAGCTCATCCTCTTCCTCATCTGCAGGCCGATTGATGCTGATCAGTTATTAATCACTGATAGATGCTGAATGTTCACAGGAGAGCACCAACCAATCAGATCTCAGGAACGGATGAGACCTGCTCTGATTGGCTCCCGTGTTACAGAAACTTTCTTCTCGCTACAACTTTTTCCTCTTTGACCCAACAGAACTATATGTCTGTGTCAGATAATACACACACACACACTGTGCTGCTTTATCTACAGCGCTTCCACTATAGTCTGCTACCAACTCTGATCTATTAATCACAATGTGTGTGTGTGTGTGTGTGTGTGTGTGTGTGTGTGTGGTGTGTGTGTGTGTGTGTGGTGTGTGTGTGTGTGTGTGTGTGCAGTCCAGATGGATTGTGGTTCCCTCCAGAACAAGAACAGTCTTCAAAAGAGGTGCTCTTATTTTGGAGGGTCAGGACTTCTAATCTGGAATGGGCCTCTAAGCCCTCAGGACCATGCTGCCGCCACCAGGAGGGAGCGTACACAGAACCCTGAGGACAGAGCAGTTCATGGACAGAACCAGAACAGAATCCGGGTCCAGATCCAGCAGCTCAACACCACTGAATCCGGCTGGCATGTCCGGTCTGCAGGAGAGGTTCAGGTCAAAGGTCAAAGGTTCCGGTCCTGGTTTCTGTCGTTCCTGAACGCCTCGTTGCCCAGTTGGCATCACTGAGGCATGCTGGGAAAGAAGAGATGAAGAGGAGGAGGATGAAGGATGCGACCTTCAGCGTCTGTGTGGAAAAGGTCAAAGGTCAAAGTGGGGGCGGAGCAGAGATGAAGCTGGAGGATGATGGAAGAAGAATGATGAAGATGAGGAAGAGGAAGGTGAGTCCCGTGCCTCCAGCAGAAAATCAAAGTGAGGAAGAGGAGCACACACACACACACACACTGAGCCCAGCTCATCCCAGTACAGACTCCCAGTCTCCCATCAAGGCTTCCAGCTGAGCCGAGAGGATCATGGGAAATCCTGGACAGGACAGAACCGGTCAGAACCGGTCAGTATCCAGCAGTAATTCAGAGTCCGTCAATCGGACAGTCAATGAATGCACCGTGTACCTGGACTCGTCCAGAACCTGAACCAGAACCCAATTATCTGGACTAGTCTTGCGGCAGGTTCAGTTCCTCCAGTGTCCAGCTGACGGCGCTGCTGCTGTTGCTATGGAAACAGCTGGTCAGGTGACCGAAGCAGCTTAATCAGCTTCGTGTTTTTAGCAGCAGCCGTTCCGATTGGGTCAGGAAGCAGAACTGGTAATCAGGTTAGAGGATCGGCTGCTAAGCGGGTCACCTGTAGGTTAGCTCCGCCCCCTCCTCAGGTGGAACCTGAGCCCAGCCCTAGCCCCTCTGACTTCTGGCTGACCTGTGACCTCCGAACGGCGGTGGAGGGTTGATGCTGCGAGACGCACAGCAGTGGTCCCAAATGGCCTAGTCAAAGTCTGAAATAGCATAGCAGAAGACACAAACAGGATGAACACGGAACCGGTTCAGGAAAGAAGGCAATGCAGACCGGACCCGCCCAGCCCGGTCCGGTCCAATCAAGTCGCAGCTCGTCAGGCGGCCATGGCAGCTGACTTCCTGTCTGCAGCGCGTTATCGATCGGTCAGAGTGAGACCTCTCAGCTCGCCGGCGGTGCGGGACGTGTCGTCCCCCCAGAACATTTGGGTCCGTTTGAGAGCATCCTGGCAGAACCGGCCGCGCCGGCCCTTTAATATCTATCTTCAGAGTTGACAATCTTTGGAGCAATTAAAGCGATCGATGCGTCCAGAGAGGAGAGAGCCTCTTATCCCAGTAATAGCTCTCACTAAATAATGAATACAGGCCACACACACACACACACACACACACACACACACACACACACACACACACACACACACACACACACACACACACACACACACACCTCGCAGCGAGGCGCTGCATGGCTACACACACACCTCCCTGTGCTGCTCCTGATGCCTCAGATTTACAGTTGCACCTGAATGCACCGCTGCTAACAGTTGACTACAGCTCCCAGCATGCTTTTCCTCTCCGATACACCCCCACTGGGTCAGGTCTGAATCTCCAGGTGATTCTGTTCCTGTGCTGGGCCAGGTCAGAGGTCAAGCAGAGCAGAACATCATCTGCATGGAGGAGAACCTGGAACCGCAGTAACAAGTGGGGGAGGGGCTCCTGTGATCTCCTTTCTGTGTGGCTGGACCCCTCACCCCCACCTTTGCACCCCCCCCCCCCCCACACACACACACATACATACATACACAGTGCTCCCCTCCTCTGACCCCCCCCTCCAAAAAGTTTCTGCTGAAGACTGAAGGAATGCAGGAGAAGAAGAGAGGCCCAACAGCTGCACACCCACACACACACACACACACACACACACACACACACACACACACACACACACACACACACACACACACACACACACACACACACGCGGCTAGTAGAGCAGCAGACATGATCCATCTGTAGTGGCGTTCCTCAGTGGGACGATCATTTTCCAGCAGAACTCGTCCCAACAAAGACGGCATTATGTTCTTCCTCCTCCTCCTCCTCCTCCTCCTCCTCCTCCTCCTTCTCCTCTACAACTGTGTGAAATAAGCAGTGGGGGGGGCAGTGATACAGATTACACTGCTGCTGATCTGAACCGCTCAGATAAGGTTAGCTTCAGGACAGAGGAAGAGGAGGAAGAGGCCTGCTGTGGTTTCCTTGTGATTTTTTTTAAGACTGGAAATCAGGAGAAAGGATGACCGCCAAGGTCAACATGGTGGCCAAAATGTGTAATTTTCTCATTAAGCTAAGAGTTATTAGTGATGCACAAAAGCTGATGATCACTTGTTAAAAATTTTGTCCTGTAGTCACCATTTTTATACCTACATCCTAATGGACTGAAGCCACAGCACAAGATGTCAAGGCTAATGCTATGCCAATAGTTAGCTAAACTAGCAAGAGTTTGGCTTTGCTTCTCAGTTAAGTAAAACTAGGCAAGACCATTAGCTGGAGCTAACTGCATCATCAGGAGCTAGCACCATTAGCTGGAGCTAACAAAAGTGACAGTGAAGTATCTTTAAAAAGTAGCGGCGTTGGGAAGAACCGGATCGAAATGAAACCTGGAAGACCTGTGGTTCTGAGTGGATCCGACCTGAGGGGACAGAACCGCAGCAGGACAGGTCACTGAGCAGACCGTTAAGAGCTCAGAGGTCCGGTCAGGTCCACAGAACATCCAGAATCGAATATCAGCTCTTTGTCCGGTTATGACAGAACCATTTATAGTGAGGCCGGCCGAGGGATGCTATCGTTTAAAAGGAATATGGAGGGGAATAATTTATGAAACCACACAAACACACACACGCACACCCCCTCTGAAACACACACGCCTGCACGCCGAAACAAACACGCCCCCACACCCTCCCACATGCACTCACACTCTGAAACACACACACACACACAGTCCCTCTGCAGTGCTGCACTGTGAAGGGCAGACCTGAGATCAGCATTGTGTGTGTGTGTGGGGGTGTGTTTGTGTGTGTGTGTTTCTGTATCTACAGCTCCTCCTGGAATACCAACAAGCGTGAGGTCGGCATCAGTGAACATGATCCGGCTCAGCAGGGACCAGAACCCAGAAACCCGACGGTTAAGCGGAGTCTGGATGCTGCTGACCAATCAGAGCGCAGGATGAAAAGGCGACATAAAGGGGAAAAGTTTGAAACGCAGTAAAGAGATCTGGTCCTGGCTGTGTGAGGATCTGATTGTTCTGACCTGTTTCATCAGGACATTCTCAGAATTTTATGGTTCTGCGTTTAACAAAAGCAACAAGCCAACCAACCCGTTCGCTAACAGGATGCCTGGAAAACCCGGCTTCCTGTTCCCACCTTCCAAACGGACCGGCAGGGCGTCATATTCTGGTCCACTCCAGGTAACGATGTGAGAAAGGGTCCCGAGGAGAGCTCCCTGAGAAACGCCACAAATATATAACCATCCGGCCGTCACCTGAACTCCACCAGAGAGGATGGAAGCCAATAAATAATAAATCAGAATAAACTAAATCAAATTAAATTGATAAGAATAATTTGATATTTAATTTCAATGTGCGTTAGAATAAAGACAGTTCTTTGTTCTGTCCCAGTTGGGGTAGATGTGGAATATTTCTGTCTCTGTTAATTGGCTGAAAGAGAAAAATGATCACTTTGTCTGTTTAGGTGCAACTACGGCAAGCAGAATCACATTTAATCACAAAGCCTGGATCATTGATGCTGCCATGGAAAAAACCATAGAAGAAGAGTCACTGGGTTCAAGAACCAAAACAGATTAACTTATAGAGAACCAAACAGATCCAAACAGGAACAACAGAACCAAATAGAACCAAAAGAACAAACACTGACTGGGTTCACATCTTCATCACCAACATCATCATCTTCATCACCACTAAAGTTCCTTATGATCAGAACCAACCAGAATCAGAACCACCAGAACCAAAACCAACCAGACTTTCCAAATGCACCCTTTCTGCCCTTCTTCCTAAATCTGACCCCTGACCCCAAAACAGCTTTTCCTCTTGTGGGGACCAGGCTTTGGTCGCGCGCACACACACACACACACACACACACACACACACACACACACACACACACACACACACACACACACACACACACACACACACACACAGGAACCCTCAGAGTGGGAGGAGCTAAATGATGAATGATCAGGGGCCTCAGATATAAAACACTGCGCAGTTTTCACACTAAAACTTGACGTACAGCAGATCTTCTCAATTCCAGTCCTCAGCCCCCCCTCCCCCCTCTGCATGTTTTAGATGTGCCTCTATTTCAGAGCAGCTGATCCAAATGATTGCATGACCTCTTCTGCAGGCATCAAGTCCTGCAGAAGCCTGTTAATCAACCACAGATTCAATCCAGGTGTGTGGAAGCAGGGAAACACCTAAAACATGCAGGGCAGGGGGGCTGGGGACCGGAATGAGAAGCACTGGCGTACAGACAAGTTTAGAAAAGTTTAGAAAAAATCCGGATGTACAAAGCCATGCGCACCTTTCTTTTATAAATTCTAATTTGCGGGAAACAGACCAGCTGCTGGTTCGCCTGTCGCCTCTTTCATACTCTTTTCTTTATACTTATGAAAATTAGTATAAATACCCAGAAGGCTGGGACCACGGAAAGCGGTAACCATGACGACATCCTTGTTTGTGTCAGTATAAGTATTTATAATAATAATTATTATATATTTTATTTAAAAGGTGCTTTCTCACAAAATAAAACTAATGCATTTTAAAGGAAAAAAATCCAAATAAAGAAATAAAATAAAGATTTCCCAGTGCAGATGGCCGTTGGAGCAGCAGAGCGTTCAGCCGGGATTTAAAGACCCACAGAGACTCTGAGTGGGAATGTGGACGTTTATTCTAAATACAGGAATCATGAGCAGAATCAAGTCAAAGTTTGCGTTTGACGCAAAGTTAAGTTTTATACATGCTGACTTGTGCGTAAAATGTGGCACCGCACATTTTTTGTGCGCAAGCTGCTTCAGACATGAGGACGTCTGAGGAAGAGGAAGCAGCAGCTCGCTGCTCTGCTCTGGTAGCAGGATGGCTTCTGCTGAACCGGTTCTGCTGATCCGGTTCTGCTGAGAGCTGTTTTAGAAAGGAACATGAACCGGACCGGTTCCGGTCCGATCTCTGCTGCAGCTTGAGGAAGAGGGAATGATGTCACAGCATCACTTCTGTTCCCATGGAAATGAAGCAGCCAGACTAGGACGGATCAGAACCAGACCTGGGGTGAGATGGTGGTCCGCTGGGCTCGACCCGCTTCATTCACCATCAGAACTGGTCCGGTTCCATCCAGTCAGCAGCTCATTGCTCCTCGTTCAGCAGCTGTCAGCTCCAGAACCGCTCCGCTGCTTCTGGCCCCCTAGGACCAGGTCGTAGTCAGACCGGCGCTGAGCCAACAACAGAACCCTGGAGGACAACTGTCCGAACATCCAGAACCAATCAAATCATCCACTGCCGACCCAGTTCACAGGACCAGACTCATCTGGACCTTCTGGCCTCTGACAGTTTCCAGTTTGTAGAACAAACAGTTTGGGTCTGAAGAACCAACAGAACCAAACAGAACCAACAAAAACAAACAGAACCAAATAGGAACAATGGAACCAAACAGAACCAAGTAGAACCAACAAAACCAAAAGAACAAACAGAACCGACAGAACAAAATAGAACCTCCTCCTCATCAGCTCAGTAATCACAGTTGGGGGTCCAAACCGTCCAGAACTGGCACAAGGACAGAACAGAACCCAGTTCCTCCTCATGAAGCCGGTACCGGGCAGATTGGGCCAGAATCAAACCCTCAGCATGGTTTTGTGTTTGTGTCCACAGGTGGTGTCTCCCTCTTGGACCCAGCAGAACCGACACTCAGCTGCTCTGGACCGACCCATTTTAAGAAGATAACTAATAATAAAATAAATGTAAAATCCTAATAAATAGGAAGAGATAAAATAATGTATTCGCCTGCAGTTCAGTTGCTTTAACTCCTTTTGTTGTTAATTTGTTTTTATTATTATCAACAAACTGTTCATTCATCTGGAAGAAACAAACAAACTAAAAGTTTAAAATATCAGTTCCTTAATTTATGAATGGAAAAATGGAATAAAGAACCAGAACCAGAACCAGACCCAGACCCGGTTAATTCCCGGCTCCTGCTTGCTGCCATATGCAGCATCTCCATGGCAACATCTGGACCAGCAGCAGCTGGATGCTCCGTATGTGTGTGTCAGTCTGTGTGTGTGTGCAGTTTTCTGGCTTCAGGCAACTCAGGGAAACCATCTGATCACTTCAGGAGAGAAGCTCTGCTTTTAGGAGCGCAACCACACTACATTACCCAGCATGCATCACTAAACAGTGCCCCCTACTGGTCCTGTGTCCACGGCGCTCAGAAGGAGGAGCCAAGGGAGAGAAACTGGACCAGACTGAGCTTCAGAACCAGGACCCAACCAGAATCAATATAAAAAAAGATCAATATAAATGAAATTATATAATTGGACTTATTAAAATTAAACTGATAAAAAAAAGAGATTTAAATGTGTAGTTTTTAATTTGATAGATTACAGAACAAATACATGTTTTTGTTCATTTTTAAAAGGCAGTTTAAGAGGCAAAAACTGGCAAAATCTGAAATAGCTTCAGTTAAAAATTTCATCAAAATATGAAAAAAGAAATGAAATAGAAAAAAATAAGATAAGAAAACAATAATAATATTAGCAGAGTTATTCATAAAGAAAAAGTGGAACAAAAGTTTGTGAAATAAATCTGGTTCTGGTTCTCACAGGCTGGTCTGACCTGAAGAGGACATACTTGCACTTCTATGCAACTGAGCACTTTGAATAGACTTCCATTCATTTTAGTCACTGTATTTATTGCTCACTCCAACCTTAACCAGAACCTGACTAGTACTGCCGATATAACTGCAGAAGTGGAGACTGGAAAAATGTCCTCACTTCCACTAATGACCTCCCATTATCGGTAAATGTTGCGGAAGTGGTTCTCTAGATGCCCTTTATACAAGTACACACACACACACACACACAGAGCAGTCCACGGAAATTAGTGTTTATTAGTGTTTACTTTAGTGTATACTAAAAAATTAATGTAAGTAAAATGATTAATTAAAATTAAAGTAAAATGAAAACTGAGTAAAATTAAAATATTCAGTCTTTAGTTAAATACTTTACATAATAAATCAATCATACTTAAAACAGACAAAAAATCAAAAATCTTAAATACTTTAAGAAATTCATAAAAACATGAAAAAATTAAATAAAATCAAAATATTCCCGTTGACAAAGAGCAACGAGGAACCAAAGTCATGTTCCCTGCTTGTGTCCAAAATTACCTAATTCGGGTTTTGATGGACCAGTATGACCCAAAGGCTCTGTTAGTGTATATGCACATGTGTGTGTCAGCAGGTGAAGCAGAGTTCAGGTGTGTGTCTGCAGGTCAGTCAGGACTTCAGTAATTAGTCCAGAAACGAAGCTTCAAATCTGGTTAAGAGCTCAGAGCTCACACACACACACACACATACACACACACACACACACACTGTAGCCCCAACCCTAACCTCTAACCCACAAACAGCATGTCCGCTCATGGAGACCAGGAAAATGTCCCCACGAGGTCCCCACAGCCCCACATGGTAGACAGACCATAGGTCCCCACAAGGACATAAAAACCTAGTTCTCACTCACACACACACACACACACACACACGTTTGCATGGCTATCTTTGTGGGGACTTTCCATTGATTTCCATTTATGTCTGCAGCTTAAACCTAAACCTTATCCTAACCAAAACTCAATTCACACCTTAGTCCTACATCTGACCCCTGACCCCAAAACAGCGTTTCCCCTTGTGGGACCCAGGCTTTGGTCCCACAAAGAGCAGTTGGTCCCCACAACGTAGTGTGTGTCAGGAAAATGGTCCCCACAAGGTATTACAAACAAACGCACACACCTGCAGCAGGTAAGCTGAGCCATCGAAGATAAAAAGTACAATCAGGAACTACTTTCAGCAGCGGATGAACACAGTGAGACAGATGGGTGAGGGAGGGTCAGGCCCCCTACATGCTGACCTCTGACCTCTCATTGTGTCTCTAAAGCGGCTGCCAGGGTGAGAGGATGACCTTTGACCCCTAGCCTTTTCTGCGCAAGAGTTTTAATATGAAAAGCTGCACCTGTCACTTCCTGTTTCTGCAGGAGACAAATGGTCCGAAAGTCCAGAACCGCTGAACCGGACCTCATCATCAGAACCAGGAACCTGCCCACCATCAGAACCTCCAGCAGTAAGGACCCACCTGAGTGCACGAAGTAGGCCAGGTAGAGGTCGAGCTCCTTGACGGAGACGCCGATGTGGTGCGGCTGGACGCAGAGGCCGGGGTTGGCGCACTGCGGCGCCTTGACGAGCCGCTCGCCGTCCGTGCTCTCCAGCGGGATTCCCTTGAACAGGATGACCATCACCAGGTCCAGGCGCCACACCTTGTCGGCCTGTCGCAGGCAGTCGATGCGCCGCATCTTGCCCTTCTGGTCCGGGTTGGACAGCACGCAGCACGGCGCCTTCTTGCCCGTCACCGTCAGCACGAAGTCCTCCCGGAACTCGGGCCGGATGTCCTTGCGCAGCTTGGCTAGGAGGCGAGACGCCCACTTCTGCTTCACCTCGGGCTTCTCGCCCAGCAGCTCATCCTTCACCGCTCGCTCCTCCTCCTTCGACATGCGCTTCTCGTGCTTCTTGAAGTACTTCCTCTTGCGCGCCTGCAGGTTGAACCAGGTGTAGGCGAAGGCCCGGACGTGGGGGAGCAGCGCCTCGATGAACGGATGGAACTCATCCTGGGGACAGACAGAGACACGGTGAGACAGATTGAGACACGGCCGGCTGCTGCCATTGGCTGCAGTAACGCTGACCTCTGGTTGGCCGGGTGGAGAGAGCAAGAAGAGCAGCTTCCTGTTTCCATCCAACCGTTTATCCATCCAGTTGTGTTAAACAACAGAACAGATTCAACCTTGCCTGAATGCCGTATGGGCCCCAGAATGCCGTATGGGCCCCAGAATGCCGTATGGGCCCAGGAATGCCGTATGGGCCCAGAATGCTGAAGAGGCCCCAAAATGCCATATGGGCCCCGGAATGCCAATGAGGCCCTATAATGCCGAAGAGGCCCCATATTTCCGTATGGGCCCCGGTGTCTGGCTGCATCATGGACGTTTTTCCACCCGATTTCTGGAAATGTATTTCAGATTTCTGATGAATTCTGTCTCTCTGCAGAAGCAGGAAGCCAAATGGTTTCCCTCAGAACCTGGAGTCTGTTTTGCAGGTTCTGCTCCAGGATCAGGTTAGATTTCCAGAAACAAAGGCCGGATGTTGAGAGTGAGTGTTGCTGCTCTGCGTTGGAGCGCCAGCTGCAGAGCTGCGCCCCCCGCCCCTCACACACCGCTCCGGGTCTGAATACGGATCTTTGTTCCTTCTTGGATCCGCTCCAGGAGAACGGGTTTGTCTCCCAAAGAGCCTCCAGCAGCTCAGCGGCTTCTCTCTGAGCTCTGGGCGCCGGACGGCGCTCCTGCTCGGCGTTAGAGTCCGGGGGCGGCCGAGATGAGCTGGGCTCTGCCGCCGCATTCCCACATTCCTGACCTGCTCTGTTCACACTCCGCCTGTCTGCCGCAAACCGAATCCCACTTAACGAGTCTCTGTCCGGCCTCAAAAGCAGCTTTTCCTGCCAGCGAGGGAGATGATCCCAACATCCTCGGGAACGTTTTCCCAAATGTTTCCAGGAAACTCTGGGGAGAAGTTGCCGTTTCTGGAAAATTGTTCATTTCCTCACTGACTCCTTTCCTTTCAGATAATTCAGTCGTTCGGTTCTGGGAAGGAAAATCCAATTACAGCTTCAGGAAAACCAACTGAAGGAAAACAGGAAAATCATTTCCCAATTCAGGGATTTATTAAAAATATTTCTAATTATTTTTTTAACTCACTTCTTCCAATCAAATCTGCAGAAGAAGGACATTTTTTTTTAAATCCCCCAAAAAACAGGGGGACAAAAATCCGTCAGAAAACTGGAATTTTTTGTGTGAAATTTTAAATAATTTTCCTAGATTCTGGTCCCGGTAAATCTTTCTTGTTATTCCAGGTCCTAAAATCCCACTGCGGCTTCTCCGGGTCGGACGCTGATTCTGGGAATAAAATGTGGGAATTCTGATCAAACAGCTGGAAACTTCATCTTCAAGGGCCGAGGGAGGGCCGGAGGGCCCCGGGGGGGGGGGCAGGCAGGTTTCTATGCTCCCTGTTGGCACCGTGGAAACAGGAACAACCGGCCCAGTTGGCAACCGGCATGTGGAGGAGCAGGAACACAAATCCACTCCTGTCACTGCGATGCCTCTCACACCGAGGGGATCAGAGCAACCAGGGGGGTCAGCAGGGGGCACCGGGGAGGGGGGAGGGGGGGGGGGGGGCAGAGGCCCGCTGGACCTCCAGTGCATCCAGGATTGCACTCCGGCAGCTCCAGGCGGATCGCTGAGCAGTCCGGGCCTCCAGAACAACGATCCAAAACTGAAATCCATTCAGGGATTAAAATCTGCAAGTTTAGATTTTATTCCAACTGCAGAAAAAGAACCAGAACCAGAACCAGCAGCAGAACCTCCTGGATTTAAACTCATAACCTTGCCTTTACTGCACAGTAAATTATTCTTGATTTTGTTTCTACTTTTAATCATTTTCTTCTATGCTGCTGCTACGCCTGAATGTAAAGAAGATAAATATTTTTATTTTATTCTATTCTGTTTTCTGTGGTAAATAAAATCACAGCCACAAAAATGTTCAAACTACTGGTGTAAAAAAAACTAAATATTAAATATTTAAAATGTTAAACAAAATTAAACCTGTTGAATTCAGTAATTCTATTTATATTTCTACTCTAGTTATTGCTTAATAATTTCCACAAATTAAGTGAACAAATATTGTTCAGAAATGTATCGAATTTAACAGGAGATATCACAAAAGATGCCCCCTAGTGGCTGGGCAGAAACCGCTGATGTCATCTCAATAAAACTTAGAAAACAGAAAGGCCCGATTATTTACAATTAACAATTTCAACATTTGGAGAAAATCCTCTTTTTTTCTAAACATTGCAGCAGTTAAAGTCAAAGAGTGAATCAAGTGTTTGTGACGGCAGCTGAGCGGGATTAGAACCAGCAGTCAGTCAGTCAGTCAGTCAGGCTGCTGATTATTGGTTTAACAGGCTGATAATCTGATTAGCGCTCCTGTTTGCTGCTGCAGCTTCAGACCAACTTCAAACACAGAGAAGCTCCAGATTTAGCGGCGTTCCTGCAGGAACATCCAGCGGATCAGAGCAACGAAAGGTTCTGCGGAGAAAACAGCAAATTTCATTCAAATGTTCCTGAATTATCAATAAATCTCATCCCTTCAGATTTAGCAGCACAGCCAGTAATTATTCAGCTCTGGGATTTAATCTAAATGTAATTTATTAAAGCCTTTGCTCAGATTAAAAAGGATTTCACAGAAACGGATCAATTTAAATATTTGTGTCTGATGCAGGAATAAAAATAAAATCAGCCCAATTTGTTCTGAGGATTTAATCCGGGCTGTCCCCGTTTCCCTCAGAAACACGAAGGGAGACTCTAAATGCTGATTTTAACCTCTGACCCTGAATGCATCCCTGCAGGTTGCAGCAGGACTTTAGGTGTTTATGAGGTTTAAATTTAGGAAGAACCCAGGAGTCATCCGGTTCGGTCCGCGGAGTCACATCAGATCAGCTCCGGTTCCTGGAGTTCTGCTGCAGGCCGCAGGTTCGGTTCCGGCCCGAACAGCCGCAGGAAGGCAGGCTTCATGAGGAAAACCGGGCTTCTCGCTCAGACGCCCACAGGTGACCGAAACACGGCCAGAATCAGGACCGGAAAACCGGCCGCTTCTCCCGCTTCCTGCGCGGCACAGCCGCAAAGTTTAAGAGCAAAGAAAAGAGAAAAACCCGCCGGGTTCGGAGTCCAAATTCTGGTTCCTACCAGAACCGTCTCAGTCCAATCACAGCCGTGAGCCTGCTAGAGCTTCCCGAGTAACGGCGTCGGACGCCACCGGGCAGAACCGAACCGGAACACATCGCTGCCAGACCTGATAAATGTGGACCGGGCTGTGGAGGAAGTTTGGCGCTCCAGCGGCAGCGCGCAGCCGCAGCCGCAGCCGCTGGCAGAAAGCCGGAGGTAAAGGGACTCACCTGGGTCAGACATAGCGGAGAATACATATCTGTCCGCTGGGCTCTGAGCTCCGGAAGGTGTGTGCGACCGCGCGCGTGCGCGTACGTGTGTGTGGGGGGGTGTTACTGTAACTCCAGGGTGTGTGTGTTGGTCTGTGTGTGTGAAGAGCGAAAAACAAAGTGTGTGAGAGAGTGAGTGAGGGGGAAACGGAGCCCTCCTTCTGCCCGCTTCGCTTCACATTTCCGGGCAGAGCTGAACTTCGGACCCGCCCCGGGTCACGGTCCGGACCTGTGGAGGCCCTCCGCCGGGGAGCGCACAACTTTCCGCCCACAATCCAACCGCATCTCCGGCGACACCGCACAAGTCCAGTCAGAGCAGCAGCGAGGACCTCAGGAGGTTCGACGGACAGAACAAAGATCCAAACCGGTCCCGAACTGCATTTCACAGAACCCAAGAACCGCGTCCCGAAGCGCCCCCCGCCGGCATCCCTGACCGCTCTGCGGTGCGCCGCGGCCGGCGTGCGGCTCCCCTGCGCTCCGGAGAAAGAGAGCGGTGCAGCAACGGAGTCTTTCCCGGGACAAGCGCTGCCGGGAGCGGGGAGAGGCGGCGGGACGACCCGGGAGCCGAGAGACTGTCCCGAACTCCTCCAGCTCCGAACACCGGCTCCTCCGCTGCTCCTCCGCCGGACTGCGTCGCTCCGTGTGCGGCCACAGACTGATCACACGCGCCGCTGATCGATCACAAATAACAGCATCGATCCTCCGCGCGCACTTTCACAAGTATACTGCTGCTGGGTGCGCGCGCGCTTGCACGAGAGCGCCACTAGTGCCCTCCCCCCTCCTTTAGGACAGAGAGGAACAGAAGGTGGAATACCGGAGGAGAACCGGGTCAGAACCGCAGAAGAAGTTACTGAAGTCACCAAACTTCTTCTTCATCATCATCATCATCATCATCATCATCGTGATGATGATCGTGATCATCATCGTGATGATGATGATGATGATGATGATGATGATGATGATGGGCTCAGCACCATCAGGTGTTTTGGGGGCGGAGCTTGTGTCTCAACTGTCCAGGTTAGAAGTTGAAGGACCCGACCCACATTTTTATCAGTCCCAACTGGACTGAACCCGGTAGCTGCAGAACCACAGATGCTGCCATCAGAACCCATCTGGACACAATCATGTGGGCCATCAGAACCAGAAGCTTCACTAGTCCAGAACCAGAACCAGGCCGTGCTGTGGATCAAGAACCGCCTCCACTGGTTCTGATCCAAAGCAGCCTGCGGGTTCTGAGGAACCAGCACCAGAACACACTCTTTGCTCTGATTGGTCCAAACGAATACACCTCAGCAGCTCAGCTTTGCTCTGATTGGACAGGTGATCAGAACCAATCAGAACTCAGTGAGCTGAAGGCCCAGTGAATCCTCAGAACTTGACCTGATTTCTAACCAGAACCTGAACCATCAGAACCAGAAACAGCAGATCCCATCTTGGTTCAGGTCTATAGTGCTGAGTAGAACCCGTTCCTGCTGCAGGTTCCTCTGGGTTCTGCCTGAGCCCCCTGGTGGAGGATGGAGGTACTACCAATCGATCCCAGAGCAGGCTAAGCCCGTTAGTTATCGACGGTTCTTGAGTTTATTGTTAGAAAATCTAACTAGTGAAATATGCTAATGGCTAACAAACCAAACACGAGACTCTCAGTTGGGAATCTTCAAACAAACGTATCAAACTGCAACAGTCCATCGACTTCAGCAGGCGCTTCTGTCACAGAACAACCTGAGTGTTTAAAGGCCGGGTCAGGTGTCAAAGGTCATCACTAAAACTAGAGAGATTTGTGTATTTTTCAGGACATAAAACATGATTGGGGTAAGCTGAGCTCTGCTGCAAGGGGGCGGAGAGGGCAGTTGGCCCCACCAGTTGCCCCCTGTAGATACGGCCCTGGAACAACCAGAGACCGTTCAGCAGGAACACCTGAGCTGGATGAACGGCAGCCTGGGGCGCCATCTGCAGGCGGAGGGGACAAACTGCAGCCTGAGAACACAACCAGAAACATTCCAGAACCAGAACCAGTGCAGAACCAGAACGGAAACAGAACTATTCCAGATCCAGAACTTAACGAGGGTCCAGATCGGTTCTGTCAACAGAACCGGGCCCACGTGACTCCCAACAAAACCACCTGGAGGAAGAGGAGCTGAAACCCAAAACATCAACGTGGTCGTTGCCATAGAGACGGTGAAGGTTGGGAAGGCGGTGGGGGGGGGGACGCTATAGGCTGGCACCGGGCCTGGACCAGAACCAGAACTGAAACATCTCCTGACTCTGATCTGGCAACAGAAGATCCGTCTCCAGGTTTCATCTGTTTGTCTGTCATGCAGAGGAGGAAGAGGAAGAGGAGGAGGAAGAGGAGGACAGTCGGTGTTTGATTCCCAGCCGTTTCACCATCTGTCTCCAGAAAGCCGGCAAGATGCCAAAACCCTGAGAGCCAGAAGGAGCCGGGAGGAAAGCAGCTTCCTGAATTATTGATCCCATCTCAGGAAAACAACAGAACCCGATCAGAACCAGAAACAGAACCTAATCAGATCCACAAAAACATCAGAACTTCATCAGAACCATGACAGAGCATCTGCAGCAAATCCAACACATTTCTACTAATGGCAGGATTTTAAAACACTCATTCCATAACTAATTTCAGATTTAAAGCATTACATATTTTAATACAATTCATTGTTTTTTTGTGTTAAGAGTTCTGGCAGGAACCTTTGTATTCCTGTTTCTGGTAAGTCGGCAAATTTGACGCACAGCTACATCGCTAACAGCAGCAATGAAGCTGTTTCTCTTGGATAATTTCTGCTTCTAAACGATTTGATGCTGGGAAAGACTATTGTTGTGTTCAAGTTATGCTAAAAAGAGTTAGCCTATCAGAAGCTAAGCTAGCCTAAAATAGCATTTAAATGCTAAACATGTTACGGCTAACGCTACTGTTAGCTGCTAAGGAATCTCAAAGATGAACTTTGCTCCAGTTTGGTGGTTGTCTGTTGATGAGAAGGTTGATTAACTGCATAAACTGTTTTAATGGAGTCATTAATTTCTCCTCATATCAGGACTTTATTCCTGAACCAGACACTTTAACTAACCCAACCAGAACCAGAACTTGATTCACACCTCACCCCTGACCTCTGACACTTAACAAGGGGTCCACGCACCAGAACCGGGCTTTGGGCCCCATAAGGCCAGTGGCCTTCAGAAGGTAAGTAAATGTCACCAAGATGGCCCTGAATGGCATAGCTAAACAAGTATACCCACACACACGCACGCACGCACACACACACACACAGGATTACTCAGCGCAGCAACAAAAGAACCAGAACCGTCTCACTAAAGTCCAGAATTGGTCCAGTTTACGACAGACCTCTGGTGCTAGAACTGTCCTCTCGACCCGGAAAAGGTTCTGACGGCTCCTGATCCAGGTCAGCAGGTTCTAATGGTTGGTGGTTCTGAAGTAGTCGGCCCGGTCCCAGCAGAACCACCACAGAGACCCGTTCATGGATCCATCCAAGGAAAAAAACTCAGATTCTTCCACAGAACCAAAATATCTGCTGAGCGCTGAAGGGAAGGCAGCCAGGGGTCAAAGGTCAGCCTCCTTACATTCATCTATTCTGCTTTCTGGCTCTCACACACACCCTGCTGCCCACGCACATCCCGGCTCCTCCAGAGCCGGCCCAGCTCTGCAGCTCAGAGAAGGAGCCTGCAGGCGAGAAGCAGGGCAGCAAACCCCCCCGCTTTGACAGGAAACCAGTTAAACCAGTCAGGGATCCACACCGCGCTGTGCTGCGGTTCTGATCCACTCATCCTTCCTGTTCAGTGATCCGATTGGTTCTGGTTCAGCTTCTCACTCCGACCCAAACAGGCGACCCATAAGGTTTCTGTCAGGAAGTTGAAGAGAGAAAAAAGTTTATGTTGGAGCAGAAGGAGCTTAACACACACACACACACACACACACACACACACACACACACACACACACACACACACACACACACGCACACACACACACACACACACACACACACACACACACACGCACACACACACACACACACACACACACACACGCACACACACACACACACGCACACACACACACACAGGCACACACACACACACACACACACACACATACACACATACACACAGAGAAACAGGCAGTCGTGTTTTCGTGTCTTGTGGGATCTTCACATTGACATTCATTCATGTTCTACAGCTTAACCTCTGACCCAAAAACAGAATTTCCCTCATGGGGAGCAAATGTCCCCCAAGGAGCAGAGGTCCCCACAACCCCACATTGTCGACAGAAATAAGTTCCCACAGGGATACAAAAACCTGGTTCACACACAGAGAAACACACACACACACACACCCAGATGCTCAGTCTGCCTCCAAACACAGAGCAAAACAACAGGAGAGCAGCCAGATGTTGGCAGACAAACAGATCTGCACACACAGCTGGAGACGGAGACAGGTGGGTCAGGACAACAGCCAGTCAGACTGCTGCTCTGATTAGTCATGTGACCCATCAGAAGCTCTTTGGACGCCTCGTAAGTTGTCACAGAGCTGCTTCCTGATTGGACATTGATCAGCCAATCAGGGGAAACGTGTTTGATACATTCAGATGAAACCTGATTGGCCAAGAGAAGAAGAAATAATGTATAAAAATAGAAATAATAAAAATAAAACATAAACTAAAGTAAGACAATGAAAACATAATAAAATATTAAAATAGAAATGGTAAAGGAGAATAAAAATAAAATAGAAATCATAAATAGAATTAAAATTTAAACACTAATAGAATTGATAAAAACACAAATACAAAATCAAAAATATTAAAAATATAAAATATAAAAATATTTTTTTATCATCTGCTGTTGCATCAACCTTCAGCCCTCGCGAACATGGAGAATCAGCATTCAGCTTCTATACGCCATAGATCTGGAACAAACTTCCAGGAAACTGCAAAACAGCCAAAACACAGAGTTCCTTTAAGGCTAAACCAGCTGGTTGGAGCTGCTTTAGAAATATAATCAATGAAACATTAATAATCAATGCTACATTGGTCAATAATCTGATGTGAATCGGCGGCAGAACGTGACGCTTCAGTTGTTTCTGTTTTTAGGAAGTAAAGTTCTGTTGCTGAAATTTGCTGAGCAAATAAAGTTTGATTGATTGAACATGTAAAAATCTGAATCCTGTTTAAACTGGAATATTGGACTTTTCTGCAGGCCACCCGTCCAGAACCAGAACCTGAATAGGATCAGCAGAGAGGAAAAAGAATGGAGGAATGCCTCCCTCTGCTGGCCGCCGCTGGGAACTGCAGGAAATCGGTTGATTATGATTTAGAAGTTCTGGTCAGCAGAACCAGAACTCCTGGTATCACAGCACAGATGCTTTTATTCTGAATGTTCCAGCATCCGGTCCGCCTACACTCTAGAACCTCAGAACCGGACCTCTGGAATGTCTGCGGATCCAGCTGCTGCTGGCAGACCGGTACCGGTTCTGGTCGGTTTCATCCTCACTAATCAGGAACACGTCTGTTAGTCCTCGAGGGTCCAGTACCAGCTCGCCACGAACCAACCCGGAACCAGGAAAACATGACAAACAATATAGTTGCCGTCAGCAGAGACCCGGTTCTGCTGAAGTTCTGCTGAAGTCGATCCAGCTGTCTGCAGCTTATATGGAGGATGGAAGGCAAAGCAGCTCCATCCAGGATGGAGGAACAGGGTCAGAACCGAGTCAGAACCGTGTCAGAACCGTGTCAGCGACCGGGTCCAGCCAGGGTTGCCACCTTTCAGAAATCAAAATAAGGGAAGCCCAAAACGGCGTGTCACTCTCTGGTGGGACAGACGGTACTTCATGGCAGGTTCTGATCCATAGAACCATCGTTAATAGAGGTTTCTTAGAAAACCCCAAACTCTGCTCCAATCAGAGTCGCATGTTTCTACTGAAGCAGATTTATTTAAGCTTTAATTAAGCAGGTTTCAAATGTATTTGGTAAAAATCTATTCTAGTACTGAGAAATTGATCATAACACATGATTTAATATTCAAAATGTCCTCAGACAGACAAAAATATAAAAGTTACATGAAAATTCTGGGATGTTAAAGAATATGACCAAAATATTGACAGAAATAAGGAGTTAGATTTTGGAGGCTGGATATAGACCAAAAGGTCGACCGTGTGTTTTCATCAGGGCACTTTAAAAAAATGAAACAACAAAAACAGAGCAATATTTCATCATTTAATATAATAAGTGAGTCAAAGAGCCACTTGGTCTCCAGAGATCCAGGCTGCAGATCCCTGACAGATGGAAAGTCTGATCCTATCTATATACAGCACTATCATTTTTAATTCATTGTTAAAGTAAACTTGTGAAAGTTAAATAAATGTTAACTAAGTCATTTATTTAGTATAGTTTCCTCAGGGCCCCTGACATTTCAGTATCTAAAACTAATAGAACAAATTGAAGCAACATACTTGCAAACTGAATGTGGACTGTTGGATGTAAAATTCATGATCAGTAAATATTGTGCTAGTTATCAGTATTGGACCAAAGAAAGCAAAGCCTTTAAAATTGTGAAGCTTTTGATGAGTCAGATAAACTCAAGAAATTGTAACAGCAGCTGCTTGGGGGGCCAATTTAACTTTTTGTCATGGGGCCCCAAGATTCCTGGCTGCGCCCCTGATCCTCACTAACATTGTTCAGCCTGGAAACACGTCTTTCCTTTTACGACTGTATTTTTGAAAGTATTTCTGCTTCTAAGGACGGTGGAGAATCGGTGGACGTTTTAAAAAGACGCGGGTTGATAGCAGCTCACCGTGGCTGCGTAGCGTCCGTCTCTAGGTAACCATGACAACGTCCTGGGGTCCTTCAGCTCCTGCCACGAGAATTTAGTTGACCTTAATATTTCCTGGCTTTTATTTTAGTCATTTTTGTTGCAGTTACTGTTGACATGCGTGTGATAGGTGTGTGTGTCTCAGGGTGTGTATGTGTCAGTGTCTCAGTGTGTGTGTGTCAGTGTGTGTGTGTCAGTGTGTGTCTCAGTGTGTGTGTGTCAGTGTCTCAGTGTGTGTGTGTCAGTGTGTCAGTGTGTGTGTGTCCAGCTGCTCCTCATTATCTCGGATGTTTCACCAGAAAGGAATTTATTTTATTTTATTTTATTTTATTTGTTGAAGACGATCCGCTGATCGGGGAACTTCCTGCTCTGCGGTTCTGCAGGACCTGCAAAGTTTTGACGAGCCGCAGCGATCCGGTTGCAGCGCCGGCCGGGCCGGGTCGGGCCGGGCCCGGAACCCAAATAAACCGAGGAGGAGGAAGAGGAAGGCTCTCTGTTTACATCTGAGATAAATCAAAGCAGAGCTACAGGAAGTTCAGCCTCAGGCCCGGCCCGCTTTATTAGAACCAGAACCGCATACATGCTTCCTGCTGGGGCCAGGGGGCTGATGGCTGAAGGTTCTGGTTCCGACCCAGTTGGACCCGGTGCCTGGATGGCGCCCCCTGCGGTCCAGAAACAGCCAGCTGCAGGTCGGGTTCTGGTCCAGAACCTTTAAATATCAGACAGAACCAAAAGCAGTGAGCTGGACGGACCAGAACCGTCTGAGCATGGCAGCATCATGCTGCGGGCCGGTACCGCTCCAGCTTCCCTTCCAGGTCGCCGGTTCGATTCCCGCTCTGAGCAGTTCCAGCCCAGCAGGGGCTCAACCTGGACCCGGCCCGGTCCGGTTCTCTCCAGGACCATCCTCAGAAACCCAATCCGCTTCAATTCCGGGTTCTGTGGCGCCTCCTGCAGGAGATCAAGATTATGGAAAGTCTTCATTGTTGACCTTTGACCTGAAGGTGGGTCACAGAGGATGGCCCGGTTCTGTAAATGGGTCGGGTCCGGATCATGTGATCCAGAGAACCAGCAGGTCCTCCAACATCTGGCGGCGCCGCTAATCGGATCGGCCCAGCTGCTGCGCTGAGGTTCTGATCCATTTACTGATTGGTTAATCACTCAGAGCCGCAAAGAAGATCACACTGAGCGCGCTCAGAACCGTTCCGGCAGGAACAGACCGTTTCCATGGGAACAGAGAGAAACCATCATCAGGGAGCAGTGGCAGCGCCAGAGGGGGGCTAGGGGGCGCTATCGCTCCCCGGGAAATATTAGATTTGGGGTTTTTTTCAATCGGATTTAACATTATTTATATTTATTTTATTTATATTTAGTTTATTTAGTTGTTGCAGTATTTTCATCAAAAGACACAAAACAGAAACATATTATTATATACCGAGTTAAAAAAAAAACCATCACGCAAGAGGATTTGAACTTTGTCTATGGTATCATCACGCTGATGATGCTGGCTCCGCCCCCAATCATTCAGGGTATTTATCAGCAACTGACCAATCGGTGGTCAGAAAGTGGAGATGAACTGACTGTCAGTGTTTATCATAGCAAACTAAAAATGTTAGTTAGTAAGAAGGTAACCGGTATTAAACATAACATGTTTTGATCATAATAGTGATAGTCAAATTAAGCCCTGTAGCGGTTAATTGGGCAATTAAATAAACACGAGTTAATTAAAAAATAAATATATATTTGACCCTTTGCAGCTGACGTCTCTCTCTCCACCATGATGGATGTCCAAAGCTGTGCTGTCCTGTAAAACCTGTGAAATGTACATGTGGCCTAATGTCACTTTTATTTAGTTGATTTGGCAGTAAAATGTTCACAAGCTGCTGCTGGTCAGCTGAACAGACAGACAGGAGTCCAAACCAAACCTGTCCTTCATTTTAGTGAGGAAAGATGCTGATGGTGCAGGAATCAAGCTTGAATGTAAAAGATTTTTTTTGGAGTTACTTGCACATATTTGTAAATTACATGAAATAATTGTTAATGAAATCAGAATTCCTGCCTTTTTATTTTTGATACACATCAGAGCATAAACTGAATAGCTAACAGCAGCTAACAGTCACAATGACTGTAACCGCAGATTTACAGCGAAAACTTTATATAAGGTAAGAAGATTAACGTTCATAAATATGATTAGAAAGATATCAAATATCGCATTATGGAGTAGATAGCGTCTGACCATCAGTAACCATGGAAACAATGCCACGCCGTCATGTAGCCTAGCATGTATGGAAAAAATGATTAGCGTCTCGTTTTCTGTAGGTTTTTAAGTTGCTGCGGTTTAAGAGGAAACGCTGTTTATGACACCGTGACATAAATCATGTGGTGTGAATTCAGGAAAAGTCGGTAAATTGATCGACTCGTCAGCAGGTTCGGTTTCTCAGCTAGCTGGTCCGGGTTTCTGTGAATCTATGAGCCCAACCAGGTGAGTTACCTTCACAGACAAATGATCTTGATTCCAGCAAGTAGAAACCAGGAATAAACACAAAAACAACTTTATCTGCTCAGTTCAATCCTCCAGATTCTCACTTCGATCTGCATCACGGAGCTTCCATTGATTAAGTGACGTAGTTGCAAAGGGTCAATCCTTGGTTTCCTCTTTGTCATCGATGCTGTTTTAACCTAAACAATGTAATATTTTCTGGACGCCATCTGGCTAATGGCTCACGGCTTCATGTTGACGTCGATAAATTTAAATCAGTCTGATTAAAATAACAACATTAATGAGTTGATAACTATAAGATACGTCATAACAGCCTCAGTAAAACGCTGAGCTCCCCTTTGGACCTGCAGGAAAACATTCTGGAGCCGCCGCTGTCAGGGAGAATCTACTCTGCTGAATCAGAACCGGACCGTAGCTGGTTCTGCCGGGGCACGGTTAACCCAGCATGGACAGACCGTCCAGAACCGGAGTCGCTCCGATCCAAACGGACTCCTGACAGATCCGCTCTCTTCGAAGCAGCGAGGCGTGAAGCTGCAAACAGGAAGAACCGGTGCCGCTGGTACCGGGCCAGAACCCTGACGGCTGCCTGGCAGGAGCCCAGCGGTGCCGGTGGAGCAAACAGCCTGAAGACTGACGCGGCGGCGGCCCAGAGCCCGGAGCAGATGGCGCCGCTGGTTCTGGTTCCAACATGTTCCTGTCACCACAGACCCCGCCCCCTACGCCCAGCCTGGCCTCTGATTGGCTGCTGCTCCACACAGAATCGTTTTGAAATGTGGAAATAGGCCGGAGCTGCATCACACCCAGAACCTCTGACCCGGTTCTGATGTCTGACCCAGAACCTCTGGCTGATGATGATGATGAAGAGTCAGACCGAGCTGCTGGTCCCATTCTGGACCGGATCAGAACTGGTCATGTGACCTGCTGGACCTGGAGCGGACCTGGTTACCAACAAGTCCTATTAAAACAGAGAGGAGACATGCTAGCGTTAGCCTATCACTAACTGAGGCGGATCAGGTCAGAACCATTAGTCAGCAGAATCGGGACCTGCAGGTCCTGGAACATCCTGACAAGTCCTGATGGTCAGCAAGTTTCACTACCTTCAGAGAAGCATCCTAGTCCTTCAGGTCCTCCAAGTCCTTCATTTTGCTGAATTACGGATTTTTATGAATATTTATTTGACTAAATCAGGTATAAAATGTTTACAGTTTGAAACTTGAGACATTGAAATAAAATATGATGGAACATGAAGACGTGACTTCAGTGACGTTTCTGCTCAAGGCTTTTTTAGTGCTATTGTTTCTGTATTGATCATATTTAATCTCCTGTGGTGTTAGCATGTTAGCATAGCGCTCAGTAGAACCCAGATCCCGTCAGACCGTCAGTTCCCGAAACCACAGGTTAAAAACCTGGTAAATGGGAAGGTTTGCTCAGTGAAACTGTTTATTTTCTAACTTTTTATTTCAGAGATTTGCGTTTATTTATTTCTGTTTTTATGGAGTTTTATTTTTAAAGATGAGAAGCCTGGGCTGGTTCTGGTGTCGCTTCCAAAGAACCACAGGAGCGGGACGGAGGTTCTGGTATCGAGACTACGATGGTTCTGCTCAGGAACGGCAGTCAGGTCGGAGTCAGAAGGTCCAGAACCAGAACCGGTCCTGCTTTCTCTGATTGAAACGGGCCGGTCCACATCTGGTCCACTATGAGAAGTACTGAACCAGAACCTCTGAGGAGGAGGAGTCTGCTCTTCATCAGAACCTGCCGGGCCTCAGAACCATGGGCCGACCCGGTTCCTGCTGCTAATTTTACATAAATAAAATAAAGTTGTTTAATTTAAATATGTTAATGATCCAGATTAATTTATTAAAACTGATTCTGCTCAGAATCACTAAATGATATTTATAAACGATTTTCCACAATAATCCTGTAAAAACCAGTTAGTTCTATAAAAATACTAAATATTACATTAAAAAGTTTCATCAACAAACTTTTCTTTGATCTTTTCTGTTTCTAATCATTTTTTCTTCAGATCATTTAATCTTCATACAGATTCTGAATATTAACTGAGATCAAAATGATTTTGTAAATTTAGCTGAACTAGATTTTATATTTGAAATAAACTCGATATTTTAACAACCTGCCTTTAATAATATTAATAACAATTAATTAACAATAATCATAACAATGATTAGTTGTTATCTGAGGCTGAACTGCAGAACCGGACCGGATATTGGAGCCTGGAGCGATCTGGACCTCAGCATGAGGCGGGTCGGTTCTGGTCCGGATTAGAGCTGAAACTCGACCCAGAAACCCAGAGAACCGGATCCATCCGGACCAGACCGAGGGGAGGACCCAGAACCCATCCTCTCTGGGTCGATCGGAACCGCAGAACCAGTGGCAGGTTGCGGTCCAAACTGGACGACTGCATCGGTTCTGATCTCAGAGGCGATCAGAAAGTTTGACTTTGATTTTTTCATTTTCCACATTTGAGCTGCTGAGCAGGAAACTTTGACTAGACCGAGTGCAGAGTTTTAATCTGTTCAGGAAGAGAAGCCATGAAGTTTCTTATCCTGTGTGAAAGAGAACGTTCACCGCGGAACGTTCACCGCGGAACGTTCACCGCGGAACGTTCACCGCGGAACGTTCACCGCGGAACGTTCACCGCGGAACGTTCACGGCAGAGCGGATACAAACGTTTACTTTCAGGTGAAGTTCATTACCGCAGCAGACGATAAATCACTCAAACTTCCTCTTCTCCCGGGCGATGGTGGCTACGCCTCCGGTTGCCGGGGCAACGTGATGTCGGCGTGATGTCACAGTGTCCAGGCCACGGGGCGAGCGAGGCCGCGGGGAGGGGGGAGAGAGAGGACGGCGTGTTCAGGAAGTTCAAGCAGACAAACTCTAATCCTCCAATTTCCTCCTTTAATCATCTCTGGCTGCTGCAGACCCGGCCCAAATCAGAACCAGAACCAGAACCCGGCCCGGACACAGAGACACTGTTAACCCTACAGAACCAGGACCAGAACCAGAACCGGGTCACACCAGGGTCAGAATCAGCTGGTGTCATGATTTATTCTGATCATTTTAGACTAGAAATGAAACATAATTAACCTGTCAGACCGAGTCTCTGTCAGACCGAGTCTCTGACCGACCGAGTCTCCTTCATGTTGCTGGACTCTGTTCATGCCGACCAGAACTCGGCAGGATTAGAAATATGAGCGAATATTAAATATGATTCATGAGTTTCTGAGTATTTTTAGAGAACCAAGACCGGAACCAGAACTGGTGGCTGTGCATGAATATGGATCAGAACCACAGAAATATGCAGAATTATCTTATTGTTTCATTTGGTTCAGAAGTTCTGATGGGCTGGTAAAACGGTTCTGTTGGACGGGTCCATCAGAACCGCCCATCAGAGAAAATTCAGAAAATATCAGCAACTTTTCAACTCCTTTAAACGCGTTCCTTCAAAGGTTCTGTTTGGGGTCTGGTTCCGTCTGTCAAGCAGAACCAGAACCCCAATGAAGACAACAAGACTCCTGCTGCAGAACCTCCTCCGTCTGATCGGTTCTGCTCTTGCAGCTGGCGGGGGTTCCTGCTGTTACTAACCGGTCCGAACGGGCCGGCAGCGGCTCAGCATGTTCCGAGGAAATAAATCCTCTCACCAGAAATTAAAATGGATTTTTTTTAAATGTTGATATATTTTTAAAATATATTTTTTTTAAATATCTGAAATTTATCGCACAGTTTTCAGATTAATTTAGTTCAGATAATTAAATAAAAGTACAACAGAACTTTCTAATATCTTCTGGTCCGGTTCGGTCCGTTTATAGGGATTAAAACTTAATTTATTAGAAATCATAATTTTCCTGCTCTGCTGTAAAAACGCAACGACAAAATAATAATTCAGCATTTTCTGACTAAATTATGTTTTTATATTTTTAAATATGTCGAAGTAAAATCTGTAATTTATGTCTCTTAAATTTTAATAACGAAATATTTTCAGGGTAAATAAACTGAACCAAAAATTAAACTAAAATTTTAATTTTAAACTGCAGCAAATTAGACACCAGCAGAAATTTACAGCGTTTCATTGGACCCGCAGCGGTTCCGATCATTTTTGCTTTCTGCTCCAAATGAAACTCAAATTAAATCCGAACCGCCGCGGCATCAAATCACAATTAAAGCATTTTATTTTAAATCAAAACTAAATTACGTTCAATTATAATCAAATCTGCAGCAGAAACATCGACATAAACGCGGAGCATTAATCCAACTTTCCCCGATCAACCAGAACTGAACAAGCCGAACACAGACGCGGGTTCGGGTCCATGCAGGACGGTCACAAGCCGCCACTGCTTGTCCGTGTCGGTCTGCGTGTCCCGGTCCAAAAGTTGGAGGGAATTCGGTCCCGTTCCAGAGAAAATAAAGCCACCTTTGTTGCTGCTTTCCCCGAACCTGCAGCGGCGGTCCGTCCGGAGCTCCGAACCGGACTCAGGCCGCTGCGACCGGGGCCTGGCAGGGAGCCGTCCGGTAACGAACCTCGCTTTCAACGTCCAGCTCATTTGGACCAACAGAACACAAAGAGCCATTGTAGCCCCACACCCCCCCAGAACCGCCCCCTCCCAGCACCCTCAGCGACGGGGGGGGGGGTCAGAGGTCGCCTGGCCCCGCTGACCGCCAAACGCTGCCTACTGTGTCCCGGCGCGGCGACCCGAGCCTCGGCCCGAACCGGGCCAGGGAGGCGGCAGACCGCTAATTAGTAGCCGCGGGGAGCGCACTCAGAGCCGGACACTTCCTGGCGATGACACCGAGCCGCGGAGCGTAGCCGGCGGCCGCGGGCAGCGGGACTGGAGCGGGACAGGAGCGGGACTGGAGCGGGACCAAAACCGGACTAGGATCGGACCGGAGTCGGACCACAGCGGGACCGGAACGGGTCCCTATACGGACTAGTCCCGAAGAGTTGGGAAAGTGTAAAGCGAGAGTGAAAATGAAGCTGCAGAGAGGATGAGGAGGAAGGAGGAACCAGAACCAGGCCAAAAAGTTGGTCCAACTCACCATCCACCAGGTTCGGGCGGAGATGTCGTAGCAGAGCTGCCATTTAATGGATCCCTCGGAGCTTTTGGCTGCCATGCCGCCGTCAGAGAGCCTCATTTGCTGCGGTTCGGTTCGGCTCGGCTCGGCTCTGCGCGCACCAGGACCCCACGGAGGAACCGCTCGTTCTGGCATGACGGCCAACATGTAGTCCGCTCCGAACCGGGAGGAATCATGGGTAAAAAAAACCGACCAATCTGGTGTGGAGCCCATGGCAAGGTGAGCTGCAGGAACACACACACACACACACACACACACACACACACACACACACACACACACACACACACACACACACACACACACACACTCCGCTGAGCGCCTCGGGTCGCTTCTTCCTCCTCCGCTTTAATTAGAGCTTCATCATCATCATCGTCAGGAGGTGAACCACGTGACTCCAAACTTCTTCTACATGTAAACACCTGCTGACGGAAGGAGCGCGAGCCTCTAAGTAGGACCTCCAGACCCGGTTCTGACCGAACCCGGCATCAGAGAGGAACCGAACCGGAGCCCAGGTTCTGCTGAGCGGAACCAGCAGCAGCCGGAAGTCCGAGGGCTTTATGAACCTCTGGGGTTAATAAAGCATCCATCCGTTCATCCATCCATCCATCCATCCATCCATCCATCCATCCATCCATCCGGTGGTTCACGTTTTTTTCTTTTAAATTCTCAGTTTAGTTTTGATTTTTTTATTTTAAGTTTAAAATGTTTCGATTGTTTCAGAAATTGAATTAATTTCATCAAAACATAAAAACTTTCAGGATTTAATGAATTATGAGGAATGTCACAAACAGCGCCTTCGGAACCAGAACCTGGACCGGGTCTTGATGGCAAACTGATTTCGTCAGAACCACAAAGTTCGGAACATCTAATGTTCTTGCTGGTAGAACAGCTGGCCCGGTTCCGACTGGTTCGGCAGAACGGCCCCGTTCATTCGGTTCTGGGATCATTTTATTTCTGTCCTTATCTTTCATCTGTGGGCGGAGCGGAACCGAACCGAACCTGCCTGGAAATGTCCGGATTAGTTTGTGAAGATCAAGTTCCGACCCGCAGGAGTTTCTGGACCTGGTATTATTTCAGCCGGGTTCGGGTTGAAGCTCTGGCTCCAGCCCAGGTTCTGGTTCTGGTTCGGTTCTGCCCGGGGCTCGTGCCAGGTGAAGGTGTGCGGCGGGTCGGGTTGCTGCTCAGAGGGGAAAACCTGCAGCAGAGCCACAGTTCTCCCTTTGTGGCGGAGGAATGTGATGGAGCCGCAGATAGCGAGGTCCGGCCGGTTCGGTAAGGCGAACCGGGCCGGGAGGGAGGGGGTCAGGCCGGGGACAGCTGCTCACTCTGCACCAGCAGAACCCGGTTCCGGACGCATGAATACAATTATTATTCATTATTCGCTTCTGGAAAATAATTTCTATGATTAATAATCAGCTCATGATTCATTATTATTTAATATTCATGTTATAGTTTAAAATACTAACTTGTTGTTAACATATTTATTAGTTTGTTAAATTAAGGAGCAATAATTTGGTCACTCATGTTATTAATGATTCTGATCGTTTCTGGGTTCAAACCTCAGAAACAATCAGAAACAATCAAAAACAACCAGAAACAATCAGAAACAATCAGAAACAATCAAAAACAACCAGAAACAATCAGAAACAATCAGAAACAATCAAAAACAACCAGAAACAATCAGAAACAATCAAAAACAACCAGAAACAATCAGAAACAATCAGAAACAATCAAAAACAATCAGAAACAACCAGAAACAATCAAAAACAATCAGAAACAATCAAAAACAATCAGAAACAATCAGAAACAATCAAAAACAAAACAATCAGAAACAATCAAAAACAATCAGAAACAACCAGAAACAATCAAAAACAATCAGAAACAATCAAAAACAACCAGAAACAATCAGAAACAATCAGAAACAATCAAAAACAACCAGAAACAATCAGAAACAATCAAAAACAACCAGAAACAATCAGAAACAATCAGAAACAATCAAAAACAATCAGAAACAACCAGAAACAATCAAAAACAATCAGAAACAATCAAAAACAACTAGAAACAACCAGAAACAATCAGAAACAACCAGAAACAATCAGAAACAATCAAAAACAATCAGAAACAATCAGAAACAATCAAAAACAAAACAATCAGAAACAATCAAAAACAATCAGAAACAATCAGAAACAATCAAAAACAATCAGAAACAATCAAAACCATCAGAAACAACCAGAAACAATCAAAAACAACCAGAAACAATCAAAAACAATCAGAAACAATCAGAAACAATCAAAAACCATCAGAAACAACCAGAAACAATCAAAAACAACCAGAAACAATCAAAAACAATCAGAAACAATCAAAAACAATCAGAAACAATCAGAAACAATCAAAAACAATCAGAAACAACCAGAAACAATCAGAAACAATCAGAAACAATCAAAAACAATCAGAAACAATCAAAAACAATCAGAAACAACCAGAAACAATCAGAAACAACCATTAATCATCATAAATGATGGATGTGAGAATGTGGCTGTTCTTTTTTTTGCCAGTTGTTTGTTGATTCTTGCGTTGTGTGTGAATTGTGAGACAGTTATTTTTTGTTTTTGGGCATGTGCACCGACTGATGGCACCTTTTGAATTTCGTTGTTCTTGTGACAATGACAATAAAGATTTATCTTATCTTATCTTATCTAAACCTGAATTCCTTCATAGAAAACATAGAAAACCCAACTAGATGTTCTGCTGGGTGCAGAACAACATCCTCGGCTCCATGGCCCGGTTCTGAATGATCTGGTTGCTATGGTTACCATAGAGCAGTTCTGAAGCCGTGCTCCAGCTGCCGGCCCTCTAGGAATGTAGTCTGCTACGCCTGATGACGTCACTTCCGGTGCAGCATCCACTGGAGCACCAACCAGTCAGAGACGGTCTGGGGGTCAGCAGGTCACCAAACCGGGATTACATTCGGCAAACTCAATTATCTGGTGGATCCAGACTCGGTGGATCCAGACTCGGTGGATCCAGACTCGGTGGATCCAGACTCGGTGATCTCCTGCTGTCAGTACATGAAGCCTGACTGAACAGAACAAAGGTCAAGAGGTTCCGGTCTGTCTGTCGCTCCATAAAAACGAAAGCTGACCTCCAACATGGCGGCTGGACGCCTCCAACATGGCGGCTCCGCTTTCCTCCACAGACGGAGGTAAACAAGTCAGTCCTGTGGGTCAGTGGAGACTAAAAACCATCTCTGAAGATTTAATGATGTTTATGAAGAATAAATGGTCTTAATTTTAGCAACATTAAAAACAAAACATTTCATATTTTTATTTATTTTATTTGAAATGTTCAGAACACTGAAGAAACTTCAACACTATTGTAGAGTAAACTTCAGATTAAAATGACATTTAATGATAATGAGTCAGTCGCATCAAACCATCAGGTCTAGTCAAAGTAAACCTCTGGGGCAGACGCAGCAGATCCGGGCTGAATAATCCAGGCAGCAGATGAACACAGAAACCCAAATCCCTACAAGAACTCCAAATATTAATGATGTCATCAAATATTAATGATGTCATCGGCTCCTTTAATTACAAGCTAAATATTCTCACGTGAATCAAAAATTTTCTGCTGCTAATAAAAAATATCAACTTTCACTGAAAGTAAAATTTGAATGAGATCATTTTACTTGAACATCTTAGATCTAAAATCATAAAACCAGATTTTCCATAAATGTGGAATAAGAGACCCGAAGGTTCTGATCCGGTTCAGAAGACAGGACGGCATTGACCCACCAGGCCAACAGAACCGGCCCAGAATGAGAGGAATTATAATCCCAGCTCTCCTATTATTATTGTCATCATCAACTTTATTAAAGACAACGATATGAAAAAAAACACACAAAAACACATAAAGTCACAGAAACAGGTCAAAGCTCCAGATTCTGGTTCTGGACTCGAACCAGAACCGCTGGGCTGAACTTTCTGTTCCGTCGGTTTGTTGGATTATTGATATTTTAATTGTCGCTTCCTTTAATATTTTTATGGTTTTGTTATTATTCCCTTCCAGTAGTGACCCGGTTCTGTCTGAATCCGAACCGGCTCTCAGCCCGTCCACCTTGAGGAGAACCGAACCCCCTCAGATTGATGAGTCCCCCGCGTCCTTCAGCCTATTTTTGCGCCGCGACCTCTCTGCGTGTCTGAACGGATCAGAACAAACTCATCAATCTGCCGCCATGTTGGCTGGCAGCTCGGCTGGGCTCGGCTCGGTCCAAACGCCCTGAAGACGCGGAGCTGCCGCCAAGTGGCGCCGGGCGGTTCGGCTGACGGCCCGTCCCGAATCATCAGGCGGACAGGCGCTGAGCGGCGGCCAGGCTCGTCATCCTCTGACAGCCAGAACCCGCCCCGGTTCTGACCCGAAGCCGGTTCCGACTGCAGCTGCTGTCTGAGCCCGACCAGAACCGGGTCAGAGCCAGGAACCTCCAGGAACTGGAAACTCTTTAGAATTTCAACAGAACCGGGTCAGAGCTGCTCCAAAAGTCCAATAAAACCAGAACCAGATTGAAAGAAGAATATATGGAACCGGATTGGGTTCCGTCTAAGCAAACTACAGAACCGGACCCACGGCTCGGAAAAAAAAAAGTTTGACCCAAACACAGAAATTGAATATTTAAGCATCAGAGCGAACCGGATCCAAACAGAACCGGGATTCCAGCTTACAGAACCTCCATGAAACGGTGAGCTGGTTCTGCAGAACCTGGATCTGGACTGGAGAGCTGCAGAACTTTATTCACCAGGTGAACAGAATGGACCCGGCAGAACCGGGCCACGACTTCAGTTACCTACGGCCGTCTGCTGAGGTTCTGCTGAGGTTCTGGGGAATTCAGTAGAACCTCAGGTGTTTTATAAGGAGCAGAGTCAGTGGGCGGCCCGGTTCTGTAGAACCTCCTATGAACCCACAGCCTGGCCGGTCAAACCCAATCAGAGCCGGGTCTTACTGACAGGGAGAAGTTCTGATGGGATCCGGTGTCTCCAGGCTGAAGGTCCGATTGGGTTTCCTGCTCAGGACAAAGAAAAGCCGCTTTGTTCCCCCTGGAGGCGCCGCTGCTTTCATCTGGCCCGGTCCGAGGCTCCGGATCCGTCCGGACCTCAATGCGGCCGGGGAGCTTTGATATCTGAGCTGCCGGTTCTGACCCAGTGGGCCAGACGGAACCACTGAGGGAAGCTGGCGCCATCTAGAGGCTGGAAGGTGGAGCTGCTGGCTGCTGCGTCTCTCCTTTTCAGCGACACTAGAAACTTCGGCCCGGTCGTCTGGATCTCCCAGCAGAACCGGGTCCAGACTTTTATACGTTTTGAACCCACATGGGAAGAACCGCGATTCAGCTGGAGGAACGCAGCAAGTCCTGAAGCAGGACCAGAACCCGGTCAGGAGAACCAGCGGCCCGAGACCTTTAACGGGCTGCGGGAGTTCTGGAGTTCTGGAGACGACAGAGGACAGCAGGCGTCCTCACAGAGGACGAGTCAGAGATTATGGAGATGTTTAGAGTTTAGGAAGGAGAACCAGGAGAACCAGGAGAACCATCATGGCTGCAGCCTCCACCTCCCAGCTGAGCTGATCCTAACAGCTCCTCTATGCTGATGCGCCCCGCAGCTGTTTTTAGCATCTCGACTCGCCTGTCTGCTGCGGTCATCACGGCTGACCGCGGGCCGCCACCGGGCCGCCACCGGGCCGCCGTCGGGCCGCCATCAGGCCGCCCCGGTAGCTCCGCCCCTCTGGCCTCTCGGCTGCTTAGCATAATTAATGTGATGGAGGAACGCGGTCGGCTGGAGCCGCTGCCACCAGGAATCACGTCCTGCCTTCGCCACGGAGACGCAGCGGCTGGTCCAAACGAGCCACTCAACACCAGAACCCATCTGAACCGAGCAGAAGAACCGGCAGCTCCTTCCTTCAACTGGACCCGACTCCAACAAAACCATCCCAACAGAACACCAGAACCGATCAGAACCAAGCAGCAGAACCACCCCGGCCTCCTGGAGCCACAGCTAACAGACTGCTGTTCAGGTTCCACAGGTGGAGCCAACAGGTGATCTTCATCACCTGGAGGCGGAGCCAACAGGTGATCTTCATCACCCTGCTCTTCCTCAGGCTCCAGTTCTGATAAGAACCCATCTTCAGGTTTAATCACGCTGTAACTGTTGAGGACAGTGGGTTGTGATTCCTTTCTTACTAGATATATTGACACAAAAACAAGGAGTTCAGGGTCCACCCCACTATTTACCTGAGTGGGTTCCAACCACTCAGCCACTTCGCTGTTGGCTTGTTTGCAAAAGACGTTAATTCAATGTTGAATTATGATCACAAAGGTTGAATTTATGGTTAAAGCTGATGACTGGTGGTGGATAAACCATCAAACAATCAGCTGATGTTGAAGAGATTCATTGAATCAATGTTGTTTTATGATGGATTCCTGTTGATTGAAATGCCAACGTGATTTTAAACGCTGGGCCTGCAGCTCAGGTTCCCTAATTCAGCAGGATTTGAACTGATGGCTGATTTACAAGGTTTTGCTGATCTGCAAACAGGAAACAGGTCAGTTTGACTTGAGGACCAGGGTTGGAAAAACTGATAACCAATTTTGAACAAAGTGTTTGTCGCTCCCCTCCACCTCCTTTCCTCTGAGCACTTTTGTAATAAGTTTGGCAATATTAATTTTATCTTAAATGTGTTTATTAAAAAAATAACTGCATTGTTTTGTGTTTATAGTAATCCTGGTCATTGGGGGAAAACCAGATATTGGTAATAATTGAGGTCATGTCTCCCTTTGTATTTTTCATGCTGCTGCCACTCTAGGCCTAACTGTGAAATCCTGCGAGATTTTGTGGGATTTGAGTTTTTAAAAGTATAGCGGGGCCGACTGCTTGGTCTGGGAGTTTAGGGCTGGCTGCTGCAGGTGGGCTGTAAATAGTTTTATATCAATTTTAAAACATTTTTTATTATGATGTGCTTCATGTGCCTCTCTTCCAGAACAGCTGATTCAGATGATTGCTTGACCTTCTGCAGAGGCTGTTGATCACCACAGATTGAATCCAGGTGTGGCAGAAGGGAAAAAAATACTTTAGTATATTTCAAATATACTTACATTTGTGTAAGTACATGTTAAGTATACTAAGTATTAAGTGTGCTACCTATAAATAAATACAAAATATACTAAAACCATGCTTGTACCAATTTTGATATTATAACTTTAAACATACTTAAATATAATTGTACCAAAATACACTGTTAAGAAATATATTAAATAGAAGTATACTTTAAGTAAACAAAATATGTATTTGCCCAAGTGTAAATATACACTTGCTCAAGTGTATTTTTAAAAGATATTTTAAATATATTTAAAATATATGTTTTAAAGACATTTAAAACATATCTTTGAGCATATGCTCAAAATAGAATCTTTTAAAATTCACTTAATGCTTACTTTAAATGATTAATTTCAGTATGTTTTAAATTACATCTCAGTGTATACGTTAAGCTAATAAAGTTTACATTTTTTAGGTGTCTTAATAATCTTACTATTTTTGTTAAAATGGCAAAGAATAAAAAAATAACAGTTGTTGTTTAACAAAGTAAATAATGCGTTCCAGTGACGTGCGGTCAGGGGAGGCAGGTGAGGCAGTGCCTCACCTGCCATCATGGAAAGAAAGAAAATATATAATCATAAAGTAATTTAAATTGTTATATTCATCCGGTGGTTTGTACTAAAAAATATTTATTTTTCATGTAGCTTCACCAATTTCGATTTTTATTTGTTCAAAATCGCTGAATTTTCTTATTTTCCCATTCAAATGCTTGGAAGCGATGCCGGTGAGGCAGCAGCGAGCTCTGCCTCACCTTGGGTTGCGCAACCCCTGGCTCTGCGCTGGCTGCTAAGCGGAGAGAGCATGTTGCTGTACGGCGTCAATAAAATGGTTCAAACAAATTTAATATGTGAACTTATTTCCAATAATTTAGCTTATGTATATAATGTACAGTGCTTTTTGTCACCAACTGTGTTTGTGTAACGTGTTTCGTGTAATGAGCGATTATAAACGGCAGAGAACAGGTTCGAGGTGAGGCAGGCAGTTCTCTTGCCTCATGGCAGGGGGCGCTCAAGATCCCAGACGTTCGTCTTGTTCACTCCTCAACTGCCGAGTAAGTGACAGCGAGCTAGGCTAAACGATTCGGGAAGCAAGTCAAGGAAGGAAGGCTTTCTTCCCTGGCAGTGATCTCCATTGAGACAGAGAGACTTTTAAAACTGAAGGAAGATAAGGAGGACTTCTATCGCAAAGTGACGGATGTTTTTGTGCAGCAGGAGCGACGCATGGACTTCATTTATAAGTAAAGGTAAGACAGTAATAACATTTATTTTGTTTTGTTTTTTAAGGAAATGTGTGTTTTGTGAGCTACAGTTTGTATGTGTAAGGATGCAGAAGTGAAACATAACCTGTAAACTGCTGTCAATCTATGCATCTATTTGCAAATCTGATTCTGATGACGTCAGTGCCTCACCAGCTATGAACCTCACCGCACGTCACTGTTGCGTTCATACCTCAAAATATCAAACATTGATCAAACAGTTTAGTGACAGGTTCTACAACAAAAACAATACTTGTCTATGCTAAATGTAGCAGGTATCTTCAGTTTTACATTTCTCTCAATATGATCTGTTGTTTTCAGTTTTTTAACTAAAACATGGAAGCTGTTTTTACCCAATCCGTTTTCAGATGTATGATGGAAGATCTGTTAGTGAACGGCATTCGCTCCAGTTCACACTCCAGACCAGATGGTGGCGGTATGGGCTCTTTGCACCTGCTGCGCTGACGTCACAACCGCATGCGCAAATGCGGCTCTTTTTTCCGCTTTGAGTTACCATGACAGCTAGAAAAGACAAAGTCTTATTTCAGACTCAAATAAAACAATACTATGCACTTTGCTGTCTTCCTAATATAAAGGGCTTTTAAGTTTTCATGGATTTCCAAACAGTCCTGAATTAAGAAGACGGTGGCTTGTAAATATTCGTGGCTACCAGTTAAAGCTAACGCAGCACAGCAAAGTTTACAGCCTTCACTTCACTCCGGATCAACTTGTTCAGCCTAAAGCAGAAGGTAAAGGAGCCTCCTGTGTTATTTCCATGGACTCACTTCTGTATTCAGCCTGAAAGAGTTTATGGGAACCAGAGAGCAGACCAGAGCCAGACAGCCGAGCTACTGATCCGCCTGTACACACTGCTGGAAACACCGTCCTGCTTCACAAGAAACATGCAAAACTAATAAAGCGAAATAACACGGAGACCTTAAGGAACACGGCCATATTTTTCTAAAAGCAACAACTGAACCTGAACCAGAACCTGAACTAGAACTCCGACACCAGAGCTGCTCTACTGTTAAGCTATGGGCTTGTTGTTCCTCAGGCTGCAGAAGCAAAAAGCCTGAACCGTAAAATCCCCGTTACTTGGTCTCTGACACTAACGACAATAAACCACGTAATATACTTGAACACAAGGTAGAAACATTGTCCGTTAATGAATGGATGAAAAATGTTTAGATACTTAAATAGCACATTTTTACAAGAAAAATGTCTAGCATAAGCTAAAGCTAATGTTAGCCACAAAGTTTAAAGACAGTAAAACTCACCTTCGTGTATAACGAGGCGAACATCTTAAAACCTTTCTCCAGCTTATTGTCGGGGCTTCGGATCGATGTTCATTAGGCCCGAGCAGCAAAGCGCTGCGAAGGCCTATTGTATCTGTACTGTTTTATTATTATTCTTCCACCCATTTCGTGGGCCCATTTGGGGGCTTTATCATATTCAAAAACTCACCAAACTTGGCGGAAGCGACTAGGCGGTTTAAAAATTTTGAATTTTAAGGTCGCCGCAAAAATCGCAAAAAAAATTGCTCAACGGCAGCAACTAGCAATTTTCAACAGACCCATTGCTATTCACTTACTTCATCGTAGAGACTTGAAATTCGGTACAGTTGTAGAGCTCACTAAGACGCTCAGAATTTACAAGTAATGTCATAGTGCAACTATCACAGAAAGTCGGCCATTTTGTATTGAACGTCCATTTTTTACCTCGATTTTGACGTTTACAGCCTTCGTATTTGATCGAACTCCTCCTAGGGATTTCGATTGATCGGCTTCAAACTCGGTCAGTCTGATCATAAGGCATGTCTGATTTAAAGTTATCAAATTGGTGAGTTTTGGAGCATGTTGAAGGGGGGTTACCAGGGGTCAAAGTTCACCTACACGCCATGAAACAAAAACCTCTTATATTTCCTATACAAAAACACATAGAGGGACCAAACTTTCAGTGATTGATCGACATCGGGTGTCCTAAAATACCCTGCAGTGAAATTTTTTTTTTACGTAGGCCACGCCCCCTGAGAGCAGGAAGTGTAATGTTTTACTGTGAACGGTCGCTATCTTAGCCCTTTGACCTAATCAACATGAAACTGTGTCCAGAGACAGAAGACATGTTGGTGTGTTGTGGATTCCAACCCCGACTGGCTGCGATGAAGCAGGTGGGCGTGGCGGCGTTGCGAACGCCGTCGAATTTCGTTTGGCTCTGAATTCCACAGTTTCGGGGTGAGCTGCTCCAAACTCACTAGGATGGATCCTTATCCATCCCCGAACAGGAATCCATAGCGATATTTGGTGGGCGTGGCCTAATTTCTCTATAGCGACCCCTAGAGTATTTTAAATGAACAGCCCCAAGCCATGCTTAAACCTAGAATTACGAAACTTGGTACACATGTGTATCTTGTCAGGACGTACAAAAAAGTCTCTTAGAGCCATGGTCGAAACCCAACAGGAAGTCGGCCATTTTGTATTGAAGGTCCATTTTGGACCTCGAGTTTGACGTTTACAGCCTTTGCATTTGATCGAACTCCTCCTAGGGATTTCGATTGATCGGCTTCAAACTCGGTCAGTCTGATCATAAGGCATGTCTGATTTAAAGTTATCAAATTGGTGACTGTATGAGCTTGCTGAAGGGGGGTTACCAGGGGTCAAAGTTCACCTACTCGCCATGAAACACGAAACTCTTATATTTCCTATACAAAAACACATAGAGGGACCAAACTTTCTGGGATTGATCGTTATGGGGTTACCTAAAATACCCTGTGGTGAAATTATTTTTTTACGAAGGCCACGCCCCCTGAGAACAGGAAGTGTCATGTTTTACTGTGAACGGTCGTTATCTTAGCCCTTTGACCTAATCAACATGAAACTGTGTCCAGAGACAGAAGACATGTTGGTGTGTTGTGGATTCCAACCCCGACCGGCTGCGATGAAGCAGGTGGGCGTGGCGGCGTTGCGAACGCCATCGAATTTCGTTTGGCTCTGAATTCCACAGTTTCGGGGTGAGCTGCTCCAAACTCACTAGGATGGATCCTTATCCATCCCCGAACAGGAATCCATAGCGAAATTTGGTGGGCGTGGCCTAATTTTTCTATAGCGACCCCTAGAGTATGTTAAATGAACAGCCCCAGGCCATGCTTTATCCTAGAATTACGAAACTTGGTACACATGTGTATCTTGTCAGGACGTACAAAAAAGTCTCTTGGAGCCATGCTCTAAACCCAACAGGAAGTCGGCCATTTTAGATTGAAGTTCATTTGACCTCGATTTTGACATTTAGAGCCTTCGTATTTGATCGAACTCCTCCTAGGGATTTCGATTGATCGGCTTCAAACTCGGTCAGTCTGATCATAAGGCATGTCTGATTTAAAGTTATCAATATGGTGAGTTTTGGAGCATGTTGAAGCGGGGTTAGCAGGGCTCAAAGTTCCCCTGTGATCGACTGTGTAATATGTAATTACAAAGGGGATCCTTTATCATTCCGTAGTGCAATGCTGCCCTCTGGTGTCGAATTACTGAAATTACTGAAATAGTTTCATTATTTTAGTAATTCGACACCAGAGGGCAGCATTGCCCTACGGAAAGACAGAGTTCAATTTTGTAATGTAGGAAAAAATTAAAAATTTGTAATTCTACTGTGAACGGTCGATAGCTTCTGCACCAAACTTTGCACGAGTGACCCTGGCGGGACCCTGACGACCCTATGTCATCATATTATGACGTCATCTAAGCCCCGCCCCCTCAGAACCGGAAGTGCCGTTTTTTTCCTTGGAAAGCTCTGTTTATGGCTCTCTTGACCTAATCAAGGTGATTCGGATGATAAACTCTGTCAATGCTCGCTGCTGGCTGAACCGTGTGGGCGTGGCCAAATGGCGAATATCAGTCCCTCGCCATATGCATACGTTTGGCTCTAATTCACGCATGGATCATCCGATTGGCACCAAACTGGATATGTATGATCTTTGTTCACCTCTAAAGAGCCCGACGGGTTTGAGATGTAATTTGACTCCACTGCGCCCCCTAAGGTAAGACATCGGCCGTATCTCCTCGACGCATGGACCGATCTGCACCAGATTTTTCGACAGTCGTCGGGGAGCGCCGCCGAACGCATTCACGCGTGTCGCCCGGTGGACGGGCGGAGAAAATGCGCGACAGCTACTGCGGCGGCTAGCGGGCGGCGGTGCTAGAAACTGCGGCGGAGCTTCCGCGGTGGGGAGTTGGCTGCGGCTCTGGAAAACGCGCGAGAGCTTCTGCGGTGGCCGGAACCCCCGCGGTGGCCAATAGGCCGGAGCGGCGCTTGCTGCGAGGGCCGCCCGAGGCTGCTTGCAGCTTTAATTATTAGGCCCGAGCAGCAAAGCGCTGCGAAGGCCTATTGTATCTGTACTGTTTCTTATTAGGCCCGAGCAGCAAAGCGCTGCGAAGGCCTATTGTATCTGTACTGTTTATTAGGCCCGAGCAGCAAAGCGCTGCGAAGGCCTATTGTATCTGTACTGTTTATTATTATTTTTCTTCCCTACAAATGAATCGCCCTTTTGGGGGCTTTATCATATTCAAAAACTCACCAAACTTGGCGGACGCATACAGCGACGCTCAAATTTACGTATTTTAAGGTCGTCGCAAAAATTGCAAAAAAAATTGCTCAACGGCGGCAACTAGCAATTTTCAACAGACCCATTGCTATTCACTTACTTCATCGTAGAGACTTGAAATTCGGTACAGTTGTAGAGCGCACTAAGACGCTCAGAATTTACAAGTAATGTCATAGTGCAACTATCACAGGAAGTCGGCCATTTTGTATTGAAGGTCCATTTTTTACCTCGAGTTTGACGTTTACAGCCTTCGTATTTGATCGAACTCCTCCTAGGGATTTCGATTGATCGGCTTCAAACTCGGTCAGTCTGATCATAAGGCATGTCTGATTTAAAGTTATCAAATTGGTGAGTTTTGGAGCATGTTGAAGGGGGGTTAGCAGGGGTCAAAGTTCACCTACACGCCATGAAACAGAAAACTCTTATATTTCCTATACAAAAACACATAGAGGGACCAAACTTTCAGTGATTGGTCGTCATCGGGTGTCCTAAGATACCCTGTGGTGAAATTTTTTTTTTACGTAGGCCACGCCCCCTGAGAGCAGGAAGTGTAATGTTTTACTGTGAACGGTCGCTATCTTAGCCCTTTGACCTAATCAACATGAAACTGTGTCCAGAGACAGAAGACACGTTGGTGTGTTGTGGATTCCAACCCCGACCGGCTGCGATGAAGCAGGTGGGCGTGGCGGCGTTGCGAACGCCATCGAATTTCGTTTGGCTCTAAATTCCACAGTTTCGGGGTGAGCTGCTCCAAACTCACTAGGATGGATCCTTATCCATCCCCGAACAGGAATCCATAGCGATATTTGGTGGGCGTGGCCTAATTTTTCTATAGCGACCCCTAGAGTATTTTAAATGAACAGCCCCAAGCCATGCTTAAACCTAGAATTACGAAACTTGGTACACATGTGTATCTTGTCAGGACGTACAAAAAAGTCTCTTAGAGCCATGCTCTAAACCCAACAGGAAGTCGGCCATTTTGTATTGAAGGTCCATTTTGGACCTCGAGTTTGACGTTTACAGCCTTTGCATTTGATCGAACTCCTCCTAGGGATTTCGATTGATCGACTTCAAACTCGGTCAGTCTGATCATAAGGCATGTCTGATTTAAAGTTATCAAATTGGTGACTGTATGAGCTTGCTGAAGGGGGGTTACCAGGGGTCAAAGTTCACCTACTCGCCATGAAACACGAAACTCTTATATTTCCTATACAAAAACACATAGAGGGACCAAACTTTCTGGGATTGATCGTTATCGGGTTACCTAAAATACCCTGTGGTGAAATTATTTTTTTACGTAGGCCACGCCCCCTGAGAACAGGAAGTGTCATGTTTTACTGTGAACGGTCGTTATCTTAGCCCTTTGACCTAATCAACATGAAACTGTGTCCAGAGACAGAAGACATGTTGGTGTGTTGAGGATTCCAACCCCGGCCGGCTTTGACATAGCAGGTGGGCGTGGCGGCGTGGCGAAGTGACCTGTAACGCCGTTGCCATACGTTTGGCTCTGAATTCCACAATTTCGGGCCCAGCTGCTCCAAACTCAGTAGGATGGATCCTTATGCACCCACCGACAGGAATTCATAACAAAATTTGGTGGGCGTGGCCTAATTTCTCTATAGCGACCCCTAGAGTATTTTAAATGAACAGCCCCAAGCCATGCTTTATCCTAGAATTACGAAACTTGGTACATATGTGTATCTTGTCGGGACGTACAAAAAAGTCTCTTAGAGCCATGCTCTAAACCCAACAGGAAGTCGGCCATTTTAGATTGAAGTTCATTTGACCTCGATTTTGACATTTAGAGCCTTCGTATTTGATCGAATTCCTGCTAGGGATTTCGATTGATCGGCTTCAAACTCGGTCAGTCTGATCATAAGGCATGTCTGATTTAAAGTTATCAATATGGTGAGTTTTGGAGCATGTTGAAGCGGGGTTAGCAGGGCTCAAAGTTCCCCTGTGATCGACTGTGTAATATGTAATTACAAAGGGGATCCTTTATCATTCCGTAGTGCAATGCTGCCCTCTGGTGTCGAATTACTGAAATTACTGAAATAGTTTCATTATTTCAGTAATTCGACACCAGAGGGCAGCATTGCCCTACGGAAAGACAGAGTTCAATTTTGTAATGTAGGAAAAAATTAAAAATTTGTAATTCTACTGTGAACGGTCGATAGCTTCTGCACCAAACTTTGCACGAGTGACCCTGGCGGGACCCTGACGACCCTATGTCATCATATTATGACGTCATCTAAGCCCCGCCCCCTCAGAACCGGAAGTGCCGTTTTTTTCCTTGGAAAGCTCTGTTTATGGCTCTCTTGACCTAATCAAGGTGATTCGGATGATAAACTCTGTCAATGCTCGCTGCTGGCTGAACCGTGTGGGCGTGGCCAAATGGCGAATATCAGTCCCTCGCCATATGCATACGTTTGGCTCTAATTCACGCATGGATCATCCGATTGGCACCAAACTGGATATGTATGATCTTTGTTCACCTCTAAAGAGCCCGACGGGTTTGAGATGTAATTTGACTCCACTGCGCCCCCTAAGGTAATACATCGGCCGTATCTCCTCGACGCATGGACCGATCTGCACCAGATTTTTTGACAGTCGTCGGGGAGCGCCGCCGAACGCATTCACGCGTGTCGCCCGGTGGACGGGCGGAGAAAATGCGCGACAGCTACTGCGGCGGCTAGCGGGCGGCGGTGCTAGAAACTGCGGCGGAGCTTCCGCGGTGGGGAGCGGGCTGCGGCTCTGGAAAACGCGCGAGAGCTTCTGCGGTGGCCGGAACCCCCGCGGTGGCCAATAGGCCGGAGCGGCGCTTGCTGCGAGGGCCGCCCGAGGCTGCTTGCAGCTTTAATTATTATTCTTCTTACGATTCTGCCCCCCTCTTCGTGCGCCTTTTTGGGGGCTTTATCATATTCAAAAACTCACCAAACTTGGCGGAAGCGACTAGGCGGTTTAAAAATTTTGAATTTTAAGGTCGTCGCAAAAATCGCAAAAAAAATTGCTCAACGGCAGCAACTAGCAATTTTCAACAGACCCATTGCTATTCACTTACTTCATCGTAGAGACTTGAAATTCGGTACAGTTGTAGAGCTCACTAAGATGCTCAGAATTTACAAGTAATGTCATAGTGCAAGTATCACAGGAAGTCGGCCATTTTGTATTGAAGGTCCATTTTTTACCTCGAGTTTGACGTTTACAGCCTTCGCATTTGATCGAACTCCTCCTAGGGATTTCGATTGATCGGCTTCAAACTCGGTCAGTCTGATCATAAGGCCTGTCTGATTTAAAGTTATCAAATTGGTGAGTTTTGGAGCATGTTGAAGGGGGGTTACCAGGGGTCAAAGTTCACCTACACGCCATGAAACAAAAACCTCTTATATTTCATATACAAAAACACATAGAGGGACCAAACTTTCAGTGATTGATCGGCATCGGGTGTCCTAAAATACCCTGCAGTGAAATTTTTTTTTTATGTAGGCCACGCCCCCTGAGAACAGGAAGTGTCATGTTTTACTGTGAACGGTCGCTATCTTAGCCCTTTGACCTAATCAACATGAAACTGTGTCCAGAGACAGAAGACATGTTGGTGTGTTGTGGATTCCAACCCCGACCGGCTGCGATGAAGCAGGTGGGCGTGGCGGCGTTGCGAACGCCATCGAATTTCGTTTGGCTCTGAATTCCACAGTTTCGGGGTGAGCTGCTCCAAACTCACTAGGATGGATCCTTATCCATCCCCGAACAGGAATCCATAGCGATATTTGGTGGGCGTGGCCTAATTTTTCTATAGCGACCCCTAGAGTATTTTAAATGAACAGCCCCAAGCCATGCTTAAACCTAGAATTACGAAACTTGGTACACATGTGTATCTTGTCGGGACGTACAAAAAAGTCTCTTAGAGCCATGCTCTAAACCCAACAGGAAGTCGGCCATTTTAGATTGAAGTTCATTTTACCTCGATTTTGACGTTTACAGCCTTTGCATTTGATCGAACTCCTCCTAGGGATTTCGATTGATCGGCTTCAAACTCGGTCAGTCTGATCATAAGGCATGTCTGATTTAAAGTTATCAAATTGGTGACTGTATGAGCTTGCTGAAGGGGGTTACCAGGGGTCAAAGTTCACCTACTCGCCATGAAACACGAAACTCTTATATATCCTGCACAGAAACTCACAGAGATGCCAAACTTTAAATTATTGATCATCATTAGGTGTCCAAAAATACCCTGTGGTCAAATGATGACATCACTTAGGCCACGCCCCCTGAGAACAGGAAGTGTCATGTTTTACTGTGAACGGTCGCTATCTTAGCCCTTTGACATAATCAATATTAAACTGTGTCCAGAGACAGAAGACATGTTGGTGTGTTGAGGATTCAAGCCCTGACTGGCTGCGATGAAGCAGCTGGCTGTGGCGGCGTGGCGAAGTGACCTGTAAGGCCGATGCCATACGTTTGCTTCTAGATTCCACATATTTCGACCGAGCTGCACCAAACTTGGCCTGACTCATCCTGGTGTGATGCCTGACAATGCTATGTCATCATATTATGACGTCATCTAAGCCCCGCCCCCTCAGAATGAATTAGACAGATCTTCTGTGTAATTACATAATAAACAGTCCATGTTCGTTGTTTGTAGGGCAATGCTGCCCTCTGCTGCCCACTGAAATAGTTTCATTATTTCAGTAATTCGACACCAGAGGGCAGCATTGCCCTACGGAATGAAAGTTCAATGTTGTAATGGAGGAAAAAATTAAATAATTAGTAATTCTAACACAAAAACTCACAGAGACACCAAACGTTCAGTGATTGATCATAATCGAGTGTCCAATAATATCCAATGGTCAAATGATGACATCACTTAGGCCCCGCCCCCTCGGAACAGGAAGTGCTATTTTTTTACTTGGAAAGCTCCGTTTATGGCTCTCTTGACCTAATCAAGATGATTCGGATGATAAACTCTGTCAATGCTCGCTGCTGGCTGAACCGTGTGGGCGTGGCAAAATGGCGAATATCAGTCCCTCGCCATATGCATACGTTTGGCTCTTATTCACGCATAGATCATCCGATTGGCGCCAAACTGGATATGTATGACCTTTGTTCACCTCTAAAGAGCCCAACGGGTTTGAGATGTAATTTGACTCCACTGCGCCCCCTAAGTTGATACATCGGCCGTATCTCCTCGACGCATCGACCGATCTGCGCCAGATTTTTCGACAGTCGTCGGGGAGCGCCGCCGAACGCATTCACGCGTGTAGCCCGGTGGACGGGCGGGGAAAATGCGCGACAGCTTCTGCGGCGGCTGGCGGGCGGCGGTGCTGGAGACTGCGCCGGAGCTTCCGCACTGGCGAGCGGGCTGCGGCTCTGGAAAACGCGCGAGAGCTTCTGCGGTGGCTGGAACCCCCGCGGTGGCCAATAGGCCGGAGCGGCGCTTGCTGCGAGGGCCGCCCGAGGCTGCTTGCAGCTTTAATTATTAATTGTTACCTTGGACAAGCCCTGCTAACCCCCAGTGGAAAGAACCTTTTTCAATAGATCGGAAACGATTGAGCCGCTTTTCCCCAAACGCGGAAGCTGAGGTGCAAAGAGCCCATTGCACACCTTTAGTTTTTTTGAAAAGCGCCATAAAAAGAAGAAAAGCCATGAAGCCAGAAAAATAACAGACGCTGTTGAAATTCGCCATTTTTACTCGCATAATATTGAATTAAACGTAGAGAGGGCCTTGATAACAGTTAGTAGTCTTAGTAAATTCAAGCTGGTAACGTCCTAGTCCAAGTTAGACGACAACACAACAGGACAAGAACCGATGGAAATGAAATGTGGGTCACGAAAAGAGCTGAAGGGACGAAGGCTGCTAACGTGCTGCTAGCTGGTGGTAAGTTTGCTTCAAAATGCTAATTATCTTTGTTTAATTATAAATAGTGCAGTAAAGATATAGACAAATTTAATTTAATTTAATTGGTTTATTTGGTAGGGACAGACATACAGCAACATAGACAAACTGAACAAAACAGCAGTCCCATGTTTACGTCATAGTGCCATAGCAACAGCTAATTCGCAGCACTTGTCCCTAGATGGGCTTTTAAAAATAATACCTCTAAAAGTTAAAGTAATAATCGAACAAACAGTGAAACATGAAACATCAAAAGTGGATACAGTTCTGTTTTTGACATAACCAGAGTTTAGTTTGCTTCTTAAACAAACTAAAACTGGTTACAGACTTTAAATCAACAGGAAGTGAGTTTCAAACTGCTGATCCTTCACGGACAGAGAACTTTGAGCAAAAGTGGTTCTTCAAAAGGGAACCTTACAGTTTCCATTTGAAGCTGATCTAGTAGATCTGCTGTTGCCCTGCAGTCTAATTATACAATCACTTAATGATTTAGGTGCATATCCATTTAAACACTTAAAAATCAATTTGAAAAGATTATCATTTATAAAATCAGAAAAGTCCAAAATGCCGAATTTAGCCAAAATGTGACGATGGAATCAGATTGGCTTTTGATATAAAACTTTCAACGCCTGATTATAGAGTCTTGCTAATGGTTTGAGTCTAGTTTGGCTGGTCTGAGACCAGACAGCAGCTCCATAGAACTCAATGAGAGGATCATTGAGTTCAAAAACATCTCTGCAGTGACGTGTTAAACAATTTCTAATCATTTTAAAACAGTTTATATTTGATCTAACAGTTTTGCTGATTTTATCAACATGGCTCCTAAAATTTAACTGAGCATCCAGAATTATTCTTAAATATTTTCTTGTTTTACTTGTTCAATAAGATCCTCATTGATCTGAATATTCAAGGACTGTAATGACGTTTTCTTGATTGAAAAGCAAATGCACTTTGTTTTCTTTGTATTGAGAGTTAAGCAAGAATCCTTTAGCCATGATGATGATCTCTGCAGGCTGTTCTGAAGTTTTTCACTGACTACAATATAATGTTCTTGTCTGATGTATAAACAATAGTGTCATCAGCAAACATTTTCAGGTTAACTTCAGGACAAATTTCAGGAAGACTGTTAACATACAGACTAAAAAGGACCGGACCGGAGGTAGTTCCTTGTGGAATCCCTGTTACTATTTTACCGAAGACAGATTTACTATTATTGATGACAACACATCGTTCACGATCTTTCAGAAATGATTGAAAGATCGTTGATTAAATTAATTGATTAAAGCCTTGAGATCAGTAAATTGTGGTTCACCGTTTCAAAAGCCTTTTTCAAGTCCAGGAAAACTGGGCCAGTGATTTGTCCCCTATCAAGTGATTGTTTAACATTTTCAAGCAGCAGACTTATAGCAGTCTCTGTAGAATGATTACGTCTGAAGCCAAACTGAAGAGGATGCAGAAGATTGTTACTTTCTAAGTACAAAGTTGTTCCAGAATAATTTTCTCCAGCACTTTTGACATGACCAGGATAAGACTTATTGTAGACTTATTGTAGACTTATTGGCCTGTAGTTACTGATTTCATGGGGACTTCCTGATTTAAAAATCGGTTTCACCAAAGCTTTTTTCCATGCATAGGGAAATTCTCCTGTTCTGATGGAAATATTAACTATGTGAGTTAAAGGTTTTACTAAAATATTGCTGTATTTTTTTTAAAAACATAGCATCTAAATTATACATATCCTTTGAGTAGGAATTGCTTAAACTATTGATAGCTTTTTGAACATCAGAGTAATGAATTTCCTTTATCTCAAACAAATCAGAATACTTTTTGGTTGGTTTTGTACCATGTATATCCATTGAAGCTGGTAGGAACTTTGATGCCAAGTCTTTAACTGATGAAAGGAAGAAATCATTGAACATTGTTGCTAGGCTCAGGAAGAACAAAACGGACATCCAGCCTCTCACCATCAGTGGGACCTGTGTGGAGTAGGGGTTGAACCAATTAGTCGACTAGTCGACTCTAGGACGTCTCGCGAGTTTTTACATTTCATGTCGACTAGTCGCAGTCATGTGATTGCCGGTGGTGACAGCCTGTGCTGATCTGACAGCACAGTATACGTCACAAGACACAAGAAAAATAAGTTAATACATTAGTTTAAATGATATGTAGATGGATGCATATTTGTGGTTTTACAGTGTTTTTAAAAGGAGATGGAGTTGCAGCTGCAGTCCACTACAAAACACCAGCCGTCTAAAACTCGCCCCCTTCCCGCTAAGGATGTCACTTAGCCGGCTCGCGAGTGTCTTTGTCACGAAAAAATTTAAAATATTTAAATATTAAAAATATTTAGCTGTTCCGGCAACCAGCACTCCCAGCGAGAGGATTTTCTCTCTCGCTGGGAATACCATTACGAGAAAGCGGGCAAGCCTTCATCCGGCTCATGTTGATGCCCTTGTTTTCCTACATGTCAACCAAGAAAAAACCCCAACAACTCTTAGCGAAGAGAATATTGACAGCTAGTGAACTTTATTTACCCCCCCGCCCCCGTGCCACCTCTTTTTATTGTTTTTACATGCCATCTAAAAGATGTGCGTTTCCTTTTGAATGTTGGTTTCCCAGCAACTTATTATTTATCATAAACTATCCCGATGTTTTGTTGTTTCACTTGTTGCTGTTCTGTGTAAATGCCGTATTTTTCCGTGAAAACGGGTAATAAAGCCTGTACGTTACTCCAAAGCTTTGCGTCTTGCGTTGCTATGACGTCACAACGACTAGTCAACTCGACATCGACTCGACTTTTATCATGTTGACGTTGACTAGAAAATATCTTAAATCGTTCAATCTGCTGAGTCAGCAGAGCTTCCTGCCGCGCATCGGGCGGAGGAGAAGCAGGTGGTTTCGTTGAATTCAGCTGTAACCAAACGGGATCCGTTCATAACAAGTTTGGCTTGTGATGTTCCAAAAGCTCCATGTAGTCAGTGTGATCATTTGACTCCTATAGTAACTATCCAGAGATCATCAGCAGCAGCCGGTGTTTAGAAAAAAAAAGTCAGACCCGACTTTGTGCAACAAACTTTTCCCCGCTGCTCACGAAGAATCTCCATAATAGACTTAGTAAAAGCAGGAGAAGGGGAGAGTGTGTGTGTGTGTGTGTGTGGGGGGGGGGGGGGTAAATATTTGCCGTGAAAATAGCTAATAAAGCCTCCAAGTAGTTGTGAAGGGTTTTTGCGCTTACGTCACTATGACGTCACCGCGACTAGTCGACATCGACTCGACTATTATCATGATGTAGTCGACCTTAAAAAATATGTAGTCGTTCAACCCCTAGTGTGGAGAGGGTCCCAGTGTTCAGGTTTCTGGGCATGGAGTTGGAGGACAAGCTAACCTGGAGCACCAACACCAAGGAGCTGTTGAAGAAGGCACAGCAGAGGCTGTACTTTCTGAGAATACTCAAGAAGAACCGTCTCCCCTCAGACCTGCTGCAGGCCTTCTATCACTGCTCCATAGAGAGTGTGCTCACGTACGGTCTGTGTGTCTGGTACGGCAGCAGCACATCCGCGGACAAGAAGGTGCTCCAGAGGTTTGTTAGGGCAGCAGAGAGAACCATAGGCTGCCCCCTCCCCACTATGGAACAGATTTACACTTCCAGGCTCCACAAGAAAGTTTTGGACATTTTAAATGACTCTTCACACCCTGGCCATGGTCTCTTCCAGCTGCTGCCATCAGGCAAGAGATACAGAGCAATAAAAACCAGGACAAATCGCCTAAAAAACAGTTTTTACCCGATGGCAATCATGGCACTAAATTCAAAGGCATAAGAACTTCTGCTCTTGACACCACTTTGTTAAAAATGTCAATTCTGTTGCGACACCTCCAGGCGCTGCAACCATCTTCTGATGTCTATTTATTTCTCATTTTGTACTATTTATTTATTTATCTTTGTATATTATGTATATACACATAACCTGCATCTTAACTCGAGTCGAGCAAATCTCAATCTGTAATCTGTTGATGACAATGACAAATAAATCTTATCTTATCTTATCTAGCTGAGCAGGATCAGTTATGATTTTTCCTGCTACCGCAAGTTCATATTTGAAATTAGTGCGTACGTTGGGGTTCAATAAACTATTTAACTGTTTCCAGATCGTCTTACCATTCCCTCCTGCTTCTGACAAAACATTTATATAATATGCAGCTTTAGATTTGTACATTTCTTTAACTACTCTGTTCCTCAAAGTTTTAAAAAGCAGCCAATCTGTGGTCCTTTTATATTTAAAAAACGATTTTAGGGCGTACTCTCTCTTTTTCATTAACTGTCGAATGTCATTCGATACCCAAGGTAGCTGTGTTTTTCTTCGTCCCTTCATTTGAGTTTTTAAAAACTTATTCATAGTATCACAAACATTGAGAGTACCGGTATATGCATTACAGCAATCATTGATCTGATTCTGGTTTAAGACGTCATCCCAATTAATCCTTGCTAATTCAGCCTCAAATTTGGGTCCATCCTTTCTTGGAATTTGTATTACAATCTGTTTCTGTATATTATAATGACCAACAAAGCGATTTCGGGGTAATTTTCTTCCAATAAGAGTGATATTGTGGTCAGATAAGCCGCACACCAAGTTATAGGTTTTTATGATTCGACCAGGTTTATTTGAAAAGATTAAATCTATTAAGGTTTGACTGTTTTTGGTGATACGAGAGGGACCATTGATTAACTGATGAACATCAAATTTTGCTGTCAGTTCTCTAAGTGCTTTTTTAAATTTATTGTCCATCCAATTTATATTAAAATCTCCCAAAATGATTACTTCACTGTTGTATTTAAATCCTGATAACAATTGTTTGAAGTTATTATAAAAAGTTGAGCTACAACATGATGGAGGATTGTACAATACCATAATATTAAAATTCATGCAAGGTGAAAGACAAACATTTATACATACACATTCTATTAATATATGCTCGTCTAATAATATCTCATTGACATTAAATAAATCTTTTATATAAATTCATACTCCCCCTCCTCGGCCTACAACTCTATCCTTCCTGAAACATGTATATCCAGGTTCATCAATCGTATTAGTAGGAATGTTATCAGTTAGCCAGGTCTCACTTACACATAAAAAATCCAAGTTAGATCCAATTAGCAATGTTCTTATTTCCTCACATTTGGGTATGAGACTTCTTATGTTTAAGTGTCCTCCAAAGATACCTTTAGGTTTAAGTGCAGGGTCCCAGACCACTCTGCCATGGTTAACAGTTTGAAAAAATAGATCATGTTTTTGTTTGTTTATTGCCTCTGTATATAATGTCTTTATCTTACGTTGAACCGGTCTATGTCTCTTGATCTTGTTGAAATTGGCCATCAAGTCCCTTTCACTTCTTCCTAACAGTTTGTTGTTGATGATCCCAAAACTAGTATCCCGTGTGTCGGGGGTGGGGGGGCGATCCCAGGAGCCCCATGATGGAAATGTTCTGTATAAGCGTTTTTTAACAGTGTACTGGCGCCGTCGGTCTTCTGAGTTGGTACATCAGACGCCATAGCAAGGTAGCAAGCCGCAGCTCTCCCACTAGTCACGCTGCGCTCGCCACACAAAACAGTCTGATCAAACTGCTGTCCAACATGATCTTGGATGTAAAATGCACCGCCGCCTTCACCACCAGAGCTCCGATCCCCAGCAACCAACTCCGGCCCGCCGGGGAGTAGCCCTTCGATCCCAGTATCAGCAGGTGTGTTTGGTCCTGGATTAAGCTGTACATCACCCGCTAACAAGAGCAGGAAGGCCATATGTACTAATGGCCATATCTCCTTCGAATGGCTTGATTTCTTAAGCATAATAGTTCGCCTCGAAGTTAGTCTGTAGATAGCATAATATACTGCAAAATGACCATGTCCGAAATAGTTCAAATGAACGGTGGTTTCACCTTGAGAGTCCTGTCTTTGTTCAGCTTGAAAAAGGCGATGTAGTAGAGATCCCACAACGAACAAAAGAAACAGTGGAGCCAAAAGGATTTTGAGAAAATGAGGCCGCTTTCCTTGTTTGTTTGCGACAAGCCTTCTACGTACGGTGAAGAAATTACCGGAAATCCATTGTCGGCTTGTACCTTTAAATTGTTTATGCGTCAATCCGTCAGATAAATTGTCTTTGCATTGTTGTTGCATCGGTCTGTCAAATGACTCCTTAGTTAGGATTATACTGGGTGAAAAGACTTTAAAGTTAAAATCGTGGGAGGCAAGCACGGAGCCCAACCAACCGTGTGTCGCCATCTTGATTACAACACACACAACCAACGTAGGTAAAGTTACGTTGGTTTCAGAAATAATTACTTTATCAATTTTATTGTGACTTTTATGATTCTTACTGTAACAATCATTCAGCTTCATGTTCTAACTGTATGGAGGCTGTTTGTTGCGACTTGATCTAGTTTTCTTCATAAACTTAACCTGATTTTAATTAAGCTCAGTTTGACAAAGACACTTTGATATTGTGAGGCTGTTATAACTCCTTCATCATTGTTTTATCTTCAATCTACACTGCCTGGCCAAAAAAAAGTCGCCACCTGGATTTAACTAAGCAAATAGGTACAAGCCTCCTATTGGATAAGTTCTGCATAGGCGATTATCTTTCAGCTGGCAACAAGTTATTTAACCCCAGCTGATGCAATGAGTAACTCCTCATTTCTTAAACAACCATGGCAAAAGACACATCCTGTGGTCGTGGAAAATACGTTAGTCTGTTTAAGAAGGGTCAAATCATTGGCATGCATCAAGCAGAGAAAACATCTAAGGAGATTGCAGAAACTACTAGAACTGGGTTAAGAACTGTCCAACGCATCATTAAAAACTGGAAGGATGGTGGGGAACCATCGTCTTCCAGGAAGAAATGTGGTCGGAAAAAAATCCTGAATGATGGTGATCGGCGATTACTTAAACGTTTGGTCAAATCAAATCGAAGAAAAACAACAGCAGAACTCAGGAGTATGTTTAATTGTGAACGCAAAAGCATTTCCACACGCACAATGCGAAGGGAACTCAAGGGGTTGGGATTGAACAGCTGTGTAGCCTTAAGAAAACCTCTAATCAGTAAGGCTAACCAGAAAAAAAGGCTTCAGTTTGCTAGGGAGCATAAAGATTGGACTCTGGAGGAATGGAAGAGGGTCATGTGGTCTGATGACTCCAGATTTACCCTGTTTCAGAGTGATGGGCGCATCAGGGTAAGAAGAGAGGCAGGTGAAGTGATGCACCCATCATGCCTAGTGCCTACTGTACAAGCCTGTGGGGGCAGTGCTATGATCTGGGGTTGCTGCAGTTGGTCAGGTCAAGGTTCAGCAACATTGTGGCCCAAAGAATGAGGTCAGCTGACTACCTGAATATACTGAATGACCAGGTTATTCCATCAATGGATTTTGTCTTCCCAAATGGAACGGGCATATTCCAAGATGACAATGCCAGGATTCATGGGGCTCACATTGTGAAAGAGTGGTTCAGGGAGCATGAGACATCTTTTCACACATGGATTGGCCACCACAGAGTCCAGACCTTAACCCCATTGAGAATCTTTGGGATGTGCTGGAGAAGGCTTTGCGCAGTGGTCAGACTCTCCCATCATCAATACAAGATCTTGGTGAAAGATTAATGCAACACTGGATGGAAATAAATCTTGTGACACTGCAGAAGCTTATTGAAACAATGCCACAGCGAATGCGGGCTGGAATCAAAGCTAAAGGCGGTCCAACAAAATATTAGAGAGTCTGACCAGTTTTTGGTGGCGACTTCTTTTTTGGCCAGGCAGTGTATTATTTCAGTCTAAGCAGATGAAGATGAAAGAGGGATTAGAAAACCTAAAGACTTCCTGTCTCAGCAGAGGCTCTGGCTCCACCAGATCACTAGATCCACCAGATCACCAACCAGCTGTGAGGATGAAGCTGCACATCGTCTTCATGGTGGAAGGATTGTGATTTTTCCTGAGCAGCTGGTTCCAGTTTAACAGCAGAACCTGCTGTGTTTCCAACACTAAGTGCTTAATAAACATGATTTCATTTGAAAATAACTGGACAGAATTTATTCCCCTTGTTAATCTGCCATTTCTCTTTCATACATTTTATTCACTGTTGGCTTTCAGGGCCTGTGACGGACCGGTGACCTGTCCAGGGTGAACCGGCTGCAGACGGGCCCCACCGGCCCCCTCACCACCCTGCAGGGACCAACGTGTTCAGATCATGGTGGAAAGATTTAAGGTAGTTTTTCTCCCTTCAGTTCACATTTAATGAACATCAACTGATTTTATGATTTTACTGACTATTTTTCTACTTCTAACATAAACAGGTAAATTAAAGACCCAGAAATGTTTTTCCATCCGGTCCAATCATCTTCAGTTCTGATGATGTCTCATACGTATCGAGTCCAAAACGTCCTAATATTGTAAGTCTTATTTTTTTCTTGGCCATTTTTCTGTGCTCTTTAAAAAACAAGATCTTTCTGTGTTGAACTGCCGTGTTGTTCTGTTTGGTCGGTAAAGTCCAGTCAGGTCCAGTCAGGTCCAGTCAAGTCCAGTCAGGTCCAGTCAAGTCCAGTCAGGTCCAGTCAAGTCCAGTCAGGTCCAGTCAGGTCCAGTCAAGTCCAGTCAGGTCCAGTCAGGTCCAGTCAGGTCCAGTCAGGTCCAGTGAACAGGAAAGTTCTGCTGAAGGACAAACGTCACTTTGTCTGCAGTAAAACTGGAATTCAAACATTTTCACTTTTCCTCTAAAGTCTAAATATTGTTTTATTGGCTCATTTTCATAAGCATGTTGTTGGTAAACTTTGGATGTTTTGACAATTTATACAATTCAGTGATATTATATTAACAATGAACTCCTGAAAAATGTGGCTGAGACTTTATTTAACAGGATGTTTATAAAACTGACATGATTTTATCATAAACAAAACATTAATAGGAACAAACAGGCAGTAAATTATGACCATTAATGAGGAGCTGCTTTAACAGCTGGATGACAGGGTTATGTTTATGACAGGGTTATGTTTATGACAGAGTTATGTTTATGACAGGGTTATGTTTATGACAGGGTTATGTTTATGACAGAGTTATGTTTATGACAGAGTTATGTTTATGACAGGGTTATGTTTATGACAGGGTTATGTTTATGACGGGGTTATGTTTATGACAGGGTTATGTTTATGACAGGGTTATGTTTATGACAGAGTTATGTTTATGACAGAGTTATGTTTATGACAGAGTTATGTTTATGACAGGGTTATGTTTATGACAGGGTTATGTCAGTCCTATGCAAACCCCATCAAATAATTGTTACCAAATTGATAATATATTGGAAGCATAAATTAATTAGTTTTACCTGTAAAGTTTGTTAAATGATCTTTCTGTTTTCTGGGAGTTTTAATTGTTTGCATTGCTATATTGTATATGAAGCATTAATGTACAAATTGGCAAAGCAGAATAATGAAAGACATTAAGTAACTAAAAAGTTACTTCATTAGCAATTATAATAAACCAAAGTGTAATTGTAGCAAAATGTAATCACACTACTAATATATAAAATATGTAATGCCAATATACTGAAAATACATTTAAAATGTATTTTAAATGTAATTCAATCACAAAAATAGTACACTTAGAATATACTAATCAAGCATGTTTATATTACATAAAAAAACAAAATACTTAAAGTATAGTAAGTGTAACTTAAGTTGTCCTAAAATAAGTATGTTGAAGTACACTTTAAATTTTGCTTTAATACAATTTAAATACTATTAAAATACACTAAACACAAAATGAGTTGTTCCAAAATGTCCCACTTTTAGATAACTAATCCTAAGTGAACTTAAAGTTTCCTCATGTTTAGTCTGACTTAAACTATGTTCAGATTTAACATATTTAGTTTATTCATTTTCACCAGGGATGTAAGGCAGAAGAAACACTGATCTAAACCTGCTGACTCAGTCTGTTGATTCTTGGTAACTGGTTAAACTGGACTATTATTACTGGTGCAGGATCATTATCAGGATATGGACATTTTTGAATGAATTTAATGCATTTATTTGGAAATGTTTGCGGTTAATGGAAGATTGAACCAGTTACTTGATGGAAGTTTATACTGTATGTACACTAAATAATTTTTCCAACTGCAGTACAAATCACCTTTTGCATTATTTTTCTGTCTGTGTTGAATCAACCCTGATCCTCCCTGACTTTTATCTTTAGGTTTTCTGATAAACAGAACTTTATTTTAAATGTTGATTCCCTCATTTTAAAATGAGTGCAGCATCATAAATGCTGCAGCTTGATGAGTAAATGTAATTGTATATATCTCCTAACATTAAGATAAATATCAATGAATATTCATTAGCGTGTCTTTATTAATTTAACTAAGTGTACATGGGGAACCGTCCACTTTGTGTCTGTTCTTTAAGCAGTACACTATTTAATATTTCAATGTCTTTCCAACTTTTCTAACGTTTATGGTCTTTCTAACCGGCGCCTTCCTCACTCCGATCTGTTTTTCACCCAGAGCCGACCGGCTGCAGGGAAACGGTCAGGAAGCGGCTCCTTTAGGCGCACAACGGGAGGAAGGCATCAAGGAACCAAAGTGACGCCAACCAGAGTCAGACCTGGGTCGGCCCAACTTGTCCTGTTTCCTGGTTCATACAGAACCAGGCTGAAGCTGATGGATGCTGATCTTCATGGACAACAGACTGATGTTCTGACTGTCAAAAGGAGTCAAATATGTTTACATATCTATTCCTGTTTTCTTAGATAAAATGTTATATTAATGTCATGTTGTCATTTTTAACCTTTTGGAAACACATTTTTGGAAATATGTTAAAGATAATTATGAATTATATGATACCCATCGTGTTTAACACCAGTGAAGAAACTTTTAATGATACGTTATGATGTAGACCTGTCAGACCGAAAAATGCACATGAATCAACATTGATTCCTTAGCTTTCATTCAATATATAATAAACCCAAATGTGCATGTAGAACCATATTCAGATGGTTGAATCAACATTGATATAGTGTCAGTTCTGGTTGAAACGTTGATTCAACATGTAAGTCATTGAACACTTTCAATTTGGTCTAAATTAGTGTAAAAATCAGAAATAGAATTTATTCTTTGGCCTGGAACGTCGAATAGTTCCAGGTTTCTGCTCAGGATCTCCTGCCTGGGCTTTAATGAGGCTGGTGGTGGTAAATATGGTATCAATAATTTCATCATGGAAACTACACATTTTTGATATTAACACTGTTCAAATGTAAACTTGATGAGGTTGATGAGTTTTATGTTAAATGTTTATTTTGTTACAGAACAAAATGCTCATAATTTGTTTCTTTGGTTGATTTCAATTCAGTTTCTTACATTTTCTTCAGTTTAAAACATTTCTTAAATAATTTCATGCACTGTCCCTGTTAAATAAATAAATGGCCCAGTTACAAGATGGAGATCCTTTATTTATTATTCTTATTGTAATACTGTAAAGAACCAGTACCTTTTTATGGGGTAAACTGTTGAAAAAACAAAAAGCTCCTGATAGGATTACCTTTCCAACATGGCGGCGACGTCTGAGCTAGCTAACCTGCGTCTGCGTAGCTGTGAATAAACACGTTAAAAACAACTTAGAAATATTTAATCCACATTCTTGGAGACATAACATCTGGTTCAGTTGAATTATTTACTCAGATTACAGCTGGAAATTTTAAACTAGAATAAAAACAAAGAAACTCAGACTGTTAGCATGTGGCTAACCGCTAGCTGAATGGTACTTCCGGTAAACTCAAGGGCTTAGAGTTACGCAATAAAAAATACAATAATTAAACGATTTCTGCAGTTTATTCTGTACAACAAAAGCAGAATACACGTTTATAACAAAAGCAGCAGAAGTTTTCACTTAAGTCCAATTCTCTTATATCTAATTTCTAACCTTTCATAAATATACTCAGTACATTCTAAAAAGAATGTTGTATTGTTCCTATTCGTCCACAATAATTACAATAACCTGTATTATGTTTACTGATTATTTTAAAAGTACAATTTCATCCTGTATGACCAGATCTTATTCTTGATATATCTTCTTTTTTAATTCTATTATTTTTTAATCAACTTTCTTTTGGATACTATAATAAAATTGAGCATTACCTCCTCTGTCTCTCTGTTCTTGCCATTTCTCCTTAATAAACATTTGTGTTGTATTTCGGCTTGCATTCAGAGCTAATGCACCGTTTTAAGGAGTTCCCACATCCAGAGATGAATATGACTGTTTAATGAAGGAAGATAAAAACGATGAACTTACAGATGATAACTCAGGACCCAACCAGAGACATGGAGGCAATGAGACAGGTTTTATCCAGAGGAAATGACCTTTAACCTGGAGAACAGGTAAGTAGAGGCAGCAGGGAAGGGAGCAGGTGAGACTAATGAAGAGATGATGAACAGCTGGGACGAGAAGAAACCAACCAAACACAGAATGAAACAAACACTGAGACCTGAGCTGACTCAAAAATAAACTAAAATTTCAGGATATAAGGAAAAACCAACAATTACACTAATTCATTTATTTAAATCTGATTAGTTATTTCATTTCAAATCCTGTAACAAGGCAAATTAAGACTTTAAAATATTTAATTCCAAAATTATGTTTTATAGGAAATAAAACAATTAAAATTAATGAGCTAAATTATGTCTACTGCCTGAAATTGACATTTTTACTTCTGTAACGTTTCATTAGAACTGATATTATCAGATTATTACTGGTGTTCTGCTGCAGACATTTTAGAAAATGACCAGAGATATTTTCATTAAAATGATGTCATTTCCTGCAATAAACCAGGTTTATGGACCAGCTAGTAGCCATGGCAACGCAGCTGATCCCCCTCTCCATGACTGAGTGTTTATGCTGACCCGGTTCTGTTGACACCATCATGAGGTCCCTATGGACGGAGCCTCGGTGCCCCATTTACTCCCGTCTCCTTGGCAACCAAGAAGATGGAGGTCCTGATGATGGATGGAGGAGTCTCAGCAGGAAGTCACCTTCATGTTCTCCTGACGTTCTGGTTCTGGTCTGCAGACGATCAGAGCCCGACTCAGGACGACAGGGGTCTGCTGGACCCGCCCCCGGCTGAGAGGAAGCATGTGGAGCATCAGCGCGGCTCGTCGTCATGGCTGCAGGCGGATGAAATACTGAGCTGAATCTGGACGGAGGCCACGGTGGCGTGTTACTGCAGCTTCAGGACGCATGAATGGAGACGCAGCATATTTAAACACTTAGAGGCCGCGGCGCGGGTCTGAACACCAACCCACAGCGACACCGGGTCCAGTACCGGCAGATCCCCACTGAGCAGCAGCCGACAGGACCGAAATGTTTCAGAGGCTTCACCAGCTGAGCAAACATGAAAACAACTTTAACAATTAGGAGTAAAACAGACAAAATAAAAGAAGTGACAAAAGCATTTCTTTATTATTTGGTCAAATGTAAAATTAAGCAACAAACCATCTTTCAAATGGTTCAGATAATTCAATTAGGAATTGTAAATATAAAATAAATATTCTCTAGGATCATTTTCAGCCGTCAGAGGAAGAGGCTTAATATTTGTTCAAACATTACTAAACACAGAAACAAAAATCCTGAAAATGATCCACAAATTTCAATCAGGAGCATTTATTCCATATTAAATCATTTTAAATCTAATAAAATGTCTAATCAAGCCGTTTATCTGTGAGCATAGCGCCATCATCAGGCTGCTCTCGGGCTCCTTCACTAATAGTTCTCAATATTCTGCTAAAGTGAAAAATAAAATCATTTCTCAATCGTGGCGTTTCCATTAAATAAATAAAATGAAGTGAATAATTCATTATAAATCACAGAAGAAAAAGATGTAAACACGAGACATATTCATAATTCTGATTGGCTCATCCATCAGCCAATCAGAGGAGACGTTGGCGTCGGATTCAGGTGTTTGAGCGACAAGCCCCGCCTACTTGCCAGCGGCTACTGATGCGGTGTTTTGGGGAAACTGTGGAAGAGTTCTGGATTCAACACGCTGGAATGAAACAACTTTTCTGAGCCGTGATGCTGCGAGAGCCGCCGCACAATCAAAACATCACCATCCTCTTTCCACTTCCTGCCCTCCTCTTTGTCGTTTCCAGCAGGTGATGCAGCTGAAAAACCTTTTCAGCCGAACATCATTACTTTATTCTAGGTGTTACGGATGCAGTCGCAGCTCCAGGCCGGGCAGACGGAGCCGCTGCATCCTGGTGGCTACGCATCGTAATAATCTTCGAAAATAATCCAAGTTTTGCTACTGAAGAAAAATGCAGCGGCCATCATTTCCTCCGATCATTTGAAGCGTTTTCTCCAAGCTGTCTTGTTTCTAACGCCGGCTGGGCGACGTGTTTACGTAAAACTTGAAGTTTGTTGTCCAAATCCGAAATAAAAGCGTGTGTAGCCAATAAAGCCTGGTATGATCATCAGCTCCGGGTTTTCGCTCCACGCCGCTGGACGGCAGGAAACGGCGTTATGGTGATTATGGTGAGTGTGAAAATGTAGAATATATTTATCTAAACTCACACACTTTACATTGTTTTAACATAAACATTAAAAACAAGAAAACTTTTTCTTGAAGATGTAGAGCTTTTATTGTGGCGGTGCGCCACCATCAATTACATTTACTCAGAGCACAAAGCATAGAATTACACTGAATAGATGCGCCCTTAAGGATCGGGTTCATCTAGAATATTTTCCGATATCAAACTGATACAGATTTTAAATTTGTCTGTAGTCTGAACACATGAAAATGGTTTAAATCAACCGGAAGAAAACGAGGTGAGGAAGCAGCTGGAGGCGTTCCTCAGGGTCAGGAACAGGCCGACCAATCAGAGCTCAGGGAATGGAGCTTCCTGATTGGCTGAACCAGAGCCTACAGAGAGACCGGTCTGACCAGCCTGAGGAGTTCCTGCTGGTATGGCAAGCAGTTTTACCATAAAGTCAGCTTCCTGGACGATAATTTCAAACATCTGTTTACATTCTGACTAGTAGGATGAATAAACCAAACCTGACGAGACCAGAACCACTAAGATGAACCCAGAGTCCAACAGAACCCGGCTGGGATCAGTCAGAGGACCTGGCTCATCACCCAGCTGGTTCTGATCCGATCCGGCGGTACAGAAGCTGCAGCCTCAACATGTGCAGCCAAGCTGGAGCCAGAAGCCCGGAGGCAGCTGGACCCGAGCCGGTCCTGGTTCTGTGGTGGGTCGGGTCATTAGGTCCAATCAGCCGCTGTAAACAGGAAACTCATTCACAGTTACCAGAACCACAGAACCCAGTTCCAACGGCCGCAGAGAAGGATGTCCTGCAGGGAGACCCGGTCCGACCCGGAACAGAGGAGCTGAACCTGCTGACAGACGGTTCTGATGACACATTCCTTCATGTTTTCTGATAAACTTCAGCTGGACTCTATTCAACCAGAACCATCAGAACCAACAGAACCAACTAGAACCAAGACCAGATCCAGCAGCTGTGATGTGATTCTCCACCAGCAGGGGGAGCCTGAGCACCTGGACAGCAGGAGTCAGGTAGTCAGGACTCTACCTGCAGCTGGTGAACAAGCCGCAGGCCCCCCAGGGCCCCCACCTGTCAGTCCCCATCCGTCTCCATGGTGACGGGCTCCGATATGTAAAGCAGCGTCTGGAGCCGGGCCGAGCTGTCAGCCTGTAGCTGCGAGGGAAGCCGACCCACTTTATGCTAATCTGACATTTCCAAACTCATCTGCATATGTTCACATCAAAGCTCCTCCTGCCCTGTAATCTGTCCTCCTCCTCCTCATCTTCATCACTACCAGCAGAGGGTTGGATCCCAGCAGCAGCAGCAGCAGCAGGAAACAGCTGCAGAAATATAGAAATATATATTATAATGCAACATAAAAATTCATTTAAAAATAAGAATATGCAACATATATTCAATATATGGATATTGAACTGACTAACTATGAGTGAATTAATAATGAGATCAGAAAAATCAGAAAAACTCCAGCAGTCGAAAATGGTTCGACTGCTGGAGTGAAAACAGAACAAAATAGAGCAAAATTAGTGAAATGTATTAAATATTTACAATAATATATCCAGTCAAGTTCTTCAGGTATAGTCCATGAAATCCCAGAATTGTTTTCTTCTTTATCCAAGGCAACATTTAATTTAACAGTTCAGCTCCTTGATGGAAGAGAGAGGGATGATGGGAAAGGATCCGGTTCAGTCCGGTTCAGTCCGGATCAGTCCGGTTCTGTCCAGAGGGAGAATGAAAGCCTGGCTGTGGCCTGAATGCCTCCAACTGGACTGGGAGGAGCTGAAGGAGGAGATGTTCTCCTGGTTCCATGTGGTTAGTTCGCCAGTCTGGTCCAGTTGGCAACAGACAGAACCAGAACAGAACCCAGGATCTGGACCGGGAACCTGGCCTGTGTAAAACAGACCTGATAATCAATAAGCCTGGGTTTTATCAATATCAAAAATCATTCTATAAATATAATCAATGCATGTCTTTATCATCACTATAGTAAACAAGTTTATATTGTGGTGTGACAAATGTATACACTTCACACCCGAATGGATGCTTTTATTGTGAAGGGGAGAAGGTGAGGTGAGAAGACACCAACGGTTTTACTTCATTCTGTTTTTGGTTTGGATTGGAAGACATTGAGAATAAAACAAGACTCAAATTATATTTTCGTCTTTTTCTGCTGACTTCCACACTGGTGACCCCGAACATCTGAACATGTTTTTTAACCAGAACCCACCAGATGCTGCTGCCGCTTCTCCGCCAGCTGTGGTTTGGACCCAGTTTCTTGCCAGGCGGCCGTTACTCCAACCACGGCTTCTGTTTTTGCTGCAGTTATCAAGCTTCCAGAGTTCTGGCAGCACGATCCAGAACCATGGTTCCAGCATGTGGAAGCCCAGTTCTGTCTCCATGGGATAACCACAGATGAGACCAAGTACTTCCATGTAGTTGCTGTAGTTTCCACCCGCCGTCTGATGGTCTGCTGAGGAACCCACCAACCGCTAACAAGTTCAGCCTCTCAAAGAGAATCTGCATCGGCTCTACCGACTGTCAGACGCTGAGCGGGCCGATCGCTTGCTCTCTCTGATGTTCTCCATCAGCCCTCCAAGCTGATGGAGAACATCCTGGCATTACTTGGCTCAGGAGATGTTTCCTTCCTCTTTACACACCTGTTTCTGCGCCAGCTCCCTCCACCTGTTTGCACCGCGCTGGCCAGCTCCCCACTGATCCGGACAAAAGATTATTGCTCCCTGGCCCAAGAAGCGGACTAGATTTTGTTGGCTTCCAGGCTCTATAGTCTGAATGCATTTCTATCAGGTGTGATTCAAGGAGAGTCGGAGCCTGTTGATGCCGTGGCTGCGGTGACGGAGCGACGGAAGGACAATGTTCTCTGTTTCTACCATCGCTGGTTCGGAGTGAAGGCGAAGCGCTGCATTCCTCCGTGTTCGTTGGTGAGTCATGAAAACGACAGAGCCGGCGCTCGCTAGCAGCTGTGTGTGGCAGCAGCTCAGACAAGTTTCATCCCACGGGCAGCTCACCTCATGCACCCCCTATATGAAGCACTTAGAGTGAACCCCCGAGAGGGTGCAGGCATTCAATGATGCCAAACAGGCCTTGGCTAATGCTGCGCTTTTGGCCCACGTATCTCCAGTGGCTCGAACAACTGATGCCTCTGATTATGCAGTTGGGGAAGTTTGTGAGCAATGGGTGGATGGTGCCTGGCAACCCATCGCTTTTTTTAGCAGGAAACTCCGGGATGCCAAAAAAAATATAGCAACTTTGATAGGGAACTGCTTGCCCATTATCTGGCAACATGATATTTCCACTTCATGTTGGAGGTCAGAGACTTTACTGCTTTTGCTGACCACAAGTTTCTGAACCGTGGTCGGCTCGGCAACAACGGCATTTGTCTGCCATTTCAGAGTTCACCACTGACATTCAGCATGTGGCTGGCAAAAATAATCTGGTGGCTGTCTGTCCAGAGCAAAGGTTGTTTCTGTGCATTTAGGTGTGGACTACCTCACCATGGCCACAGACCAACTGACCAACCAGGATGCTCTGGCCTTTAAAGCGGCTGAATCCAGTTTACATTTAGAGAAGGTCTCCTTTCATGAGTATGGAGCAACCCTTCTTTCCGATGTCTCGACAGGCAACCCTCAACCTTTGGTCCCTACTAGTTGGCGTCGGCGGGTTTTTGATGCAGTTCATTCCCTTTCACACCCGGGCGTTAAAGCTTCTGTTAAACTGCTAGGGGCAACGTTTGTGTGGCCAGGACTCCGTAAAGATGTAAAGCTATGGGCGGCTTCCTGCTTGGCTTGCCAGTTTGCCAAGGTGCAACGGCACACTAAGGCTCCACTGGACACTAAGGCTCCTGTTCTGCAACGAAGTTTGAACATGTGAATGTGGACTTAGTGGGGCCGCTTCCACCTTCCAGAGGTTTTACCTGTCCACTATCTGACGATGATGGACAGAACTACTTGGTGGCCGGAGGCAGTTCCACTGTCAACCATTTGGTTCATGTGCCTCGGGCTTTTATCTCCTCTTGGGTGTCCCGGTTTGGTGTGTCATTGGACTTGACCTCTGACAGAGGTCACCAGTTCCCTTCAGAGTTGTGGACTGCAGTGTCATTCACCATTCATAGTACTTTTCAGGTTAAATGCTTCAAACTAACTAAACACACTCAAAGTTAGTTTCCACTGAAAACTGCCCAAACAACCAGAAGGCTAGTGCTAGCATGCTAGCTCCCAAACAAACACTCACCGGTTCCCAGGAGTGAAACCGCGAGATCAGCAGAAGGTTTTGATCCACAATCACATCCAAAGGTTGAGAGGCAGCAACATGAGCATCTGTCCGTGAATCCGACAGCGGCTCCAACCTGGACCGGTGAGCCGCTGCAGCTGTCCGTTAAGACGCTGACGTACGGCTGGTCATGTGACGCTAAAATCACGCGAGACCAGACACACTGAACGGGATTTGCTCCTATTTGGTTTATTTTTGTGCTTAAAACAAATTAAGGAAAGGAGGACTTTAAAAAAAAAATCTTTAAATCAATAAAATAAATATAAGTGAATCTAACAGAAATTGAAAAAATTACCCTGGTTACAAATAGAACTTAATTATAAGATGTTCTAATATGCTTTCATAATATGATATGATATAATTTAATATAATACATTATGATATAAGTTATTAGTTTCCTGCCAGGATTCTTATTTCTCTCATTGTTTCTATTTTATTCTGAGCTCAATGAAACGAGTAGCTGTGATCAGAGGAAGGTTAGCAGATATCATATTAATAACAGTAATAATAACAATAATAAATCTGATTAATGAACTGAGACAAAACAAAACTGAAAACTGAAAATAATTTCAAAGCAATTAAAGAAGAAAAAGAAAATAAAGATCACCTGATCCAGTTTTCCTGTTGAATTACTTTGATGTTTTTTTACAGGGTGATTCAGCTGAAAGTCGGTTTGGTTGATAAATTCAGACTTGATTCAAAATAAAGAAATTTAACTGACAAAACACCTGAACTGTAATCGTCTAAACACTCCTAAATTATTAATCATAGTTATAAATAATTACATAAACCAAACATGGATGCAAATTCTGATTCCCAACAGATGTGAGCAGTCATCATGTGACCCCCCAACACACACACACACACACACACACACACACACACACACACACACACAGGGGAGCCAGCGGCCGGGTCAGCTGGCAGCTCAGCTCTGGCTTTGGCTTCATCAGCACCGTTTGCACAGAGTCATGTTGTTGGCAGGTCACACACACACATACACACACACCCAAACCCCCCCTCTCCCCCCACACACACCCACTGCCCCCCCTCCCACCCCAAACACACACCCACTCGCAGCAGTAGCCAGTTTAATCCTCCTGGATGCAGGTTACACACCTACAAGCTGTGCGCTGTGCTGGAGCTGATGGGGTGTCCCAGCACACACTCCCTCACACACACACACCCTCTCTCTCTCCCAGGCCTGATGTCAGCTGGCTGTGAAAGGCGGTGGCTGACCGCTCGCTGTGATCCAGCACCAACTGGGCTTTGGCCAGCAGACTGGAGCTCCGCCACGCCGCTGCATGCTGTTGCAGCCGACACCCTCCTCTTCCTCCTCTTTTGACTCTGGCTGAAGACGAGGAATCCTCATCTCTGCTGCTGCAACAAGTGATTGCAGCTCAGAGGTTTGCACCTGCAGCAGCTCCTGGTTTTATGGAGCTTCCTTAGGAACCCAACCAGCAGGGGGCGTGATCCACAGAGGCCTCAGTCCTCGACGCGGTTCGCCGGTTCGAGTCCCGGCCTGATGACCTTTAGCTCATGGCTTCACGTCAGAATCAGAAACAAAATGCTTTTATTGCTATTGCAGAGCAAGAGCGGGTCCAAAGGCTTCGAGAGCCGACGAAGCCTTTAAAGTAGCGTTTCTCAACGGGGCGGAACCGTCACATCGGACCGAACCGCATCATACCGAACCGCCACATCGGACCGAACCGCATCATACCGAACCGCCACATCGGACTGAACCGGATCGGACCAAACCACTGATGCGTCAGTCGCTACTTCAGAGTGAAACCGCTATGCAGCAGTGGCCCGATCTGATCCAGTTCTGTTCGGTCCGATGCGGCGGCATCAGACCGCAGCAGTGGCTTGGTCAGCAGCGGCCTCAGAATGAATCTGCAGCCAGCAGCAGAGACAGAAACTGGCTGATGAAGCATGACGTTCGGATCGGCGCCAGCTCCTCTCCGCTCTCTGCAGACTAATCTGAAGCTACTGCTCGCTGCTGCTTCACTGAGTACGCTCCGTGGGACGCACGCCACGCTGGCCTCCGGTCCTGGGTTCGCCTGAGCCCACACGGCCTCCGGTTCCCATGGTGACAGGTGACTTTCTACAGCAGGACCCCCGGGGACGGATGGAGATCAGGGTCATGGCTCAAAGGACTTCAGAGAAGTTTTGAAGAGGAGTTAGAGGACAGCTGGATGGAATAAGACGGGTCGGTTCTAGGACTCACATTAGGTCTTAGGTTTTATTGCCTCTGGTTTTAATCTTCATAAGCCAGACGTTAAAGGTTCTGGACCAGTTTACCCAGGTAGTAGTCCTGTACAGATCATTAAATGCAGAAGTTTCCACCAATCCCTGCTTGGTACTGCAGAAACCAGCTGACTGTTCTGGTTCTGGAAAAGAAATTCTTCCTGGTTCAGGTTTTGCTTGGATCTCCGTAGTCGCAGAGCAGCTCGCAGACGGACGGCAAACTGGATCGGAGTCCGGAAAGCAGATCAGGATAGATGAAATAATCTGGACCCTCCAGAACCAAGACTCCTGGGTTTCACTCATCTGGAGTTATTTCCTTTCTTCCTGTCAACATAGTCTCTGTTTCCCTTGGACGCAGCAGAAATGAACGTTCATCTGGTTCTGATGAGCCCAGAAAGTTTGGGAAAGGTTCTGAGTAGTTTACCCGTCTGGAGATCTGAACTCTGCTGCAGGAGGCTTCATGTTTATATTTGATTCTTCTGCTCTTCCCTTCCTGTGATCAGACACTGCTGGAGGCCCTCAGAACCCCTCAAGACCAATTAGGACCCTTCACATCCCTAAGACTCTTGAGGATCGCTCACAACTTGTCATGACCCCTTCAGGATCTTTTAGGATCTCTAAAAAAAACCAGGGATCCCTCACAACTCTTCAGAATTCCTCAAAACTCCTTGTGACCTTTCATGACCTTCCAAATCCCTCAGGATCCCTGGAGGTTCCTGTCGATCTGACCTGTCCACTGATCAGATCCATGCAGTCTCCAGCCTGATGGCTGTGGTTGATGAAGTGAATGCAAAGGTCAAAGGTCGTCTCCGTGGTTGAGCAGCAGAAAAGGCGGAGTGGGCTTTTCCCGCGGCAGTGAACGCACCGTCAAGCCGCTTCCTCATTTCATGTGGAAAACCCAACTAATTACGTGGAAATATGATAATGTATAACGCTGGGGGAGCAGCTCCCCTCCCCAGCCCCGCTCATTACCCGGACCCCCCCTCTAACCGGACCCCCCCTCTAACCGGACCCCCCCTCTAACCGGACCCCCCACCCCCTCCTGGTATTTCTCCCAGGAAGTCTCGCCCTTTCACGACTCCAGAGACATTAGCAGCCAGTCCGGCTCATTCTGCATCAAAACAAAACTTCATTTGCATAATCTGAGGATGAGCTCCTCTTTCCTCATTGCTGGCGGTGGGGGGCTGGGGGGGGAGCAGACCCAGACCGCCCCCCACACACACACACCAGTCCTCCTCCTCAGGAGCTGATCCCCCACTGCTTTAGTCCAGCCTCAGACTGCTGGCTGTCCTGCAGGCCGCCCAGTTCTCCCATCATTCCTGGGGGGCGGCGGTGTTGGGCAGTCAGTCCGTCAGTCAGTGGAGGTGACGGATCAGAACCGACAGCTTCCCAATGGGAACCTCCACAGGTCACCAGTATGGGAGCTGAATGGGTGTAATGGCCTGAGAGGACATCAGTTCACAGAGCTACTGGTTCCAACAGAACCGGGTCAGATTACAGCCCAGAACTTCATTGGACGGGTTCCGACCCTTAGTCTGGTACTGACCTTCTGATTTACCTGGAATCAGGCAGATTGGGCTCCAACAGAACCACCTGGGAACTAGTTTGGGTCAGAATATGAATGCAGGAAATGGGATGAAATTTCCCCAGAACCAAACAGCAGAGGGTCCGGATCAGAACCATGACTGATCCGGACCTTTCGGATCATTTCCACCTGGACTGAATTATTGGTTCTGGTTCTGATTGTTTCCTCACAGCCAAATGATGATGATGTTTCCCCAGTGATGAAGAGCTGGACTCTCCGGATCGGCAGCGCTCCGTGGGCCGGTGCCATCCGGCTGAATCCGAGCCATGAAGTTGGCAGCAACCCGCTGTGCGGGTTCCGCTGCCAACACGGAACCCCTGCGGTCCGACTGGAGGCTGCTCACCTGGAAACGGGCCCTCTGGGGGGGGGGGACGGGCCCTCCAGCTGGGGCGGACGGTTCTGTTGGGATCCTGCAGATTCGGCAGCCAGAACTTCCCAAACTGAGCATCAACAAAGTAGCAGAACATCCCGCCGCCGCTTCCAGGACTTCATTCTGGGTCAGTGAGGAAGAAAATTAATTTCAAACAGCAGAGGAGTCACAACGTCAGGCTGACAGGGGCCCCGGGGCCCCAGAGCGGTGGGCAGGGGGCCAAACGCCGTGGCGAGCTCTGAAGTCACCACGGCAAAAGGGTAGCAGTCAGAACGGATCAGGCAGCGGCGCTGTTCCTGGCAGCCAAGATCCGATCAGCGTAAATCCGTCTGACAGACAACCGGGCTCCAGGTTCCATCCAGGACCGCAGAGAGAACGGGGGCCGGGGTTCTGGGGGCCCAAACGGTACCAAACACGCACCATGCTGCGATTTATTTAATACTAAATAAAGATTGGTGAAATATTAAAGTTTTCAAACCCGCTTCAGTGAAAGCCCAGTTGACTGGTCTGCAGCCTCAGAGTTTCAGACTGAACTGGTCAAACTGGGAGGTGATGAACCGGCTGACCTCTGGACCAGAGCCAGCTGGGGTTCTGTAGGAGACCAGGCCCGGTAACCTGGCTCAGTCCGCTGTTAAGAGGCGGTTCTGGTTCTGTTCAGCTGCTCTGAAGCAGCTTCTTCTGACTGAACAGGAACGCATCATTAAATGGAGTCAGAACACGATCCGGATGGATTTACAGCTTCCTGCTGCTGGTTCTTCCATTAACTGGGTCAGAAACCGGGCCGCAGCGCGCTGGGAGAGCATTCTGTCTCCTGATGAGAACAACAGACCAGAAAAGACGGTCGAAGGGGAAATCCAAACGTCTCCATGTTTGGTTTCACATTCCAGTACTGGACTGGAGAAAAACCGGACCTTGAACAAGGAGAGGTCCGGTTCTTGGTCCTTTCAGAACCCTGGCAGTTGAAATGGAACCTAAAGCTGGTGGCATGGAGATTAGGCACCCAGATCAGCTGGTGCTGTCTATTCTCTGGAGTCCACTCATTTTCTGAACACGGTTCGATTACTGATTCTGGGATGGGGTATTTCCTGGAACTGAACTCTAGTTTCAGACATTTTTATTTCTTATTCTGTTTTTATTTCCTCTGGAGTCTGGATATTTCCTAGAGTCTATTTTTTCATTTTCTATATTTGCTGCAGTACTTTTCTGGTCCAGTGTACAGGGGCGGATCTACAGGGGTGACTGAGGGCCTTGCTACCCCTGTTGCCACCCCAGCTGGTGACAATGAATTCAATAAATAGTTATGGTAAATCAGACATTAAGCACATGAATCGCTTTTTTCCGACAACATTGAATGCAACACAATGTGACCTACTGCTGAGTAGCGGGAAGCGCGAGGCAGCAGCATTGATATATATGGATGGATGGAAATATTCCTGGACTGGATATTAGTGACTCATCCTGCGCCATCGCTGTTCATTGGGTCAGAAATATCGGTGGTCAGGAAAATACCACAATCACGCAAAGAATCTAAAAAAAGGACGCAATATTTAGCGGCTAATTCAACCGTATGACAGCCATAGATAACAAGGTTCAAGGGTTTCACATATAACAGGTGAGGAAAAAGTTTTGATTTATTGAAAAAGTGAGCAGTAAGCTAGTTATGCTAGGCTAACTTGCTAGCTGCTACTGACTCTGATAACCTTAACATGCTGCGCAGTTCGCTGTGTTTTGGTTTCTTTGGCACCAAAACAGGACAAATTTGGAACAAACTTCCAGAAAACTGTAAAACAGCTGAAACACTGACTTCTTTTAAATCTAGACTAAAAACCCACCTGTTTAGGATTGTATTGGAAATGTAATCAATTACAAATTTATTGATGGAACTTGACTTAATGTCGTGTTTTGATTATTGATTCTATATTGCTTTGTGTTTCTGTGTTTGATATGATGTAAAGCACTTTGAAATGCCTTGCTGCTGAAATGTGCTATACAAATAACATTTGATTGATTGATTGACAACCTGCTCAGTAGAGCAGGAGTTTAAATCAGCTAATCAACCGCCGCTGTGTTCAGGCCAAAATATATTAATAATCACAATATAGACATCAAGCCTGACAGCATAATGTAACAGACTGGATGTTCTGTTTGGTGTTTTTGCTGTATATATATATATATATATATATATATATATATATATATATATATATATATATATATATATATATATATATATATATATATATATATATAAAAATATACCTATATATATATATAGGCATATGCTGTCACCTCTAAAAAAATCCTTGCCCCCCCTCTTGCCACCACATAGATATTTTTCTAGATCTGCCCCTGCCAGTGTATTTGCTGCAGCAGTTTTCTGGTAGTAGTTCAGCTGCCAGATGAGGGCGAATGTCTCAGTGCAAGTCAGGACTCGTCCCTCTGAGGGACCCGAGTCATTAGTTCGCCTCCCAGGCGGACGGAGAGACGAGGCTGTGAAACCCTGAACTTCCTGCCCCCCCTTCCTCTCTCTCTCAGCCACGGCTCTCCTTTCTCTGCCTCGGTGTGCTGAAACCAGATGTGTGGAGGTCGCCGCGAGCCGTGGAGCTGCTGAAGATCTGTGCTTCATTCTGAAGAGACGGAGGTGAACAATAGCAGCAGCTTCAGGTTTGTTTAGCTTTTTTCTCAAACTTGATCTTCTCCTGGTTCTTTGAATCTGAAACCGTCAGACTGAGTCTGTCAGCTTCGCTAGTTGATCTGGAAATCACCAAGGAACGTTTCACTGCAGGATTCAGCTGCAAACTGACCTCAGAACAGCTAGATTATCTAAACATGCTCTCAGGAGGTAAAAGGTTAACTCCCTGAGCACAGATGACTGAACGCAGCATTACTGTGAAGAGAAGAACAAAAAGACAGTCTGATTTAACGGCAGCAGAACATCCGTGATTAAAGCAGACGTAAACCTGCACAGGGACCAACACCTGATCCCGGTTCAGTTCTTCAGCCCAAGGAGCCAAGATGTTCAGAAGATCTAGAAGGACTCCAGCTGAGATCAGTTCTACAGTCCCTGCAGCCAGGCTGTTGGTCAGAGGTGGTACCATGATGGGATCATGGTACCATGATGGGATCATGGTACCATGATGGGGTCATGGTACCATGATCCCATCATGGTACCATGATCCCATCATGGTACCATGATGGGATCATGGTACCATGATGGGGCTGGGATCATCTCTGATTTATGGCTGTCATACAGCTTCAGTTATTACAACTAAAAACCAGCGATCAGCCCGAAACCTGGGAGTAGTGATGGACTCTGACCTGAACCTCCAGAGCCACATAAAGACAGTTACAAAGTCGGCCTTCTATCACCTGAAGAACATTTCCAGGATTAAAGGACTAATGTCTCAGCCAGATCTAGAGAAACTCATCCATGCGTTCATCTTCAGTCGTATTGATTATTGCAACAGCGTCTTCACAGGTCTGTCCAACAAATCAATCAAACAGCTGCAGCTGATCCAGATGCTGCTGCTGGCGTTCTCACTAAAACCAGGAAGATAGAGCACATAACACCAGTTTTAAAGTCCCTCCACTGGCTCCCTGTAGCTCAAAGAATAGACTTTAAAATACTGTTGTTAGTTTATAAATCACTGAACGGCTTAGCACCACAATACATTAAAGATCTGCTGTTGTTGTATCAACCTTCCAGACCTCTCAGGTTCTGGTTCTGGTTCTGCTCTGCATCCCCAGAACCAGAACCAAACGAGGAGAAGCAGCTTTCAGCATCTATGCACCACAAATGTGGAACAAACTTCCAGAAAACTGTAAAACAGCTGAAACACTGACTTCTTTTAAATCTAAACTAAAAACCCACCTGTTTAGGATTGTATTTGAAATGTAATCAATTACAAATTTATTGGTGGAACTTGACTTAATGATTGATTCTATGTTGCTTTGTGATTCTGTGTTTGTAATGATGTAAAGCACTTTGAAATGTCTTGCTGCTGAAATGTGCTATACAAATAACATTTGATTGATTGATTGATTGATGACAAGGGTTGGTATCAGATGTTCTTGGGAATATTTCTGTAAAGCTGATCTGAATTAACTTGCCTGCTGGGTCAGACATTCCTATCAGAGCCTCGGGGATCTGCCTGTTATAGAGAACCAACTTAGGATCCATGTGACTCACAGGTCAAAGGTCAGGCTGGATTTAGCTAAAACATGCAACTGTGTTGAACATCCAGGTCAGACTTCTGTCCAACAGCTGTAGCCGTGACTTGCTTTCCCTCAGTTGTTCCTCTTGTCCCATTCCTTGACTGGTGTTTCCTCCGAGTCATGGAGTTTGTGAATGAGTCAGAACTGAGATGTTTCCTCCTGTTTTCCTCCAGGCTGCAGACAGACTCGCTGACAGTGGCGGCCATGAAGCTCTGAAGTTCCTTAGCTAAACCGGTAAATAAGACGTTCAGGGACCCATCATGGCCTCCGTCGGAGCGGTTCCAGTCCTGTTGCTCCTCCTGGTGTCGGCTAGCAGCTCCCTCTTCATGGTGAAGGTGAACCCTGGTGTGCAGGTCCTCCGAGGTCGCTCGGTGTCCATCACTGAGTTGGACCTGGAGATCCAAGTGGATCCAAGCTCCGACTGCAAGGTTGAGGTGGTACTGAACGAGCCAGTGACCCAATGGGTGGGGAAGTTGACTCCACAGGTGAGAGTGACTGTAGCAGGTCAGGTGACTGGGACTGGGCCTGTGAACTTACTGGGTTTTTGCTCCACAGATGTTTGACTGCAGTTTCCTGAAGGATGAGGTCAGATACGTTCACAATGGGAGTCCTTTGCTGGACGAGGACTCAGTGCTGCTCCGAGTGTATCGGTAGGAACACACACTGAGACGGGCCACACCCAACAGAACCAGAATTTCCCAATGTTTCTGGAACCAGAACTTGCTCTGGTCTTATTGGACCACCTTGCTTTTTCTCTGTTTGTGGTACCAGAACCCAGACTGTAAGGTTTTCTTCCTCAGGTTCACAGCTTCGCACATGCAGGTGGAGACAGTGGTGCTCAGGGTCAAGGTGGTGGATGGAGGGTCCAGTGTGGTGGAGTTGGGCGGCAGTCCTCTGGTGGTTCCTCGGTTCTTTGGATTGTCCAACGCCCTCAACAGCACCGTGCTGAACATCAGGACCCAAGAGGACCTGGTCTGCACCGTCAGGCTGATGACCGCAGAAACCAAGTTCCCAACAATCGGCCGGCTGGTCAACCGGGACAACTCAGGTCTCCGGAGAGGTTCAGAACACCTGATCAGACCTGAGCTATGACCTTCATCTGGTTTTCATCTGAGCCCAACAGAACCATCTCCTCTCCTCCAGGCCGGCAGGTGGAGGAAGTTTGTCCTGGAAACAAACTGTGTCTCCACCACACCACTGAGGTCCAGTTCCTTAAAACCAGCTGCCAGAACTTCCTGAGCTCCGGTCTGAGGTACCAACACCTCAGTCCTCCGTCCCCTGACACAGACTACATCCCAATCCGGGTGGAGCTGAGGGAGAAGGCAACTCGGAAGCTGCTGGAGGTACGGCAGAAAGAAGCGGTTCGGAGGGAAACATGGCGGTGGTGTGGTGTGTTCCTGGTCGGATGGTGATGGCGCGTTTATTGGCACTGCCTACCCAGCTAATGGATCTAAACATTCTTCCATCACTCTCACCAATACCTGACACAGCACCACGTGTGTTCCCATCACAATCCCATCTATGCATCATGCCGATTTCCATCCACATGCTTCTGGATGTCATGTTCATTTTAACATGGCATCTTCTTCTGCTTCTCTCAGTCACAGGCGCTGTGGCTGCCGGTTCTGATCCAAGGCGCAGTGCAGAACCAGCCCCCCAAGCCCGGCTTCGTGGCCTCTTCCGTCTTGGAGGTGGACCAGTTTATCCTCACCCCGCTCAGCACCGCCACGCTGGACGCCACCGACCCCGACACACCGCAGGACCGGCTGGTGTTTAACGTCACGGCGCCCCCTGCAGAGGGCTTCATCACACACCTGGAGGACCACACCAGGCCGGTCGGGTCCTTCACCTGGTTGGACCTGCATGACATGAAGGTGGCCTACCAGCCCCCCAACAGCAGCCAGAGCCTCCGCCGGAGCCTGCAGGTACCGTCCAGATCCAGACAGCACTGGTCAGTTAACAGGGCTCTGGTTCTGACCCAGTAGAACCGGTTCACACCTCTGCGTCCTCTTCAGGTGGAGTTCCAGGCAATAGACTGTTTCTTTACGAGCAGCTCGTCCATCCTGGTCCACCTGTCCATCAGGATGTCAGAAACAAACGCACCTAGAGTCTCCTGGAACATGGGTACATTTGCTTTTTACTGCCAGCATCGATAAACACAGGCTAAGATTTCTGACGGCCATTGAACGCCTCAGGTCTGGACCTGCTGGAGGGTCAGTCCCGACCAATCACCTGGGAGGAGCTGCAGGTCGTGGACAAGGACAACATCAACGCCGTTCACCTGGTGGCTGTGGATGGACCGGCGCACGGGCGCCTCAGCGTCAGAGGTGAGGGGTCAGAGGTCAATTAGACAGATACCTGGGAAGAGCTCCTCCCCCATTATTATTATGCTTTTCCTTCTAGATGTGAAGTTTGAATGTAAAACGTTCCGACCCAGAATCATAGTCTGATCTCAATCCAGCGGGTCCATTTACACCTCCAGACATCAGAACCAGAACTCCTTTAACGTCTCAGCAGGCACATTTACATGGACATAACTGGAAAACGCACCAACCCGGATATTCTGGTCAGATTAAGCTCCATCAGAATCTGACGGGCTTAAATTGGGGTCTCTGTGTCAGGAGAGGTCAAAGGTCACGCTGGGTCACAGGTTTGAAAACTGATGCAGTGAAGTGAACTGATGTTCGTTTTAACCAGCCGGGGTCAGATTCAGGACTACAGTGTGAAATGGGTTTTGGTTAGAAATGAATGGAAGTCAATGGGAGTCCCCACAAAGACACGCAAACGTGTGTGTGTGTGTGTGTGTGTGTGTGTGTGTGTGTGTGTGTGTGTGTGTGTGTGTGTGTGTGTGTGTGTGTGTGTGTGTGTGTGTGTGTGTGTGCATGAGGTGCATCTGCTCCATGTTCATGGCGCCATGAAAGCCATCAGTGCCTCCAATCTGCCGCTCCATCCGAACGGCGGCGGGGGGTGGGGTCAGAGGTCGCCGTGGGCAAAGTGGCCTTGGCGGATTTTACACCTGATTAGGAAACACATGCACGGAGACGAGACGTATGCTGCTGAGGGAGAGGAGGAGGAGAGCTGTCAGCCCACATACACAGAACCGGTTCTGGTTCTGGTCCAGTCGGTGTGGGTCGTCGTTCTGCTGGAGGCCGGAGATGAAACAAAGTCTGGCCAGATTGGGATGTAGAACCCGGACGGTTCTGCTGGAGCTGCAGAAGAAAGCAGCAGGAGATGTTGGGTCTCTGAGGAGCAGACCAACCCACAGATCACCGGTCCGGCCCGGCTGCCAGGCGGTCCAGTCGGCGCCTCCAGTCAAATGGCCGGCTGCCCGCCTCGCGGTCTCTGCGGCCCGTCTCTGCAGGATTGGGCCGGCTGCCCAGAACCACCTTTGGGCCCAATTACTGAGCAGTCTGTGTCTGGTGGACCCGGTCCCGGACGGCGGCCCGGTTCCCCCCGGTCCTCTCGCTAACGAGGTCCGGGCCGGCGCGTCCCCCAAGCTGTCTGCTGACCTTGGCCTTCTGTCCGCCTGGCAGAGGACGGCAGGAAGTCCCCGACCTCGGCAGGAAGTCCCCGTCCTCGGGAAGGACGCCACGCGTTGGCCCGGCTCTGCACTCGCGTGCCTTCAGGCGCCAACTGAAAGGCGCGGTCCAGTTGGGCGGCGCCGGGACAGTAATTGAATCAAAGTGTGGAGTTGTGACTGGAAGCGGTCCATGTTGGCCGGTGGCGTCTGACAGATGGAGACGCTTCCTTCATGTAGGACAAACAAGTTTCTCATGTTGAGAGCAGCAGGAGACGGAGAGCCGACCCAAACGGGTTTCACTGCAGCAGCACCTCAGCAGAACTTATCAACTGCTGCAGATGTGTCTGTAAAACGGGTTCACCCCTCTGACTGCCTTATTTCATAAACTAATCAGGATCAACAAAATTTGGCTTTTCATTTTTAAAAATGACAACGGCTCAGTTTAATGTCGAAATGGAAACTAATTTCTACCAAATAATGAAAAAAATATTTAACATTAAAAAAGTGGTTGCATAAATATTCACGCCCTTAACAGGGACTGACCTAACTCAGCAGAGGTCCAGCCAACTGGCGCTGGTCGTCCCACGACTGGACAGAGATCAGCTGAGTGTTGTAGTTGCCTGGTTCTGGTTCTGGAAGGTCCAATCACTGGTTCATCAGGATTCCTGGCTGCTGTGGCAGGATCGTTCACTCCTGTTCGGTCCGCTTCGATCCGACTCCAGTCTGTTGCCTAGAAACTCCGGTTCGGTTGGTGAGGTGTGAACGCTAGTCGACCTCTGACCTCTGGTCCTCCAAACCTCGGTCTGGGTTCAGTTGAAGTGATCCCTGGTTTGCTTTGAATGCATGTGTGAACGGCAAGTGGACCAGAGACCGCTCCAAAAGCAGGAAGTGGACTACAGCGCAGGGCATTCTGGGTAAAAACATCCAAGGGGCTGAATACTTTTTATTGCCACCGCAGGAGGCTAGCTGACTCCGGAGGTCAGCTAGGGGCCAGGAGGGTCAAACATTGTTCCTCAAAGAGGTGAACCCAATGTCGGATTCTTCAGAACATTCACACTGGACTCTAACTGTGATAAAAACTGACCAATCAGCTTCAAGCTTTTATAGAGCAGTTACAAGAAAAGCAGAAATCAAATGAAAACCAGAAACTGCAGATGCAGTTTCTGGAAGCAATAATAATAAAAATGATAGTAGTAATAGTACTATTACTCTAAGTAATAATAATGGTATTTATAGTAGCATTTGTATTGGTAGTGATAGTAATAATAACTAGAATAATTGCTGTTCCTAGCGAAACAGCCGTGAGAATGCATATCTGCAGAATGATTGCTACAGAAATGCAAGAAAAAGCAGAACAAAACATAAGAATTAGATAAAAAAGCAGAAGAAAGCTGCAGTCATACATGGTAGAAATCTTTTGCAAAAGAGTGAAATTTAGCCAATTTAGCCATGATAGGGATAGTGTGCCTCTGCACAGATTAGCAGAGGCAGAAATGAGTATAAAACCTGAAATGGTTGAAAAAGTTGAAAAGTGGAACATAGGGGGAAAAATTAGCACAAAAGCAGAAAATGTTGAGATATGATTTGCTAAAATTAAGGTTTACAGAAGACCTTTGAAGACAGTAAAACCAGTAAAACATATAGAGAAAGGTAGACAAGCAGAATGCTGACAGACAAACAGAAACAGAGCACAACAGAGAAATACACTGAAGGACTAGGAGAAGGTGTGACGTGTCTTTACTCCAGAGGAGTTTGACAGAAAACAGTAAGACCTGTAGCAATGACAGTAATAGTTCCTTAAAGTAGACATGCTACGTTTTAATGCATAAGTTATTCCTGTACATTTTAATATGTATGAACAGCATCATTTTGTTTGTCAAAAACATGAAAAGTTCAAAAATGGTCAGTTACTAGTGTCATGATGGGTTCAATATATCTAGCCCACATGCAGAACACAACACAGGAGACACGTATATAATTAAGTGAGTTTATTGCGAACACAAACTGGAAAAAATAGTGAAGCGACGGGTCTCGTCCAGGGGAGAAGCGGGCTCACAGAAACGCTCGGCTCATTGTTAGACGGAGGTTCGGAGTTTAGGAGGGGTTTGCTGAAGTGTCCGGGGACTTGGTCACTTTGTGGATCCAGATAGTCCAGAGCTCAGCCACAGAAGTCCAGAAGGCAACGAGGAAGTGGAACAGAGGACGGACAGGTAGGCTCATGCAGTGGTGACGGAGGGACGGCGTGACTGCCAACCAGGAAATCCAGGAGGACCGTTACTGGCTAACACTCAGGCATCGAAGTACTGGCAGTCAGCTCCTCTTGTACACCTTGCCTGACGAGCAGATTGATCTCAGGTGCGCAGGAGGATGACACACCACTCCGGAGAGAGGTGAGTCTGGCGCTATCTGGTGGCTAGATGGTGAGAAGCAGCAAACAGACTCCCACAAGGAAAACAAAGAACCCCGGAACACAACAGTACCCCCCCCTCAACGGTCGCCACCTGGCGGCCGAGACGAAGAGGAGGGAAGCGACGAGCGGTAGTCCGTGATGAGGGAAGGATCTAAAATAAAAGAGCCAGGGACCCAGGAGCGATCCTCCGGACCGTAGCCCTCCCAATCGACAAGGTATTGCCAACCACGACCTCGTCGACGGGAGTCCACGATCCGGCGGACAGAGTAGGCAGGATGGCCATCAACGTCTCGGGGGGGAGGAGGGGGCTCGGAAGGAGGGCAGAGCATGCAGGTCTGGACGGGCTTTATCTGAGAAACGTGGAAAGTAGGATGAACTCGGAGGGAGGCTGGCAGACGGAGGCGAACAGCGGAGGGATTAATAACAGATTCAATTTTGAATGGACCAATAAAACGGGGAGACAGCTTCTTGGACATGGACTTCAGGGGAATATCACGGGACGACAACCAAACCTTCTGTCCGGGAGCGTAGCTGGGAGCAGGAACCCTTCTACGATCAGCCTGGCGTTTATTTTGTTCAGCAGTATTGTTGAGATTGCGGATGACTGTTTTCCAAATGTTCTGGCACCGGCGGATGTGGTGACGAACAGAGGTGACAGAAATGTTCCCTTCATCGGATGGAAGTAGCGGGGGTTGATAACCTAGGGAAGCTTCAAATGGGGACAGACCAGTTGCGGCAGAGATATGACTATTAAGGGCGTACTCGACCCATGGGATGAACCGACACCAATCTGAAGGATTCGAGGAGGTGAAACAGCGGAGTGTAGTCTCGAGGTCTTGGTTGCGTCTTTCAGTTTGGCCATTAGTCTGGGGGTGAAAACCAGAGGTGAGAGAAACCTTAGCATGTAATGCAGAACAAAAATTCTTCCAAACTTGGGAAATGAACTGAGGACCTCGGTCTGATAAGATCTCCTGCGGGATGCCATGCAGGCGAAACACGTGTTTGATTAATAGTTGAGCAGTTTGAAAGGCCGTGGGTAACTTACGGAGTGGGATGAAATGGCAGGCTTTAGAAAAACGGTCAACAATGGTCAGAATAGTGGTCATACCTTTAGAGGGTGGTAAGCCGGTAACAAAGTCGACAGCGATGTAGGACCAGGGGCGTCTGGGTATGGGTAGTGGCAGAAGGAGACCGGATGGAGGCTGATGGGAAGACTTATTTCTAGAGCAGACTGTGCAGGCTGAGACATATTCTTTGACGTCCTTATGAATGGAGGACCACCAAAACTTACGGTTGATGAGAGCAATGGTTCGACTGATTCCTGGATGACCTGAGAATTTAGAAGCATGAACCCACTGGAGAACACGGGCTCGGATCGATGTGGGAATGTAGATCCTATTAGGTGGGCACGAGTTGGGGGCTGGTTCGGAGAGTTGAGCTTGTTTAATAAGATCTTCTATCTCCCAGGTGACAGTTGCCACGGTGCAGCTGGGAGGGAGGATTGTGGCAGGGACCTTCTCAGAGTCATAAGGCGAGTGGAGACGGGAGAGTGCATCTGGCTTGATATTTCGAGACCCTGGACGGTATGAAATAGACAGGTTAAATCTGGAGAAAAACAATGACCAACGTGACTGACGGGGATTAAGTCTTTTCGCAGATTGCAGGTATGACAAGTTTTTATGATCGGTCCAGACTAGCACCGGGTGTTCAGCTCCCTCCAACCAGTGCCGCCACTCCTCCAAGGCCAGTTTTATAGCCAACAGTTCTCGATCTCCTACGTCATAGTTTCGTTCGGGAGGGGATAATCTGCGGGAAAAGAAGGCACACGGGTGAGTCTTATTGTCGTGGAAGGAGACCTGGGAGAGCACGGCTCCTACTCCAGTGTCTGAGGCGTCAACTTCTACAATGAACTGCTTGGACGGGTCTGGTTGGATGAGTATGGGAGTGTTGGCAAACAGGTTCTTTAGACGTGTGAAGGCGGTTTCCGCCTCCGGGGTCCAGCTGAATGGGACCTTGGTCGAGGTGAGAGAGGTTAGTGGTAAGGCGGTCTGACTGTAATTCCGAATAAAGCGGCGGTAGAAATTTGCGAACCCCAGAAAGCGCTGTAGTTGTTTTCGGGTCTCTGGGGTCGGCCACTCCAGCACAGCTCGGATCTTCTCCTCTGTTGGCCTTACCTGTCCGCCTCCTAATATAAATCCAAGGAAGGACACAGATGACTGGTGGAACTCACATTTCTCGGCTTTGACGTATAGCTTGTTTTCCAGGAGTCGTTGCAGAACCAGGCGGACATGGTGTTTGTGTTCCTCTAGAGACTTGGAGTAAATCAGAATGTCATCAAGATAAACAAATACAAAAACATTTAAGAAGTCTCTCAAAACATCATTTACCAGGGCTTGGAAGAAGGCAGGGGCGTTTGACAACCCAAATGGCATTACTAGGTATTCAAAATGACCTATTGGTGTCTTGAAAGCTGTTTTCCACTCATCTCCTTTGCGAATTCGGAGAAGATGGTAGGCATTTCTTAAATCAAGTTTCGAAAAAATGGTTGCACTATAAAAACAGGCTCGAAGGCAGAGGACAACAGAGGCAGGGGATACTTGTTCTTGACGGTAATGTTATTTAACCCTCTATAATCAATGCAGGGTCTAAGTGATCCATCTTTTTTACCCACAAAAAAGAATCCTGCCCCCAAGGGAGAAGAGGATGGGCGGATAATGCCGGCAGCCAGAGACTCCTTGATGTATCTCTCCATGGTCTCCCTCTCTGGCCGAGAGATATTGTATAGGCGGCTTGTGGGTAACGGAGCACCAGGTAGGAGGTCGATGGCACAATCATATGGCCGATGAGGTGGTAATGATAGAGCCTTGGACTTACTGAAAACTGGAGCGAGGTCATGGTAATCAGGAGGAATGGTTGACAGGTCAGGCGGATCGGCTTCCTGCAGGTCTGCCGGTAGAGGACCTGGGGGGACAGCTGAGCGAAGACAAGAGGAGTGACAAAAAGAGGACCAGGATTCAATATGCCTGTCGGACCAGTTTATACGGGGGTTGTGTTGTTGGAGCCATTTGAAACCAAGGATGATGGGAGAACAGGGTGTGGGGAAAACCAAAAATGAAGCTTGTTCACTGTGGTTTCCGGAGATTATTAGATGTAGTGGTTTGGTGCAGTGAGTTACTTGGGGAAGGGCCTTTCCATCGAGAGCAGAAACGCGTAGTGGAGCTGTTAAGGGTTCAGTCTCAATTGACATCTGTTGGACCAGGGAACTGTCAATGAGATTCTGTTCACATCCCGAATCAACCAAGGCGGACAAGGGGAATGACTGGTTCTGGTGGATTACGGTGGCTGGTAATGATAAGCGAGGAGAGTCTTTGCATAGGAGGTGGTCCGCCAACCTCCTCGCCCCTACTGGCGGACCTGGAGGTTTAAACGGACCGGGCATTGGGCAAGGAAGTGACCTGGGGACCCACAATACAGACATAGACGAGCGGAAATACGTCTTTGTCGTTCCTCTGGTGTGAGGCGAGTCCGGCCCACTTGCATGGGTTTGGGGTCCTGAAAAGTCTGGGAAGGAGAGATCGCTAGAGTGGTGTTAATGCCACCTGGATGCCTAGCCGGCGGTTCTCTCCGACTCTTTTCCCTGACACGAGACCTGATTCTATTATCGAGCCGCAGTGTTAGGCTTATTAGGTCTTCTAACGTCTCCGGTTCGTCTAGGGTGGCAAGTTCATCCTTAATACTTTCATTTAGAGCGTTAAAATACACACTCTTTAATGCGGCTGCATTCCAATCGGTACCTGCAGCTCTAATTCTAAAATCTATGGCAAAGTCTGCTATAGAACGCTGGCCCTGTTTGATTTTCATTAATTCACGTGAGTTAAATGATTTGTCTGAGTTATGACTAAATATCTGTCGAAACTCTTTCAAGAATGCATCAAACGAGCAGTTAAAACTGGCTGGTGATGGAAACCGGGCCTGGGCCCAAGCTAAGGCCTGCCCGGACAACAGGGACAGAACGTAAGCAATTTTCGCGCTGTCGTGAGCAAAACTCTGAGGTGAATGATTGAATATGATAGAGCATTGTGTAACCAGGATCATTTTCTATATTAGATTTAGTTTATTTATTTTATTTTCCATTTTGTTAGATTTATTTTTTAAAGGGTTACTTAAACATTTTTTCCTCTTCCCCTTAATTTATTTAACACCAACCAGGCGAGAACAATAGTGTTCTCGCGTGGCTCTGACGTCATGTGACAGCTGCACATCAGCGTCCTAAATTGGCAGCACAGTTTATATGGCTGCAAATCGCAGCTTAGGCAGGAAACGCTGCGGGACTCTGATGTGCAGGTAGGCTTCTGGTCTGTTCCCGACGAGGTTTTCAGATCTCTATTGTCTGTTTTTCAATCGTGTGTGTCTGTTAACTTGCAGCCGGGTGATTACTCAACCAAACGTTGCAAGAATCACGGTTAGTCAAGAGGGAACTGGTGAGTGTTTGGTAGGGAGCTAGTATGCTAGCACTAGTCTTCCAGCCTGTTGTGATTGTATATTGATTTGTTGCGTAACAATATTGGTTGCATAAGTTATATTTACTTATGAAACGTCTGCACATGTAACTGATTAATTAGGTCTGTTTATACAGGCCAGGTGCGTTGCAGATCCCTCGCGCAAGGAGTGGCTGGAGGGATCTTGACAATAGCAAGGATTGTCTGGTTTCACCGACCAGACTGGCGAGCTAAAATAAGCAGGATACCGAAACACAAGACTTATCATCTGGGAACATTCTTCCGACCCAATTGGAGGATCAGCTCAAGTCCCCATTGAAGGAAGTGGATTATTTTGGTTTTTTTTCATCATCAACAAAGACTGGTGGACGTCCTTGGTATAAGGAACTTTAACTTGTTTTTCCTTTACACTATGGACTAATGTGTATATATATTGTATATATATTGTAAATACTAAATACAACTCACCAATTTGCACCATCTTACTGTCTCTGTGCTTTACAAATTGCCATCTCCTCCAGTAGCCGAACCTAGCTAGACTTTAAGAACTGTTTGGATAAATTTTAATTCGGATTATTTAAAATCTTGTTAATCCTTGAACGCAATGTGGGTTACATAACTTGGCGAGCTAGCCAGGAGGTTGTTGGCATTTTGTAAACACAAATCATTGTTTTTTTTGTCATCAACAATATGGATGAATTTCAAAAACTCGACGTAAAAATTCCCAACTCTGTTTTGGTTGAAGGCATTTCAGATGAAGATGGTAAAGAGGAAGTATTTGACTTTTTGAAACAATATGGGAAGATAACAAAGACTGAAATCATTTCTGAAGCTGACTCTGAGTTTGAGGGCCAGTTTGTGGTTGAATTTAGCAGTGGTACAGCAGTAGCTGAATTGCGTTCCATTTTACCATATTCATTCAAATCATCTGAAAAGTCAGACACATTTTTCATCTCTGAATTAGCTGTTGTATATGCAGAACATGTTTCACAGAGTAAAACTCATTCTTATTTATTTGAGTTACAGAAACTTGCAAAGCTTTCTGGCATGGATTTTGCAGAGGTGTTAAAATCCACGATGACTCAGATTGGACAATCAGTTGCTGAACTTCACTCAGCTGCTAAGATGGAGGATCCTGATGAGAAGTCTGAGGTTATGGCAGCAGCTGCAGATCCAACAATGAAGGAAGAGCCAACGTTGTCAACCGCCACTGATCCTACAGTTTCCAGACAGAGACTTGAGCAGCAACCTACCTCACGACAGAGACCTTCTCTTCATGATGATGACATCCAACCACCCGAAGTCCAGCGCTACGTGGTGGAACACATTATGAAAACTGAGGAAAGTGCTTACCATCTACAAAGGCTCCGAGTGTTTTCTGGACGGCTGCCTAGACCAGCACATGAAGCAGACTACGAGACCTGGCATTCAGGAGTGGATCTGCTACTAAAAGACCCATCAGTTTCTGAGCTGCAGCGATCAAGGAGGATCGTGGAGAGTTTACTTCCCCCAGCCGCTGATATGCTGAAGCATCTAAGTTCAGATACTCCACCTACTGTATATCTGAACATATTGGATTCGGCATATGGCACAGTGCAAGATGGAGAAGAACTCTTTGCAAAATTCATGGACACTTTCCAAGATGCAGGGGAGAAGCCATCTTCATACCTCCAGCGGCTGCAGGTAGCATTAAACTTAGCCCTGAAACGAGGTGGTGTGTTAGCCAAGGATGTAAACCGGCATCTCATAAGCCAGTTTTGTAGGGGTTGTTGGGACAATACTTTGATTGCTGAACTCCAATTAAAACAAAAGAAATTGGTCCCACCTAGTTTCTCTGAATTGCTACTACTTCTACGTACTGAAGAGGACAGGGAGGCAGCTAAAACTTCCCGGATGAGACAATATTTGGGGTCCAACAAACAAAAAGTAGTCAATCATGCACAATTGGTTTCTGTTGATGCAGGTGATGGTGGAGCAGTTGCTGCTTTAACCAAATTGACTCAGCAGTTGGCAGAACAACTGGCAGATATACAGCGGCAGCTGGCTAAGCTAACATCCACAACCACCCAGCCCAGGACTACATCACAACCTAAAGTAACACACAGTAAGCCGGGTGAAAAAGGGGGCAATACAGTGACATCCAAACAGTTCCCACCAGTCCATGTTAAACCTGGTTATTGTTTCAGGTGTGGTGAAAATGGTCATATTAAGCCACAATGTAATAATGAACCAAACCCTGCTCTTGTTGCCAGAAAAAGGAAACAGTTTGCTCAGCGACAGCAGAACATCTTTCAGAAGAAGTTAAACTAGGCATGGTTCCTGTTGCGGGACAAACCGGAACCAGTCCCAGCCAAACCGGTCCCCTTATTAAAGAAAAGACTGTTAAATGTACAAAACTGCAAGCCCAAGCTAATAAACTACCCACTCAGCTACCCAAAGGTTTGATTGGATCAAAGTGTGCTGCTGTTGTTGACATTTCTGGTCATGTGTGTAACTGCCTTTTAGACACTGGTTCACAGGTGACAACGATCCCAGTTTCTTTCTATAATGATAAGTTAAGCAACCAACCTGTACTGCCTCTGGATAATTTGTTACAGGTTGAAGGTGCTGCTGGACAGTCTGTTCCGTATCTGGGGTACGTGGAGCTGGTCATCACATTCCCTGAAGACTTCATAGGAGTAAACACAGAGGTACCAACTCTCGCTCTTGTGGTCCCAGATACTAGTCCTGACAGGCCATCTAATGTACTTATTGGCATGAACACACTGGAGCCACTGTATGAACAACATCTTAGCAGTAACCATGTACAATTTCAATCCATGGCCCAAGGATATCGAGCGGTCCTGAAACTGCTACAGTTAAGGCACCAGCAAAATCAATTAGGAAATGCAGGGACTGTCAGGCTGTTAAGCACCACTCCAGTCCTTATTTCACCTGGACAAACCATTGTCTTGGAGGGTTCTGTTAAAAACGCCTCTCCATCTGCCAATAAGTGGGCCATTGTTGAACACCCTAGCTCGCCTTTACCAGGGGGTTTATGTGTTCAGAGTTGTCTAATTACACTGCCACAGCATCCACCATATAAAGTCCCAGTGATCATGAAGAATGAATCAGAGCAAGAGGTGTTCATATCACCATTAACCATTATTGCAGACATTGGGTCAGCACCTACTGTTTTGTCACAACAAATCACATCTCAAACCTCACAACGAACCATTTTGGAGTTTAATTTTGGAGACTCTCCTATTCCACCTGAGTGGAAGGAACATATTATCAACAAAATGAACAGCATGCCTGAAGTATTTTCTCATCATGATATGGATTTTGGCTGTACAGATGCAGTTAAACATACCATTAAACTTAATGATGAAACGCCTTTTAAACACAGAGCAAGGCCAATCCATCCCCAAGATCTGGAGGCAGTCCGTGAACATCTTAGAGACCTGTTTGGAGCTGGCATTATAAGAGAGTCTAAATCACCATTTTCCTCTCCAATAGTTGTGGTTCGGAAACGTAATGGTTCCGTCCGGCTATGCATAGATTACAGGAAACTGAATCTTCAAACTATCAAAGACGCATATGCCCTTCCTAATTTGGAAGAATCTTTTTGTGCTTTGACAGGGTCCAAATGGTTCACTGTGTTGGATTTAAAATCTGGCTATTATCAAATAGAGATGGCAGAAGAAGATAAGGCTAAAACAGCTTTTGTAACTCCCCTTGGATTTTGGGAGTGGAACAGGATGCCGCAAGGAATTACAAATGCACCTAGCACGTTTCAGCGGCTAATGGAGAGATGCATGGGAGATCTGCATCTTAAAGAGGTCCTTGTCTTCCTCGATGACATCATCATCTTCTCTGCCACTTTGGAAGAACATGAGGAACGGTTGCTGCGTGTGCTCTCCCGGTTGAAGCAGTTTGGACTAAAGCTCTCTCCAGAGAAATGTAAGTTTTTTCAGTCATCTGTACGTTATTTGGGACACATTGTCTCTGACAAAGGAGTTGAAACTGATCCAGAAAAGATTGATTCTTTAAAATCCTGGCCAGTCCCCCGCAACCTTAAAGAGTTGCGATCTTTTCTGGGTTTTGCTGGATATTACCGAAGATTTATTAAAGACTATGCTGCTATTGTCAAACCACTTAATGAGTTAACCCGTGGTTATCCTCCTGCCCGCAGCCCTGCAAAACTGAAGAAACCAGAAGGAAAGTACTCGGATCCAAAGCAATCCTTTGGAGATAAATGGACTAGCCATCAGCAGATTGCTTTTGAAACAGTCATTTCCAAATTGACTACAGCACCTGTTCTTGGGTTTGCAAATCCACAGCTGCCATACATTTTACATACTGATGCCAGTACAAATGGGTTGGGAGCAGTATTGTACCAAGAGCAGGAGGGCAAGCTGCGTGTTATTGCTTATGCTAGTCGAGGCCTGTCTGTCAGTGAGTCAAAATATCCTGCGCATAAACTGGAGTTTTTGGCCCTGAAGTGGAGTGTTACTGAGAAGTTTCATGATTACCTCTATGGGACTAACTTTACAGTTGTCACAGATAGCAACCCTCTCACTTATGTTCTTTCTTCAGCCAAGCTGGATGCTACAGGTCACCGGTGGTTAGCAGCACTGTCTACCTACTCATTCCAATTGCAGTACCGTGCTGGAAAACAGAATTTGGATGCTGATGCTCTGTCCCGACGCTCACATGAAGATATTTCTAGTGACCAGCACTGCCGAGAGAGGGAGCTCATTCAACATCTGACCAGTCAGTTGGGTAATGGTAAAAACACCCATGACATTTCCCCTGAAATTGTGGACGCCATCTGTCAGAGTTGTATAATCCGAACACAGAACCAAACTGAACTAAGTCGATCTGTCGCACTGGTTGAGTCTCTATCTGTCTCTGTTAACTCCATCCCTGATGGGTTCAGCAATGAAGAGTTGCATGGCTTGCCTCTAATCCCCTCTCTATCTCAGGTCGATCTCCAAGAACAACAACAAGCTGACCCTGCTATTCGTGAGGTCATTCATCAGCTGGAGACTGGGGAGAAGGTCCTTCCATCGGTTCGAGAGGAGCTATCTGACCTTCCTTTGCTCCTGAGAGAGTGGAACAGGTTAGAGTTGGTGGATGGAATCCTATATCGGAGAAGACATGATGGAGATAAACTTATCTACCAGTTAATCCTACCGCCCAAGTTACGACCAACTGTTTTAAAGAGCTTGCACCATGATATGGGGCATATGGGCATCGAAAGAACAATTGATCTGGTGCGCCAACGCTTCTTTTGGCCCAAAATGACATTAGAGGTGGAGACTTTTGTCAGAACCTGTGGTCGTTGCATAAGGCGTAAAGCTCAAATAGAAAGAGCAGCTCCATTAATAAATATTCAAACAAGCCGACCACTTGAACTGCTATGTATGGACTTTTTAACCATTGAACCTGACAGTAGTAATACTAAAGACATTCTTGTTCTTACTGATCACTTCACCAAATTTGCAGTTGCCATTCCTACCCCCAACCAGAAGGCAAAGACGGTTGCAAAGTACCTCTGGAATGAATTTATGGTTTATTATGGAATTCCAGAGCGTATACATTCAGACCAGGGTACAGATTTCGAGTCCAAGCTCATTAAAGAGCTCTGTGAAGTTGTAGGCATGAAGAAAAGCCGTACTACCCCGTACCACCCACGAGGGAATCCAGTCGAGCGCTTCAACCGCACTCTGCTCAATATGCTTGGAACCCTGGAAATGAAACAAAAGTCAAAATGGCGAGAGTATGTCAAACCTTTAGTACATGCATATAACTGTACAAGAAATGTGGTAACAGGGTTCACACCTTATGAACTCATGTTTGGTCGTTGTCCTCGTCTTCCTGTGGATTTGGCTTTTGGTTTACCCGTCAGAGAACAATCATCCATCTCTCATTCAGAGTATGTTAAGAATCTGCAATCCAGCCTGAAAGAAAGCTACAAACTAGCTTCTGAGAATGCCCTCAAATCAGCTGCAAAGAACAAGACCCGTTTTGATCAGAAAATTACACCATGCAGTTTGGAGATAGGAGATCGAGTACTGGTTCGCAACATCCGTCTGAGGGGTAAGCACAAGCTGGCAGATAGATGGGAACCAGGGGTGTACAAAGTTGTTAACAGAGCTGAAAATGTACCAGTTTACACTGTACAACCTGAACACAAAGAGGGACCAACTCGTACTTTACATAGAGACCTGTTGCTTCCTTGTGGTTTCCTGCCAGTTTGCTCCACAGAAGACCCTTCCATCTCCATGCCTGCCTCACAACGAAAGACTCGCAGCCAGGATGGTTGCCATCCAGATGTTCCTGATGCGATGCAGGAGGATGAGGATGCTGAGCCATATGTGCCAGAAGTTTCCATCCCATCCCCAACCAGATTCAGTGTGAAGGTGAGAAAATTCGAGTCATCACCCGAATCCATTACTTTGCAGCCTATTTCACCTTTGGCTCAAAGTGATGCTGAAGCACCAGAGCATCCTGTACCTCTAATTCAGAGTACAGACCTTGAGACTGCTAGTCCATCTGAAAATGAAAAATCCTGTTTAACAACTGATTCATCACTGTCTCACTATGAAGACAAGCTACCTGTGGAACAGATTGAGGCAGAGGAACTTTCTGAACCACATGTAGCTGAGCCTGTGAAAGTACACATGGAGGGAGAAGTACCTGACGAACACTTACCTGAAGTTCAAGAACCTGACGCTGAGGGTCATCTGGTCGTTCAATCTGAGTCATCTATAGGTCCTGCAAGTGTCAGCTCACCCTATAACTCAATTGAGTCTGAAACATTGCCCAGGCGATCAGATCGACAGCGTCAACCTCCTAGTCGTCTAACATATCCTGTGTTGGGTAAGCCACTCATTTCAGTAGTTCAGGCTCTATTGCATGGTTTGGCAAATGTGTACGCTGAGGCTCTTAGTCAAGTTTCTAATGTGAATATCCAGAAAAAAAAATTAATTTAAATAACCCTGCAACGGGACGTGCAGGAATTAAAGAGGGGAGGATGTAACCAGGATCATTTTCTATATTAGATTTAGTTTATTTATTTTATTTTCCATTTTGTTAGATTTATTTTTTAAAGGGTTACTTAAACATTTTTTCCTCTTCCCCTTAATTTATTTAACACCAACCAGGCGAGAACAATAGTGTTCTCGCGTGGCTCTGACGTCATGTGACAGCTGCACATCAGCGTCCTAAATTGGCAGCACAGTTTATATGGCTGCAAATCGCAGCTTAGGCAGGAAACGCTGCGGGACTCTGATGTGCAGGTAGGCTTCTGGTCTGTTCCCGACGAGGTTTTCAGATCTCTATTGTCTGTTTTTCAATCGTGTGTGTCTGTTAACTTGCAGCCGGGTGATTACTCAACCAAACGTTGCAAGAATCACGGTTAGTCAAGAGGGAACTGGTGAGTGTTTGGTAGGGAGCTAGTATGCTAGCACTAGTCTTCCAGCCTGTTGTGATTGTATATTGATTTGTTGCGTAACAATATTGGTTGCATAAGTTATATTTACTTATGAAACGTCTGCACATGTAACTGATTAATTAGGTCTGTTTATACAGGCCAGGTGCGTTGCAGATCCCTCGCGCAAGGAGTGGCTGGAGGGATCTTGACAATAGCAAGGATTGTCTGGTTTCACCGACCAGACTGGCGAGCTAAAATAAGCAGGATACCGAAACACAAGACTTATCATCTGGGAACATTCTTCCGACCCAATTGGAGGATCAGCTCAAGTCCCCATTGAAGGAAGTGGATTATTTTGGTTTTTTTTCATCATCAACAAAGACTGGTGGACGTCCTTGGTATAAGGAACTTTAACTTGTTTTTCCTTTACACTATGGACTAATGTGTATATATATTGTATATATATTGTAAATACTAAATACAACTCACCAATTTGCACCATCTTACTGTCTCTGTGCTTTACAAATTGCCATCTCCTCCAGTAGCCGAACCTAGCTAGACTTTAAGAACTGTTTGGATAAATTTTAATTCGGATTATTTAAAATCTTGTTAATCCTTGAACGCAATGTGGGTTACAATTGCAACAAAAAACCCTGACACTTGCTCAGATCACCTGTGAATCTTTCTGGGGTTGGAGGATGGATCTGGGAAAACGTGGGTTGGCCTGGCCGGTCTGGAACAGGAGCAGGATCTGGGGAAGGAGTCGGAGGAACAGAGCATTTTAGAAAATTAGCAATTTCTATTAGCTGTCGGTTGGTCTCGGCTTGTCGTGTGCCAAGTTCTCTTAAGGCGGTTTCGTGCGACTGTAGCAGGGTGTGTTGTTCAGTTAATGTTCTCCTGATTGCATCTGCTGGGCTTGTTTGCTGGCCTGAGTGTTCTGTCATGATGGGTTCAATATATCTAGCCCACATGCAGAACACAACACAGGAGACACGTATATAATTAAGTGAGTTTATTGCGAACACAAACTGGAAAAAATAGTGAAGCGACGGGTCTCGTCCAGGGGAGAAGCGGGCTCACAGAAACGCTCGGCTCATTGTTAGACGGAGGTTCGGAGTTTAGGAGGGGTTTGCTGAAGTGTCCGGGGACTTGGTCACTTTGTGGATCCAGATAGTCCAGAGCTCAGCCACAGAAGTCCAGAAGGCAACGAGGAAGTGGAACAGAGGACGGACAGGTAGGCTCATGCAGTGGTGACGGAGGGACGGCGTGACTGCCAACCAGGAAATCCAGGAGGACCGTTACTGGCTAACACTCAGGCATCGAAGTACTGGCAGTCAGCTCCTCTTGTACACCTTGCCTGACGAGCAGATTGATCTCAGGTGCGCAGGAGGATGACACACCACTCCGGAGAGAGGTGAGTCTGGCGCTATCTGGTGGCTAGATGGTGAGAAGCAGCAAACAGACTCCCACAAGGAAAACAAAGAACCCCGGAACACAACAACTAGAGTTTAGACCAGGGGGGCCCAAAGTGGTCCCTGAGGGCCGGCATCCTGCATGTTTTAGTCTCTGCCTGGTTTAACGCACCCGGATCCAACGATGGCTCGTTAGAGGCTTAAGAGGAACATTGACCTGCTGAGAAGGTTGTTGGTACCAGGGAGAGAATAAATCATGCAGGATGCCGGGCCTCCAGGGCCCACTTTGGGCCCCCCTGGTGTCGACTCTAACAACTGACAGCAGTTAGAGAAATCCACCATAGGATTACACTGTCAACCTGAAAACCATCAAAAATCTGCATAAAACTTAAATTGCAACTGTGGGAAAACTGTAAGAGATATCTGAGAGCCGAGACATTTGAATATAGTTTAAAGTCTGGTGACTTGTTTAAAAGTTGAGTGAAGTTTCTAGGTTGAAGTAGGCAGAAGTAGTTAGCTGTGAAAAAGTAGAACATTTTTGTGGAATTTGTAAAAATTTCAATGTATTTCAATGGGGCAAAAAATTTGCACAGAAGCATAAATATTTCAAAAAGTAAAATAGTGAAGTTTAGCAAAAGATATAGCAGAAATCTCCAGAAGAAGCAGAACGTTTTGAAATATGAATTAGCACAATTAGTTGAACGCAGTAAAATGTACGGAACATTGGATAATAATAAAGAAAAACACAAACACTATCAGTGGCAATAATAAGATAGTAGTAGTGGTACCTGAGTAAACCAGGATGAACCAGGTGAGCCGGGTCACTGGGAAGAGTGACTAAATATTGAATTTTGAAACAGAAGTTGGTAGATCTCCAGGATGCTGGTGACTGCTGAAGCCCCGCCCATCAGTTGAAGCCCCGCCCACCATCTGAAGCCCCGCCCATCTGCTCTTCCTGTACCCTCCTGAACGAAACCATCCTGCTCTGCTGAAACCAGAGCTGACCCTGATCATGTGATTTCTGCTGCCTCCAGGTGTGAAGGCCTTCATGTTCCAGGTGCGGGACCTGAAGGAGGGCGTGGTCATCTACCATCACTCCGACAGCGACTCCACCCGTGACCACATCATCTTCCGCATCAGCGACGGCCACCACAGCATCCGCCACAAGTTTCCCATAAACATCCTGCCAAAGGACGACTCCCCGCCCTTCCTCATCAACAATGTGGCGGTGGAGGTGCCGGAGGGCGGCGCCGTGCGACTGCAGGAGTACCTGCTGCTGGCCACCGACACGGACTCCAGCGACGACCTCATCCTGTACCAGATGGTGAGCGCCCCTCGCGCAGGCTGGCTGGTCAGGAAGAGCTCCACCCACCAGACAGGTGAGACTGAGGTGAACCTGACTGAGGTAGAAGGACTACCCATTGGCGCTACTAGTCCAGTTTTAGGGGAGCTTTATCTTTACCATCCCTAAAACTGGACCTCAGCAACCCCTGAATCAGGTCGCCACCCATCCCGTAAAATACAGAGTTGTCCCATATTTGGCCGTTTAATGTTTGTCCCGTATTGAACCGATACATAACTGTCCGATAGAAACGCCTATCATACACACATCAACGCTAAATTTAACAATAATGACCAAAATAAAACACAGGAAATATTAAGGTCAGCTAAACTGTCCTGGCTGAACGCAACGAACCGACGCTGAACGTCACGGTTGCCTGGAGACAGACACTACGCAGCCGCGGTGAGCTGCTATCAACCCGCATCTATCTATACATATCTATATATACAGTATATAGACCTATATCTATCTATCTATATATATCTATATAGTGTTTGGTACTGATTGTCTCACTTCATGAACTGTGAACTGAAATATTAAAACCCCGACTCATAATGTCCACTTTTCCATAGATGGACATTCATTCTTGTTTGAAGAAAAAAGGCCAACGGCTGCATAGCGTTCAGATAAAAATAAGGGTCATGAAATTTCTACGTAGGATTTTCAAGTAAAGTTCAGGTTAATGACTAGTAAGAACTAGTCATTAACTAGAATTTCTACCTTGATAATAAACTGGTTTTAGGTTTATTAATCCTATGAATTTAGTAAAATGTTCTTTAAATGAAATGCATAGTTTTAAGTAGATTTTACATTAATTTCCACACTAGGACTGTGTGACTCCACAGCTGCTTGTGTCTCATTAATGTTAGCAGATGTTGACAGCAGGTATGATGCGGTCTGATTCTGTTTCAAACTGAGAATCTGCAGCTCTAGAAAAAATGATCAGTTTGTCTGATTTGACTCTTTATAAGTATATGTTTGAGTAAAATGAACATTGTTCTTTTATTCTATGAATTACTGACGACATGTCTCTTAATTTTGTTTATGAATGTACTGTATGTAAATAAGCAGTTAGATTTAGAAAACTGCACCAACAAACATCTTCTCATGGGTCTTAGCCCTGCTGGGGGCTCAGCCCCCCTAAAGGTCAGACCCTAGAATGGCCCCTGGGACCCTCACACTACCAGGTGAGAGTATCTGGAGACTCAAAGTCTTCCATCCATTTGGATCAGGTGTGGTGAAGTCCGGTCCTCCCGATGCACCATGCTGTAGCTTTTAGATGCATCCCTGCTCCAGGACATCCGAGTCAAATGCATGAATCCTTCTCCAGCAGTCAGTCAGTCAGTCAGCGAGGCAAAGGCCAGGTAGCAAGACATTCATTTGGTCCAGGTGTGTTAGAGAAGGGCTGCATCTAAAAGCTGTGGCGCAGTACCTCCTTAGGACTGGACACCACTGCTTAGACAAACCATCCAACTTCATGTCCCGCAGTTTGTTCAGGCGACTCTGGTTTCCGTCCTGCAGGCGTCTCTGTGGACGGCTTCCTGCAGAAAGACCTGATTCAGGGTCAGATCTACTACCAGCACTCGGGAGACGAGACCTTTGAGGACTCCTTTGACATCTTGCTCTCCGACAGCCACCAGCCGCCCAATCTGTCGCAGACATACGTGAGTCTGACTGAAATTTGGGGCGTCCTCTAGGCGTCCTGTCCTCCCAGGTTTCCTGTCCTCTCAGACGTCCTGTCCTCTCAAGTTTCCTGTCCTCTAGGCGTCCTGTCCTCTCAAGTTTCCTGTCCTCTAGGCGTCCTGTCCTCTCAAGTTTCCTGTCCTCTCAGGCGTCCTGTCCTCTCAAGTTTCCTGTCCTCTAGGCGTCCTGTCCTCTGTCTGCAGACGGTGGTGGTCCACGTGTTTCCGGTGAAGGACCTGCTCCCGGTAGAGGCTCCCGGTACCGTCCGATCTCTGGTCGTCAGGGAGACTGAGGTGGTTCACGTCTCGCAGTCTCAGCTGCACTTCACAGACAGGGAAAATCCAGACTCTGACCTGACCTACATCATCACGCAGTCCTGCTTCAGCCCACTCCAGCCTGGGTACGGAACCAGAGCCCGGTCATAGTCCAGTTGGGACTCATGCAGGCCTGTTCACCATGGCGCCGTCTCTCCTTTCAGACTGATGGATGCAGGTCGTCTGTTCTACGCAGACAGCAGCAGCTACTTGAAGAAGGACCCAACCGTTCCGGGTCTGAAGTCCTTCACTCAGGTGGGAGACACACAGAACCCGGATCAGAACCACGTTATGTAGCTGAGAGAAGGAGGTTGGATGTTGCAGATGAATAAATGAGGTCAGAGTTTCACTACTTCGGATCCGGTACTATCCGTCTCCATCAGAACCGGTCCTGAGGAGGTGGTTCAGTTCTGCTGGTTTTAAGGCGGTTCAGGCCCGACCCGGTCAGATCAGCACCAAAATCAGCATTCGGGTCTCTGTTCCTAATCAACTCTCACTTTATTTTGGTAAATTGTCAACATTAAACTCAGGAAATAAAACAAATAGCAAACAAACCCATAATTTACCAAAAAAGGAAAATCTTTTTCTTCCTGCCAGGATTCAGAGGAACATTTGATCATCTTATGGCTCTTTTAAAGCAACAAAGGTCATCATTTGAAATCATCATTCAGTTCCAGTTCGCCTCAAACGCGTGTAGATTTGACCTGGATCTTCAAATACTAACAAACCTCACAGTGGTTCCCAGACTTTGGGAACCACTGGTTTAAATAAAATATAAATAATTTACTGAACCTGGAGGAAAACATTTTACTGTTTAAGTTTGACTTTATTCATCTGTACATATTGTAATCTATTACTCTAGTAACTATTTAACCACTGATATGAAACCCTACAGGTCACAGGTTCCTGATGCCGTACCTGATCTATAAGCTCTAGATCTATAAGATCTACATTAATAACTCTAGATCTATAAACTCTAGATCAGGGGTATCCAAAGTGGGTTCTGGAGGCCCGGCATCCTGCATGTTTTATTCTCTCCTGGTACCAACAACCTTTCAGCAGGTCCATGATCTTCTTAGGCCTCTAATGATCCATCATTGGCTCCAGGTGCGTTAAACCAGGGAGAGACTATGAAACTTCACTTCACTTTTTTTTTTCAAGATGGCGCCGGCGCAGCTGGCTGCCTGCAGACGCAGCTCCCGTCGTGTGTGTTTGTCTGTTTATATTTGCTGTAACCGATTAAGGATCCGTGCTTGAAGAACCCATGGATCATCAGTTGGGCTTTCCACAATGGCTGGATGTGGTTCTGTCGATGTTCTCTGCGTTCTTCTGCTACTTTTTATACTCTTGGTTGCGGAGAACCTCGCCGAGCGGAGTAGCGGCATTGTTTGCGCGTGTGAACGGCTGATTGCGCTGTGTGGGCCTCTGCTGCTGCCCGGAGACGGGCCTGTGGTCCCGGAGGAGTTACGGAGGAGACAACGGGGCTGCAGGTCTGGAGTTAAACGGAGGTAGAAGAAGAGACGGCGCAGGCCAGCGGTACCGGCGATTATTGTAGGGAACGTGAGGTCTTTGGGAAATTGGACAGACGAACTCATGGCACTGGTTAGGACCCAGAAGGAGTACTGGGAGTGCAGTATCTTCTGCTTCACGGAAACCTGGCTGCACTCGCTTATTCGGACTACAGCGTGGAGGTTCCTGGATTTTCCTTGGTGCGGGGACAGGGACTTTTCCAAGAGTCGGAAGAAGAGGGGCGGCGGGATTGCACTTTATGTGAATGAGAGGTGGTGTAATCCCGGTTATGTTAACGTGAAGGAACAGATTGTAGCCCAGACATTGAACTTCTGGCTGTGGGAATGCGGCCGTATTATTTACCGAGGGAGTTTACGTCCGCCATTTTGATCACTGTTTACATTCCCCCATCAGCTGATGCAGCGGTGGCCTGTGACGTCATCAGCGCTACTGCAGCCAAACTCCAGACTCAACACCCGGACGTTGTTATTGTGTCTTTTCTCTTGTCTTGTCTCTATGCTGTAACTGCGAGGTAATTTCCCTGCTGGGATGAATAAAGTACTTCTATTCTATTCTATTTAACAGAGCTGCAGAAGATCTTTCCTTCCAAAGCCATCACCATCTACAATAACTCTGAAGAATTAATGAGTTACACAAATATTAAATGTCCCTTTGGGATTAATAAAGTGGTTTTGAATCAGGACTGAATTTGAAAAAAACTGCAAGGAACAAGTGTGAATAGTAATCTAAACTTTAGTGAAGTTTCACAAATCAGAAAAAGGTTTCACAAATCCCAAACATGGATTAAATTATTCTGCTATTAGAGCAGAATAATCCAGTCCAGATTTGAAGAGTCCAGGTGTTGTAGTTTATAAACTAGAGTCAATTAAAGATGAGGAAGGTAGTGAAAAATTAGGTGGAATCGCCCTTTAGCCATTTCCTGAATCGGAAACCAACTTCCGTTTGGTCAAAGAAAGTTCCTTTTATTGAAACCGCAGGATGAGCTCAGTTTAATTCTTCGCAGTCCACATTGGTTCTGCAGCGAACTGCGCATGTTACGGTCTAATTTACTTCTGCACCGTCATTTATTTTCTCAAGATAAACTGTTCAGACTATAAATGGATTAACGCAACGTTGAAAACTATTTTTTTCTGTTTTGTATGCACTGGAGTCTGGAATTAAAGGCTCCATTTCAACCAAAGGTTTTTAATGCGCTTCCTAACCAGACGCTCGAAAGCGTCCGGTCCAGAACTGTCCAACACGCCGTCAGCTCTGCTCAGAGAGACGCATTCAGTTCAGAGTCCATGAGGTGATATTCAGAAAGGATGTTTTATTGATAGATTTTAGTTGCCTCTGCAATGAACTCCTTGTAAAGTCTATAATGTCTGCCCATGTTGCTCCAGTCAGGGTGTTAATCAGGCTTCACATTTTCCAATCGTTTAAAAAACAACTGGTCAAATACTTAACGTGACTTCGGCTTTTAGGGGACAATGATGATGATACATTCTTATAAATATTTCCAAAAAAGTATTATATGACTGGTTAAGATCATTAACATGAACATTTGGCCAATTATAGTTTAATAATTAGTTTAATAATTCTGCTTTCATTTCTTCCACAGCTTCATGTGATTTTATTCCAACTAAATTAGTAATTTGCTTTGTGATAATTAAACTGATTATTAATATCAAACATAGTAAACATGGCAAATGATAAACAATCCACTTTTTGTTTTCACATTGAACTAAAAATATTATCAGTCAATGACACTGTTATTCATGTAGGTATTAATATTAATGGACAGAAACCTAAACCAAACACAGTTTTATAAATTCTGTCGTTTTGGTATTCTCGTTATATTTCAGCAAACGAATGTGAAAATCTCCACAAATAAAAGTAACATTTTCATTGAGCCTATCATAATATTTTCTTACTAAACTCGTCTATGGAAGAGACAGGAGTTTGATAAGCATGACTAATTAAAATATGTCCCTCAGTTATCAACAGAAAATATCATTTTAGTAACAACCGTCCATCTCAGTCCAGCCTAACGAGCAGTGAAGCATCGTTAAGCTGTTCTGACTGAACATCATGATCGTCATCGTCCTCACATTGTTACCACATTAAGTTCTCATCAGATTTCTGAAGGTGGCTTTTTTAGAAAAGTTGCTGTGTCTGCTCCTACTATTAAAGTGAATTAAAAAGACATTAATACTGTCTTCACAACAATATTCACTGTTTATGGCTGACCCTGGTCTCTGGGTCTATATCAGCTTCTATATCATAACATCTATGATCTTTAAGATCAAAACTCTTTGATTGAATTCTTTGACTCTTGACTAAATGATATGTTGTTCGCCTCCATCAGTATGTTCAGAACCAAAAGACAGGAATACAAAACAACCCTGTAATGTTGGGTTCAAGTTAATGTTGTTCTGTTCGTCTATATTTCTCCATCTCAACAAGATTTCTAATAGTTGGCGCCTTGGCTTCTCAGGAGAACCGTTAAGTTTTATCAGTGTCTTACAGCTCCTGGTCCATGTGGCCTGTATTCGGTAAGCAAAGGTGTTCATTCACTAACACATGATTTAGTTTTTTTACATTTAGCAGTTCAGTTTTGTGTTTTGTACTCACAAATCGAAGGTATTTGGTCTTTTCTTCCTTTTATCTGGATTTGTATTTGGTTTTTGCGGCATGCTGTACAACAAGTCATGCTGTACTTGTTATACAAGTCATGCTGCTTGTTATGCTGCTTGTCATGCTGTATAACTTACTGGTCAGTAAGTAATTTTACTTATTGACCAGTAAAATCCCTTTGCTGCTGAAGAACTTGATGACTTGCTGCTCAAGACAACGAAGTTCTTCTGGTTTTGCATCATTACGTTGTCCTGCGTATGTGCGTCGTTGTCTTGAGTCCAGATACGTTCTCCTTTCTTGCAGACGGTTCCAGGTCCTCCACCCTTTTTTCCAACTCTTTTATCTTCTGGTCCTTTTCTTTGATAGTTTCTCTCAGTTGTGCATCAGGCTTGTCTGTTGCTGCACCACCTTACTCAGTTCTTCTGACATGACATTTGATGACAGCTTGAGTTCTTCCATATCTTTTGCTAAACTTGGAGCTATTTTCTTCCTAGAGCAGACTGAGTTGGACCAGAACCAGATTTTGGGTTCTAGTGACTGTCCTCCATCTTCTGCCCCTGCAGCACGCTGTCAACCACATGAAGGTGGCCTTCATGCCCCCAGTGGAGGACATTGGCCCTGACCCGCTCTTTGTCCAGTTTGCGTTTTCCGTCAGTGACCCGCACGGCGGTACCGTCTCTGGCCTAGTCTTCAATATCACAGTGACCCCCGTGGACAACCTTCCACCTGAGGTCAGAGATCGCCCTAGCTGCTCTGAGTGGATGGAGGTCGTGTTTCTGTGGATGTTCTGGTTCACCCTGTCGTCTCTCAGGCCTTCACCAACCTGCTGCGAGTGGAGGAGGGCGGCGCGGCCTTTGTCACGGAGGAGCACCTCCTGGTCCAGGACCAGGACAGTCCTGAAGAGGAGTTGAGGGTGGAGGTGCAGAAGATGGCACGGCACGGCTGGTTGGAGCTGCAGGGTGGGGTTCTGCTGCAGGGAGGCGAGTTCAGGCTCCCTGACCTGAGAGGTCTGCAGCTCAGGTGAGACTCGCCTTCATCCAGGTCTCTGGTTCTTCCTGGTTTATCACCCAGCCTCCAGCTCAGCAGAGCTTTGATTCAAGTTCATTTATCAATGCTTGAAAATGTTAGTTTGGTTCTGACCCAAAGTGGTGGGAAGTCAGGCACCTTGTGGGCTCAGATGGTTTATCCATAGATAAAGTCTTGAGGAAGATGAGGATGTTGTCTTCTCCAGAGTAGGAGGTCTTTGTGTTCTGCTGGCTGTTCTCTCCTGAAGGTGAGGATGATGCTGGTTGTAGGAGTTTGTCCCGCAGTTGGGACGTTTCTGAATCAAAACCCACTCCACCGACCTCTGTTGTGTCCTTGGGAAAACTCTTCACCCAGCTTGCTTGGTGGTGGTGAGCAGAGGGCCCGGTGCCGTGGTGCAAAGTCCAGTCCTGTACGTTCAGCCCAGCAGGAGGTCTCCTCAAGGTTTCCTCCTGTCACATTAGCACCAAACGTTTCTGTCCAGAAAGTTCTCCTAAAGGACATGTTTCTCTCCGACTCCTGCAGCTGTGGCTCTGTTCTGTGTTTTCTAAGCTCTCTCTGCCTACATCTCAGGTACATCCACGACGACTCGGAGACCAGAGGAGACGAGGTGGGTCTGAAGGTGACGGACGGTCAGAACTCCAAGGTCGTTGTGCTACAAGTTCAGGTGAGTCTGTAAGTAGCGACATCATCCAATAGCACCAGTAGACGGGTCAGGCTGGAAGAGTTCTGGATAATCTTCCATCCCCTCCACCTGTTGGAATCCATAAGTTTCACAAAGCTAAACCTTGGTTCAACCGGGTTACAGAGCGGGTCCAGGGTTCTACTGGGTCATCCAAGCGTCTACCTGCCTTTTCTTTAGGTGCGACCGATGAATGACGAGCCCCCCCGGCTGGGTGGGGGCCTGCGGACATCCCTGAGCTGCGAGGAGGGGGGGCGGGTCCAGGTGACGGCGGACTTCTTGTCGGCCACGGACCAGGATGGCGACGACTCCAGGCTGACCTACATGCTGGCCCGGAGTCCTGGCCGGGGGGAGCTGCAGAGAGCCGGCGGAAAGACGGACAAGTTCTCCCAGCAGGACCTGCTGCAGGGACACGTCTACTACGTCCACTCAGGTGAGTCCGTGCTGCGTTCAGGGCCCGCAGGTCTTTAGACCTGGCTGAGAACACCGCTCTGTGTTCAGGTGCAGAGATCGGACCCGGGCCGGTGTTTGACACGGTCACCCTCATCATCTCTGACGGAGAGGCCGGAGTGATGGATGACTGTTGCCATGGAGACGTCCCGCCCCCACCTGTCCCTCTGCACGGCACGCTTCCTGTTTATGACCTGAACATCACGGTTCTTCCTGTGAACAACAAGGTTCCTGAAGTCACTCTGGGTAAGACCATTAGGAACCAAAGGGTGGGTCCGGTTCTGGTGAGCAGAGAACTCGGACCGACTTGGATCAGCTCAGAGTGTTCTGATAAACACCTGAGTCCAGATTCCCTGAGAGAGGTTCTGGTGAGTTCTGACCAGCTCCATGACAGATTTGTGCCTCTGCATCGCAACGTTAGTTCTGCTTTCCCAGGTCGCTACAGAGAGACGTTTGAATTCATCCGACCAGCAGAGAGGAACAAAAACAGATTGTTTTTCAGGTTGCTTGGTGAACATGGTCATATTTCTGCCTTTCCTAACTTGGTCAGCATGGATGTGGCCTCGGAGATCAAGGGAGCGAAGGGGGCGGGGCTAACAATCAATTGGGACACGCTAGGCTCTCGGTCTGTGTTTTTTCAGGCAGTTCGTTTTATCGTTTGAAATTAAAAATGAAACAATGAACCGAGTCGTCATCTGATTTTAGTTTAATAAACAAAAAACGAAGAAATTAACTGCCTGAAAATACACGGGCCACACCGGATCCCTTCAGAGGCAACACGCAGGTGTAACAGGTGGCATCAATGAGTCTCGGAAGTCGTTCAGGTGGGTCTCAACCAGATTTTTTTTTTTTTTTTATTCTGGGGGAAGAAGGGAAAACAAATGAACAACCTCCTCAACTCCTTCTCCCTGCACTCTGACTCCACAGCAGCGCAGAACAACGCTCTCAGCTAACATTTTATTTTTCTCTCAGACTTAACAAAAGTTAACAAAAAACAGAAATCTTCTCACAAAAATCGTAAACTAAAAACAAGAGGAGAAAAACGCCACCTGGTGGCCACAACAACACAATACAGTGGGACAGAGTTAAATAAACAGAGATAAAAAGTATAAATTAAAAATAAAAACACATACCTGGGGGAAGAAGGGAAAACAAATGAACAACCTCCTCAACTCCTTCTCCCTGCACTCCAGCTCTAAAAATGTGAAAATAAAAACAATGTTCAACCGAGCTGTGCTGGACTAGCACCGGTCGTTCGCACCAAAATAAAAAAGGAAATTATAATAAAACTGTTTATAAAAAAACCACAATGACGGTCAAAACTGCAAAATAACACACTAACAAACAATAATAAACAACATATGGTAAAGACATCAACATGAACAACATCCATACAGAAAAACAAACATATCTCAGCAGCTAACTTTCCTCTGACTGACCCACAGCAGCGCAGAACAACCTGAGGGAAAAAGGGGGGGCAGAGGAGCTATGAGGGCTGGAATAAACTACGGAAGCCCAGGAAACACAAACGAGGCGGAGAGCAGAAGGGCGACCCCCGCAGGCAAAAACAACAAAATAAATAAAAATAACTGAATAAGATAAAATTCACAAATTCTCAATATAAAATGAATAAGAAATAATAATTTAACAAAGAAACACATTTGTAACTCTGTTACACAGGGACGGGGCCGGCCCCTGAACTGCTCCAGGTCTGGTCTCTCAGGGACTAAGCTCGGTTAATAAGGACCAATCAGAGCCCAGATCAGGGACCACCTGGCTGTTCTACATCATCCTGTCTCCGTGTCTCCAGGTCAGTCCTTGCTGCTGGTGGATGAAGGCTCCAGGGCCTGTCTGTGTGGGGGGGTTCTCGGGGCCTCAGACCCAGACAGCCTCCCCCAGGACCTGACCTTTCACCTGGAGGCTCCGCCCCTTCACGGCTTCCTGGAGAACGTGCTGCCGATGCCAGGCTCAGAGAAGAGCGGCGTAGGAATACCCATTGGTCCGTATGTCTGGTTCTGGTTCCTGACCCAACCCAGACTCTCCGGTTCTGGATCCTGACCCGACTGTCTTCTCCCAGAATCCTTCAGCCTGACCCACCTGACTTTGGGCTTCATCAGGTACGTCCAATCAGAGCACAGAGGGGTGGAGCCGACGGCGGACCAGATGTCCATCAGAGTGAGTGACGGCACATTTAGCTCCGCCCCCGTCCCTTTCTACATCATCATCAACCCGACCAATGACGAGCCGCCTTCCCTGCTGCTCGCCAACTTTACCGTGCGTCTGATCGAAGATGTAACCATGGTAACATGAAACAGGTGAGTGACTCCTGCGGTTCCTCCCGCAGGTGAAGGAAGGCGGGGTTAAGGAGCTGACTCCGCCCACTCTGGACGCCTGTGACCTGGACGTCCCGGCCGACCTCCTCACCTTCCATGTGGAGCGCCCCCCGAGTCACGGCCAGCTGGTCCACAACATGCAGGGCGGGGCGGGCGCCCGGGTCATGACCTTCACCCTTCAGGAGCTGCGTCAAGGTGAGGAGGCCGACGGGCCGGGTCCCAGGTCCTGGGGTCCGATTCTACAGACAGAACCGCTGTTTTGGGTCTGTATCCTCCCTGCAGGCATGACGGTGCTGTATGTACACGACGACTCGGATACCCTGGAGGACGGCGTCCTGCTGCAACTGAGCGACGGCGTCCACTCGGTGGGGGGGTCCGCCTGGGTCACGGTGCTGCCGGTCAACGACAACATGCCACACCTGGTCAGGTACGCACAGGGGACTGGAGAATGTAGCTTCATTTCTGTTTACTACTTAAAAAAGTAAATTACTTAACTGATTACTAGATTACAAGTTACTTTATTAGTTACATTCAGCAAACGCTGCCTCAGCAGGTGGGAGGTTAGAAGACTTATTATTACTACCATTACTATTAATACTGTTACTATTATTATCCCTCAGTGAAGAATTGTCCTCCACCGTTTTTATGAATTGTCAGCAAAAAGTTTACTTTAAAAAAAAAGTAAATCAATTCATCAGTGCACACACACACACACGCACCCACATGCACACACACACACACACGTGTGGTTTAAAGCTTAAACACATCAAAGCTGTAAATCTGACCCTGAGGTCAGAGGTCAGAGTTTGTCCTCCAGTTTTTCATGATCCTTTTTAATAACAAAGATGAGACGCATTTAATCTGAGAGCCGAACCAGAAGCTGTTGTCCTGCTGGAAGGACGTTACCATGGAAACACTTTTTTGGACCATCTGGTCCTCAACAGCAGGAAGACCTGAACGTCAGGGACGGAAAAATGTCTGAAGGACGTTCCTCTGGGGACAGAGGGCGGACGTCCTGAGAGACCGGGGACACGGAGAGGACACAGATCTGATTCCTGAGCGGCTCACAGTCCAGATGTCTGACTGCTGGACTTTTGGAATCTCAGTCTCAGAATGATCTAGGTTAAAGTCTGGGGTCAAAGGTCTCCCAGCCGGGTCGGGCCCTGCTGACCTGATCACCTGTGGAGAGGAACGTTACCTGACCTTTGTTTGCTGCAGGTCTAGATGAAGCCTTTAGGGGGCAGTAAGGAGGGAGCAGTGAGGAGGGGGCAGTGAGGAGGGAGCAGTGAGGAGGGAGCAGTGAGGAGGGGGCAGTAAGGAGGGAGCAGTGAGGAGGGGGCAGTGAGGAGGGGGCAGTGAGGAGGGAGCAGTGAGGAGGGAGCAGTGAGGAGGGGGCAGTGAGGAGGGAGCAGTGAGGAGGGAGCAGTGAGGAGGGGGCAGTGGACTCCAGTCAGGCAGAAGAACACGGCGCCTTGGCAGCTGCTGCTTCCTGGTTTCCTGCAGGATGAGCTGCAGCTTCTCCTGCGTGGATTTTATTTCCGAGTGAAGAAGCAAACAGATGGTTCCTGATGTCAGAACCCCCCAAACCCCTGGCATCAGCAGCACCTCTGCTTCCTGCTGTCCCGCTACAGCTACCAGCAACACTGGATCCAGAACCAGGTCCAACAATGGATCCAGTACCTGGTCCAGAAGTACCAAAACGGTCAGATATCTGAAGTCTTTAGCCACATAGAAATCCTGAAAATGTTTCAGAAACCTTCAGAAATCAGAAATATTTAGAAAAATAAAAAACCTTTTGAACCAGTTCAGCTCGGTCGGTCCAAATAAGAGACTCCATTGTGTGGCAGGTTGGCGTCCTCAGCCCGGATCTCACTGCGGCCGAGCTACAGGCCGAGAGCGCAGCCGAGTCACCAGGAACGCCCGGCGAGTTTCTTTTAGCTTTAATCAGCTTCCATCTTTAAAGCCGTAAATGGAGCGCTGCGGCGGCCATCTTTACCGCCGTAAACAGAGCGTTGCGGCGGCCATCTTTAAAGTCGTAAACAGAGCGTTACGGCGGCCATCTTTATCTCAGTAAACAACGCTTCTGGGCGATGGCTGAGCACTCCGGACATTTCCAATGGTTTAATGAACAACGCCACATACTGGGAGGGACGTAAGCTTTCCTCCTGCCAGTGCAAAAGCAGGTTCAGCTCCCGCAGAGGCTGGGTTCCTCAGACTGAACTCTGACCTCACTGCCTGTCGCCATCGACCGGCTCCACTGTCACCCCTCAGCCGCCCCACATCCCCAGGCTGGCTGTCGCAGCCAAACCTTTTAAACCCAACTGCAGCCACAGTGGTGTTCATCACGGGGAACACTCCAGGTATTCAGACAAATACCCAGAGAGATATACTGGACCGCTCAGACCAATGAGCTGAACAAGTACTGGTTCTGGTTCTGCTGGATAGAACTGATGGTTTTAGGAGCGTCTGACTGTCAACAGGTTGGTTGTGTTAGTAGCTGGTTCCAGATGAGGTTTTGTTGCAGGACCAGGCAGTCTAGACCAAACCGGTTCCTGTTGTTGCAGGAACACCGGACTGGACCTGGACTCTGGGGAGCGCAGAGTGATCTCCGGTGCGGTTCTGGAAGCTGCCGATCTGGACACACCTGCTCACCAGGTGTTCTTCTTCATCAACACGGCACCAAGATTTGGAAAACTTCTGCTGAAGGTGACGAGTGTCTCTGTTGTCCAACAGCTGGTGTTTCAGTCTTACTCTGCATGGTTTCCAGGTTCTGTCTGCTTCGTCTGACCCAAATGGACCCGTGCTGAACGGCGCGGCGTTAAGAGTTGAGTCAAACTCAGATCTGGATGCCGTCCCACCGCTCAGCTTCTGCCTCTGTTTCTGCAGACAGAGTCCAGCTGGACGGACCTTGAAGCAGGTCAGAACTTCACTCAGGAACAGGTGGAGATGAACCGGGTGTGGTACCATCACAGAACCAGCAGCGTCGGGTTCAGAGGTCAAGACAGCTTCCGCTTCATCTTGAGCGACGAGGACAATAAGTCTCCAATTCAGAGCTTCCTGATCTCCATTCGCACGGTGGATTCAGGTCAGCCTAACTGAATCAGAACCAGAACTGACTCAGTTGATTCATAACACATCTTTAAAACAAACAGATCCAGTTTATGTGCAAAGACCCGGTTCTGCAGCCCCCTGGGTCAGTCGGGTCCTGCATTATTTAGCGCCTCCTTCCTGTCATTTTTACCAGTCGGGTGAACACGGTTCCGCCGGGCCCGGCCCTTCTGGCGCCGGGCCCGGTGGTCCTGGAGGAGCCGAGGTGAGAAACGGCGGGCCTCGTTAGCCGGTGAATAATTAACCTGGAGGAGGCGCAGCAGCTGCGGACCCGTCTCCTCTGGGTGCTGATCCGAAACACAAACACGGGTCGCTCCCAGAACCTGGCTGCCGGCACGCTGCTGAGCAAGGCAGGAGCTTCAGAGGCGCTCAGATCTGGGTCAGAACTTTTTAGACTGATGAATGGCTCAGGAAGTTGGATCCAGTTCTGGGCTTGATTCTGGTTCTGATCCACTTTTCCAACAAGGTGTTGTATGAAAATGTTTTATTTGTCATTGGAGTTTTTAGTTTTCTTGGTTGTTTCGACCCGTTAGAGACGTTTTGGTGTTTATCAGAACCTTTTTCTTCCTGACGTGGTGTTCTTATTGTGTTTAGTGTTTACAAGGTTGCTAAAGTAGTTCTGGTTCTGGTCGGTGTCAGTAGAAACGTGTTGACGGTCTTCCTCTGAACGCCTCCAGGTGAGATCGTCCTGCAGACCCGGCCCGTCCGCCTGCGGGAGGGGCAGCGGCTCGTCCTGAACACCGACGTCCTGATGGCGCTGGACTCGGCGGGCCGACCCGAGGACTTGGTGTTCGCCGTGTCCGGCCCGCCCCGACACGGCCTGATCCACGCCGCACGCCGGCCCGGCCACCCGCTGACCCGCTTCACCCAGCTGGACGTGGCGGCGCACCGAGTGTGCTACACCCACAGCAACGACCACGACTCAGACGCCGACTCGTTCAGGTGAGGCCACATACCTGGAGCGGGTTCTGGTTCTGATCACACGTTTACACAAACACCTGAGCTGATCCAGAACCAATCAGAACCCATCCGAACCTCTCCGTCTCCACGTTCCTGTCCCCTGAAAACGGTGGCAGCGCATTTGGCCGAGGCCGGACCGAGCCCGGAGGCGGCCGCCTGCTTCTACGGCCAACTTGGCAGCAGCGGGTGGGGGAGGGGCCCGTCGGCGTGAGCAGGTCCGGGTTTGTCGCCCAGACCCGCGCCACCACTGCTTGGCCCCAGACGGCCGATCTCAGCCAACGCAGGCGAGCAGCCAGCCGGCCCAGTTCCTGTCACAATCCTGGCTGCGGCCGCTCACATCAGAACCGGGCCAGAACTTTGCGCTTTCTGCCCGATCCACAGGACCGGGCCAGCGCTTCACACATCCGACCCGATCCGCGGGGGACGGACCACACGCCGGGCTTCTGGTCCCTCTCGTGATCAGCTGCTGTGCCAAGACTGTTTCTACGTTCATGCTTACAGCAGAGATGCCCAAAGTGTGGCCCCAGGGCCATTGGTGACCCCTGAAATGACTTTGTGTGGCCCCTGTAAGAACAATAAAAGGTTTGCCCTCCCGCCGTCAAATCCTTCAGGAAGAGTTATTTTATTTTCAAACCAGAACATTTTCTCTTTCAGAGAAACTAACCAAACATTTTTCCTTCACTGGAATTTGATCGGAAATACAACTTGGACAAATACACACAGTGACCCGTCTGCAGGTCAGTTCAACGAGTCCCGGACCCCGCAGTGGGCCCAGTCCAGGCCGTTCTGGAATACCGAGTCAGGTCATTAGCTGGTTCTGAGCTCAGCAGATTGTTTCGGGTCGCCTGACCATCAACACCCCGGGGCCTCGGTGTGTTCAAGTGACAGCAGATGATGAATGAGTGACCAGACGGCCGTCCCTGGGCAAACATGGCCGCCACCGCCAGATGCTGCTGTGCAGCGTGTGTGTATGAGTATGTCATGTATGTGTGTGTGTGTGTGTGCTGCAGGGTAGGGGCAGATTGGCACAGCGCTGTAAGGGCAAACACACACCAGCCTGTACAGCTATTTTTATTTGGCCGTTCTTCTGAACCAGTCCTCATCATCCTTGTCTTACTGGGAGTTCACTCAGAACCAGAACCACAGACGTTGGGTCACAGCACAGATCAGCAGGGAGCCTTCTCCTAACGAGTCCTGACTAGAGAATCAAACCTGCAGCCAGCCATCAATGAGCGTTCATCCACCCAGCAGAGGGCGCTGCACATTACTGATTTATTTTCTCTCTGCAGCTTTGTCATCACCAACGGCGCCTCGTCCCGCGCCGGCACGCTCCTCTTCACCATCGAACGCAGCGACCGCATCCCTCCAACCCTCAGCAGCAACGCCGGCCTTCGTCTGCAGGACGGCTCCATCGCTGCCGTGACCCCCGACCTTCTGCGGCTCACCGACCCGGACACCGTTGCCTCCAACCTGACCTTCGTCGTCACGCTGCTGCCCAGGTACGGAAAGCTTCTGCTGAGGGGAGCGCCGATGCCTTCGCCACCCAGGTTCCTCCAGTCCGACATCGACCAGCTGGACCTGGCTTACCGGCACGTGCCGGGCAGCCCGGCGCGGCCGGACCGGTTCTGCTTCCTGCCAAGCGATGGAACCAACAAAGGCTACCTGGAGTTTGGTCAGCTGAAGGAGGAGCCTGCAGTGTTCAGCATCCAGGTGAGCAGCAACAGGTCAACCTGTAACGGTGCAGCTGGGTCCAGCTCCTCCCCACAGGGCCCCATCAGCCTCATTGTACCATGAGGTCCCGTCCGGATCGGACCTCACGGTTCCAACAGGCAGGTGAAGTCAGAACCGGACTGAAACTTGTCTGTGTGGATCTCTGCGTCCTGCAGGTCCAGCAGAAACGATCTAGAACCTCAGATGTAGAAATGTCTTCAAATGCATATCCGATTCTAAGAAGCTCAGCTGCCAGGCCAAAACCTCCAGATGCTGAGCAGAACCTTTCCATCACGAGTCCTTGAAAAGCTTGTCCTGCTTCTGCTGATTCAGAGAGCAGCGGCTGAGTCTGCAGCATGCGCTGATGGTGACACCTGGTGGTCAAAAAGTGGAGCTGCTCCGTGAGGATTCTCCATCATGTCAGAACCCTCACAGAACCTTTTGCTTTATCTCAACATGTGGTCGAATAAAATCAATATAAAGTTTGGATGTTTTTATCAGATTCTGTTTTTTAATTCTGGAGTTTTGTTGAAAAACGGATCCAGAAATCAGAAGAACTCAAGCTGATCTCTGCACTGGAGGCATGGAGTCCAGTCGGTGCTGGTCCCGGCCTTTTGGGTTCCTGGTTGACCCATGTCTCTTCTGGACCCAGGTGGAACAGGTGGACCGGGTCGCTCCCAGTCTGGACCGCCTGGACAATCCCAGTACCGTGACGGACCTCGGTGCCGGCCGCTACGGCATCTTCATCACCAGCAGACACCTGCGGGGCTCGGACCCGGACAGCCCAGCAGAACTCCTGGAGTTCTCCATTATCACGCCGCCTCAGTTCGGATCCTTGGAGAACGCAGCCACAGGTAGAACCAGTGGACGGTTCTGATCCGCAGCAGGTCAGAACTTCTTGTTCTGGTCTCGGTCTGTGTCACCGCCTGCCTTTAACTCAGTCAGCACCAGAACCTACTGGCCCCGGCGTTGGGCCCCGGGTTAACCCCTCCTCGTCCTGCAGGGTCCACCATCAGCCGACGTTTCACCCAGCGCGATCTGGACCGGCGCTCCGTCCTCTACGTCGTCCCGGTTGACGTGGATGTGACGGCCGACGGGTTCTGGTTCCGACTCGTGGACCCGGCGGGAAACGAAGCTCCACCTCACAGGTAGGCGTCCGCTCGGGTCACGTGACTCGGCATCTGTTGGTTTGGGCCCCAGACTCCGGTTCTGGTTCTGGTCCTGCAGGCTGGAGCTGTTCTGGTCCCGGGTCCAGCTGTCAGCCAGCTGCTACAGAACCTGCGAGACTTCGGGAACTCTGCAGATCCAGATCCAACGTGGTGGGCGGAGCGCCGACCCGGCTTACGTTTCCATCCAGGTGAGTCCGGATTGGACCGAATCGGATCAAACTAATCAAACCAGAACCAGTCTGAGCAGATCAAAGGTTTACCCACAGAGGTCAGAACTTACCAGGTTCTACAGGGTCAACCCCACGGTCCAGTTCCACGTTTTCCCAACGTGTTGGACTGAACCCGGTTCTGACTAGCCCTTGAAACTCGGAGGCTCCAGTGGTCCAGATGATCCCAGTAGAACCAGTTGCTGGGCCATCTGGATCCAGCAGAGAAACTGGGAGCTTCTGGTTCTGGCAGCGATCTGCTGGTTTGTTCCTTCAGGCTCTTCAGGAAGTTTAATCCTCCAGTTGATCCGCAGCAGAGTTCTGATGGAAACTGGATCGGATCAAAACTAATTTGAATGACGAACTGAACGATGCCGAAATGTTTGTGTCAGTCGAACTGAGCGGAGCTTCACTTGCTGCGCAGGTGGAGGAAGGATCGGCCAAAGCCGGCCGGGATTTCACCCACAGCTCAGCCGCTCTGATCCAGTTCGACACAGGTCAGGTCCGCTGCCAGTTCTCCGTCTGATGGGGTCGGCTGCCAGTCTGATGCCTCACATCCTGTTGGCTCCAGGTGTGAACGTAAAAACCTGGAGCGTCTTCCCGTTGGATGACGGCCTGGAGGAGAACCACGAGGCCTTCAGCGTCGCTCTGAGGAACCCTCAGAACGCCGTCATGGGTCAGAGAAACACCGCCGCCGTGGAGATCATCGACCCCCGCTCAGGTGAGAGAGACGCCGTTTCTGTTCTGTTGAGCTGCAGGGGGCGCCGTCGGCCAGCAGGGGGCGCCGTCTTCAGTTAGTTACCTTTGGGGATGAACTGATGATGAAACAAGTGCTACAGTTTCAGGTGAAAGCTTCATCTCCTCTCTGAATTTGTTCCCTGATCTCCGTCTGCCAGGACGCTGCGATCCGGAAGACCTGAAGGTACTGTCTCCCCCTCTTCCTCCTCAACCTGAGGAAGAGGAGGATGAAGACCCAGTGACCGATATCGAGGCAGAGCTTCTTTGGGAGAAACAGCCCCACCCTCCCAGAGGAGACGTCCCGGACCGCCGGCCCTCCCTGGACGAGGCGGAGCCACAGGACCAGGCGCTACCTGGAGACACCCACAGCTCAGAGGGCCGCCTGCAGGGAGCACGCACTGGGAGCACTGGGTTACGGAAGGTGGGTGTTGCCTGAAATGCCTGAACTCATCAGGAAGTCCAGATGTCCTTCAGTAGGACCAGGATCTGCTCCACAGTCAGGTGGTTTCAGAGACACGTCTGGTTCGAAGGGGGAAGGCTGGTTCTGATCCAGATGGCCGCTTCAGAAAACGTTGGTTCTGTCCTCCGGTTCCTTTCACCTACAGGTTCCTCTAAGGAGAATCTCAGACACAGAAGACTAGATTTTCAGCATTACTGGGTCAAAGATGAGGACAGTTACTTTGGGTCATGTTCTGGTTCTGGTTCTCCTGGGCCTCTGGTTCAGTTCTGGTTTGGGTCGGTTCAGGATTGAGTCGCAGTAATACACAAATTAAAACTACTGAGATTAAGATGAAATGATGAAACCAAAACTACTAGAAGTAAAAACACTCAAAATAAATAAAAATAGAGCCAATAAATGATGCGGTGATGTCATAGTCCAGTATAAACTATGAATGCTTTAAACCATCACTGTCAACGCTAAGCTGAACCAAGAGTTAGTCTAGACACATTGACAAATGGCTGGGTCTCCCCCAGTGTGTTAGAAGCCTGGCGGGCCACCAGGCTTTACTTGGGCCCCCACCAGGCTAAGCATTGATTATTTATTTAACTCTTTATAAAATGTTTGCATTTTTAAGACTTCACAGATGGTGTTCAGCTGTTAATCTTCCAATCTTTCAATAACACATAATTATCAAGTAATATTTTTAAATTTCATGTCAGCTTTAAACATTTTTTAACTCAAAAACACGAGGAGCCGCTGGATGAACGACGGCCCTCGCAGCCAGCCGACGGGCTAAGCAGGTTTTCTGGGGGAAACCTTGCAGACAGAAGGTATTAAAAATCCTTTCACAAGAAAAAAAGACAAAACATTATCTCAGGGAAGTAATGTCCTTCTAAATCTTGACTGAAAAAGAAATTAATAACCCTTAAGGCTTATTAATCTATTTTCCAGTTGAGACCAAGTAGTTTGGATTGATGAACACAAAGAATCTGTTGTTTTGTTGTTTCATTTGAGTCAGAAACACTAAATGCTATTAGTTAGCTGGTAGCCACATTTAGCTTTCTGTCGTTAGCTTTAAGAACCCAGGAGATTATGGGTGTATTTTCAGTTACTTTGTGGCATGAAATGAGGAAAAATACTATCGGCTAAACCTTAGCGGACTATCGGAGATTCCAACACTCCCTGAATAAGTTGACACAGTTTGAACTCTTTTGTTAGCTTTGGCTACAGAATGCACTGCTCCGTTTGGATGCAGATCTAAACACAATTAAAACGCACAATAACCCTAAGAATGATCATCCAAAGGCCTGTCGCGATAAACGATAAATCAATTAATCGTACGATAAATTAAAACTATCAACCTCATTTTAATTATCGGCATTATCGTCTCTTCCGGCCTTTTTCTCTTTCTGTTGATGACACTGAATGAAAAAAGGCTCAACTCCGGATTTTCTTTATGCTAAATATTTTATTAGTAAGGCATTTTTGCAAGGGTCAGTACAGCTTAATTCAGTAGCAGAAATAATCAAATAAGTAAAATCAATCATCTAGTCTATCTTTCCCTACTGCTGACACTGAGAACTAAAAAAGGGAACCTTTGAGAGAGACGGACGGAGTTTGGTGTTTCGAACCCCAGACCTGGCCTGATGATGAAGAAGGTGCTGCAGCAGGAGGAGGAAGATGATCGATGAAGGCAGGGATCTCTGCAGGTCTGATGAGCTTCTGTCTCTGCATGGATGATGAGGTCACACAGGACTTGGTGCTGGCAGGAAGAGTACTGACTTGGAGCAGCAGGTCTTGGGTCTCAGAATGACTTCCTCATGAGTGTAGCGGTCCTCAGCTTCTTGTCTTGTGGCTCTGAAGCTCCCTTCACCGTGTCTCGTGATCTTTCTGGTCCGTTGAGATGTAGACGTGCTGACCTCATGGAAGGAAGGAACCAAGTCTTCTTCTTCATCTTCATCTTTGGGGTCTGAACCCAGCTGATGAGAGAAGTGCGATGTGAAGCCACAGGTTGTGGGCCTGACCGGTTGGTGCCCATGCGCAGGTCAGTCTTTGGCTCCGTGGCCCCGGCTCTTCTTCAGCTACAGAGTTCTTTGTCCATCTGGATCTTGGCTTGAAGCTGCCTGGAGGATCCAACCAAAGGTTCCTCTTTTGCTCCCACCTTTTATAGGGTTTATCCACCTTTTGGTGCATTAGCATTGGCTAGCACTGATGCTGTGCTTGTTTAATTGGTTGACTGCTTAGACAGATGATCTCATACCCATCACTGTCTTACAGACATTATGTCCTGATGTCTGTGCTGATGTCTCAGGGTTGATCAACCTCCTACATTTGTTGCCTGCACAACCTTTTCTCTGAAACGTTTACGTTGCTCAACACCCTGCTTCCATATAAGGCGTTGATCATCTCTGCTCTCCTGTTAGTTCCCCTTTTTCCCTTAACCTTTCACCTACCATCTACCTCCAACATATCAGTGATGTTTAATTGCAGTTACACCTTTTACACCATTTCAAGTTCAATGTCAAAATCACATTTATAACTTCTTTAGCTTCTCTGATTTAGCATTCATTTATAATTTTATAACCATAACTTTACTCTTATAATCTTAATGTGTTATTACAGATGTTTTCTGAAAAGAAACCAAGAATAATCTATTATTGTAATTATTTGATACCAAAGTTACAGTTACTTGTTTTTCTTGTATTTCCACAAGTGTAAATGCAAGTATTCCTACAAGTAAACCAATATTAATATAAGTATTTTACTTTGGGTTTTATTCAATTCATGCTTTGAAATAAGGAATAGTCTCAACTATTTTTATAAATCTTCAGGCTGGAAACCTACTTCCTGTCTCATGACTCTCTGTCTGACTGATTTCTTATGATTAGACAGAAAAAAGAAAAAGAATTAAAGCAAAGTCTGCAGGAGACAAAAACAACACAAGACCAGATTGATTTTATTGAAGTTTTAATTTACTGTTGGGTCTAGACGTCACTTGTGATTCATTTTAAAGGTAACTTTATTTATTGTTACTGTTAAACTAAAATCTCCAGCATGGGGAAGTGGGACCATCTCGGGTTTTCTTGACAGTTTGGATCAGAAACGTGTGGCGTTTCCATTTCCTGGTCCTCTGGTGAACCATCACCATGGAAAGAGACAGGAGTCAGCTGCTGAAGGTTAACGCAATGCATTGTGGGATCGATACATGGCTGGAGGTCCAACGGCGTCCAGCCATGTTTTGTTTTGGTTCTGGAGCGGTTCTACAGACCGGCTGTTCTCCCTTCCAGGTGTTGACCCTGCCCAGCCTGTGTCCTGAGGGCTGGACCGCCTACAGGGGACGCTGCCACATGGTGAGCCGGTCCGTAGCCAGCTGGGCCAGCGCCCACAGAACCTGCTCTCTGCTGTAAGTATAATCTGGTTCTGTTTGGGCCAACAGAACCGGCCTCTGGTTCTGATGGACCTCCTGCCCTCTGACCTCAGCAGGTGAAATGTGATCTCTGACCAAACTGTCTGCGGTGATGAGGGTCGAAGTTCAGCTTGGTTCTGTTGTCAATACGTTTATTGATCATTAGATTATTTAAATGTTTTTACTGATCAACTGGGAGGAGAAACCAGTCAGAGACGATACAGAGGCTCGGTTCTGACTGTTACCACGGTAACCTCGCACTCAGCCATCCCATAAACTGTTGGAGCTCCAGCAGGTTGGGTTCTGATCAGAAAAGTCGACTCTGGGCAAACAGAACCACGAGAAAATAAAACTAAACTTTATTAAAACTAAACTTCAGCTTCCTCAATGGAAGGCATGTTGGTGGGATTGAGGAGGTCTTCGAAGTACTCTGCCCACCGGCCCACAACGTCCCGAGTAGAGGTCAGCAGCACACCATCCCCACTACAAACAGTGTTGGTGCCGTACTGTCCCCCCCCCTCCAAGACGCCGGATGGTGGACCAGAATCGCCTCGACGCCGTACGGAAGTCTTTCTCCATGGCCTCTCCAAACTCCTCCCACGCCTGAGTTTTTGCCTCAGCAACCACCCGAGCCGCATGCCGCTTCGCCCGCCGGTACCCATCAGCTGCTTCCGGAGTCCCACAGGCCCAATAGGACTCCTTCTTCAGCCTGACGGCATCCCTCACCGAAGGTGTCCACCAACGGGTTCGAGGGTTGCCGCCGCGACAGGCACCGACAACCTTGCAGCCACAGCTCCGACCGGCCGCCTCGACAATGGAGGCACGGAACACGGTCCACTCAGACTCCATGTCCCCCACCTCCCCCGGGACGTGTTCGAAGTTTTGCCGGAGATGGGAGTTAAAGCTCCGCCTCACAAGGGATTCCACCAGACGTTCCCAGCAGACCCTCACAACACGTTTGGGCCTGCCAGGTCTGACCGGCTTCCTCCCCCACCACCGGAGCCAGCTCACCACCAGATAGTGGTCAGTGGACAGCTCCGCACCTCTCTTCACCCGAGTGTCCAAGACATACGGCCGCAGATCCGATGATCCGGCCACATCCATACCTTCCATAACGAACATGGTGTTCGTTATGGACAATCCATGACGAACACAGAAGTCCAACAACAGAACACTGCTCGAGTTCAGGTCGGGCGGGCCGTTCCTCACAACCACGCCCCTCCAGGTCTCACTGTCGTTGCCCACGTGAGCGTTGAAGTCCCCCAGCAGAACAAGGGAGTCCCCAGGAGGGGCACTCTCCAGTACCCCCTCTAAGGACTCCAAAAAGGGTGGGTAGTCTGACCTGTCGATCGGCCCGTAAGCACAAACGACAGTCAGAACCCGTCCCCCCACCCGTAGGCGGAGGGATACTACCCTCTCGTTCACCGGGGTAAACCTCAACGTACAGGCACCGAGATGGGGAGCAACAAGTATGCCCACTCCTGCCCGACGCCTCTCACCTTGGGCAACTCTAGAGTGGAAGTACGTCCAGCCCCTCTCAAGGAGACTGGTTCCAGAACCAGAGCCATGTGTCGAGGTGAGACCGACTATTTCTAGCCGGAACCTCTCAACCTCCCACACTAGCTCCGTGCTCCTTCCCCACCAGAGAGGTGACATTCCACGTCCCAAGAGCTTCTGCAGCCGAGGATCAGACCACCAGGGCCCCCTCCCTCGGCCTCCACCCATCAATCACTGCACCTGATCCCTTTGGCCCCTCTCGTGGGCCCTACCCATGGGCCCACCATGTTTAGTTTAGTTTTATCAAAACTAAACTTCAATAAAGCTGAACTTTGATCAAACATGAGAATGCAGTGCAGCACATCTCGCCGACGGCAGCAGAAGCTCCTCCGTTGGGTGGAGAGTAGGAGGAAATGTTAGCTCTGTCTGGGGGGAATCAGCAGCTGACCTCCCTGTGCTGTATGACCTCTGACCCTATCAAAGGTCAGAGCGTTGGCGGTTAGTTGAAGCAGCAGCGAAGCGTCTGATGTTTCCTGTGTTTCAGCTTCAACAGCAGCCTGAGCAGCGTGCGCTCCAGGAAGGATGCCGCCTGGATGTGGAGGCTGGCGGGGAGGAAGTCCTTCTGGATCGGTGGGAACGTTTCCCTCACTCCTCCTTCAATGAGCCCCATTTCTGCTGCTGACGTTCTCTGTCGTCCTCAGGTCAATCTGGAGGTCACGACCTCTGGGTGTGGGACGAAAGTCATTCAGCCAAACTCCGGGGGGCGCCGGCGAGCCGGGATGAAGCTGGCTTCAGCTCAGACTGTGTGCTGGTTGAAAACCCCAGAAGATGGATTCCTACCAACTGCTCAGCCGAAGCCCAGCATTCGTTCATCTGTTCCTCAGAGACGCCGCCGTGAGCCGCCGCGCTCACGACCTGCAGCGACCTTCAGCTGGAGGTCAAACAAAAATATCATCAGGTCCAGATCAGCCAACCTTCAGCCAGAGAAGAAATTAAATGAAATAAAAACATCATCAGATTCACTGAAGCCTCTGATTCTTTAGAGCAGGGAGTCAAACTCCAGGCCTCCAGTCGCTGTCCTGCAGGTTTTAGATGAGCCTCAGGTACGAAACCCTGGAATGAAACGGCTTCATCACCTCCTGGCGTGGATCACCAGAACCTTAATGACCTCATTATGCTGACCAGGTGAAAGTTCAGGATTGGCCAGAACTTTATTGATCTCATGAAGAATCCTTCTTTGCATCATCATTTCCAGAGGTTCCAGAACCAGAACAGAACCAGCCTTCTTATTCAGGCTGTTGAGCCTCTTTAGCTCTTGCTTCTGATGGTTTTAGTGGGTTCTGATGGTCCTGGTGGTTGTGATGGTTCTGATGGTCCTGATGGTTCTGGTGGGTCTGGTGGTTCTGACAGCAGGTCCAAACCCTGAAGGATTTTCTCTTCCTCCATCTCTGTGGTCCAGATGAACATCCAGGTTTTTATCTTCCTCCACTTCTTCTCCCATGATGGAAACAGGGTTTGACCTTTGACCCTGTTCCTCCTGAAACCAACAATCATCTCCTTTGTTTTCTTCATATTTCAGGTGATTTGACTGTTCCCTCCGTGACCTGAAGCGGTCCACCAGCTCTCTGTACTCGGCCTCTTGTCCATCTCTGATAAACCATCAACTGCAGAGTAATCTGAGTATTTCTGTAATCTGAGTATTTCTGTAGATGACAGAAGTCAGTCTTGTGCTGGACGTCTGAAGTGTAGAGAGAGCCGAGATAGACGCTCATTCCTCCAGTCTCTACCTGTGGTCTGTCATCGGGTCATCAGGTGGTGGATCCAGGTGACGGTTCCGGCTCCACCCGAGTCTCCTGAAGTTCCTCACAGAGCAGATCAGGCTGAATCCTGTTAAATGGGAGAAATCAAAGAACCTGATCTTCTCAGTGCTGCTGCTTTGTCCAGATGTCAAGTATTGTGATTATTCCCCCACATTAATATGATCAGGCAGCATGTAATCATATATGTATTATTGTTATAAAGGCTGAGCCAAGAAAAGGTGTGTCTGTATCAAACAAACAGCCCTTCGTGTTGCTCTGGACTCAGGCAGCAGCTCCCAGTCTCTAAAAGGTTGGTGACTCCTGTCATAAATGTTCTCACAAAACATCCAGAGCTCTCAGGAGATCCTCAACCTTCGGTTTCAGGATGAGGATCCAGAGGACGGGAGCAGCCTGGTTGAGGACAGAGTCACTGGACCCATTATGGTCCCATTGGCCTCACCAAGAGTTAGACCACTGATGGACAAATCCTCACTGTCAAAGTCAAATTTTCCTCTGAGATTCACAAATGCTAATGATGTTTGTCTCGTCAGTGTGTTTGAGTAAAGACTTGTGGGTGGGAAAGACCGGATCTTTCTGTCCTCGCGGGAGAGGAGGAGGAATATGACCAGACATCTTCCATGCAGAAACACATCCATGCTGCAGATGAAGCTGCATGTCTCCTGATAAATATGAGGACTTTCCTATAATCTAGCTCTTTGTTTGAAGTTGCCATCAAGGCCATGTCTGCCGTTACAGAAGACCCAACTGGTCTGCAGGTAGAGGTTGAGCTCCTTTCTAACCGCTTCAGTCTGTCCCTGAAATTGTGCTGGTAAGTGCAGATGATCCACCCTGGACACAGTCCACAGGTCAAAGTTCAACACAGAATACTTCCAGCTTGTTCTGGATAAATAACTCATCTGTTGCAGCTGTTCAGGGACTTTCCACCACAAGTTAATAGCAACTTTAGTTTATCTCCTTGGTTAACTTCTTTCAGAGGGTCAGAGGTCATCAGCAGAACCAGAACTCCTGGCCTGAACCGAACTTCAGAACCAGAGGACCTGAGACTGACCTCTGATCACATGACCAGAGGTTCAGAGTTCCTCCTTGTCTCAACCTGCTGTCCTGTCTGAAACCGTCGGATAAAAACAACTGGAGCCACAAAACATCTAACAGCAGGAAGCTGACATGTTGGCCGCCATCTTGGTTTCTATCACATATTACAGCAGCAGAAACTTCACCAAAGTTCCTGTTTATGGATTTACAGTTGGTTGAATCTCTAATGTTGATGCCATTACACACAAGGATTCTATTACCTTTAGTGTTAATTCTAAAACTAATTATTATTACTGATAATTGATCTGAGCCAGTTTGATACATGATTTCTGATGAGAGTGATCGGTTCCAAAACTGTCCTTCAGTCCAGCATCGGCATCGCTGTGCTAGCTGTCACAGCTAACCAGCTAACGGCTAACCAGTCTGCCCTAGCTGTTACTGCTAACTAGCCTCTGTTGCTCCACCCTAACCCTCCTCTGCTCTGATAGAGCTACAGCTGCAGTTCTTGTCTTAACCAGTAGAGGGCGCTGCATATGTCCAGCGGATCAGAGGAACAACAGAAGTCAGTTAAAATGATTCTCGTTTTATTCAGAACCCTGAGTCGTCGCGCTGCCTCCTGCTTGCCTCCTGATGGACCAATCAGAAGCTGCCATTTACAGAGACGGCCCACAGGAAGTGAATACGACCGTCGTCATGGAAATGAGCAGAGGGGAGGGGCCTAGCTGAGGATCTTGTAGTAGGGGTGAAGGGGAAGGGAGGAGGTGAACGCTCTGATGTCAGTGATGAGGGCGGCGTTCCTCAGGGCGGGCGCCGCCGCCGGCAGGAAGGTCAGCTCGCTCACCGGGCCGTAGGAGGAGGGGCCGGAGCCTCCGGGGTTCTGATGGGGCGGGTCGTTCTCCTCCACCCCAAAACCCACCACCTGATGAAACACACAGGGTGATGACATCACTTCCTGTGAGCATCACCACAACAAACAGGCTCCACCCTGGTTCTGGTTCTGCTCAGGTCCAGCAGAACCTTCCGCCCCAGCGGACCTCAGAACCAGGAGTGTCTTTCAGAACCAGAACCATCATGGCTGCACTCACATGCACGCTGAGCTTCCTGCTGCAGTTGCCACGGTGATCCAGGAACCAGGAAACCAGTTGCTCCCGGCTGAAGCCTTTCAGAACCTCCACCTGCAACCGGGTCAGACCGGACCAATCTGAACCTCAGGTGGGTCTCAGACCCATCAGAACCTGCCAGCCGGTCTGGGACCCATCTGGACCCCCTGGTGGTTCCTGCTCACCTCCCTGCTGAGCCGGTCGAACAGGTACTGCTGCGTCGCCACCTCGTACCAGTTGCGGTCGACCTCTTCGCCCAGGTGAGCGTCCTCACACTCCTTCAGCTTGATGAGCGCCGTCACCTGGGCGGCGAAGCATTCCTCGCTCAGAGACGCCAGGCGCCCACCGAAGCTCACCAGGAAGTCCTCGATCTTCTGCTCCACCAGTTCTGAGCTGAAACAGGAAGTGACATCACAGTAGAGCTGGCGTTACAGCAGCGCGCCACTAGAAGGCGACGACGAGGAGAACCAACAGAACCGGCTGGGTCGGTCACCATGACCAGCTACAAGAAATCGCTAATCAACTACTAGCAGGGCTAATTTTTAGCTTAGCGCTTTAGCTAATATTGAAAAAACGCAGCGCACTTAGCTTCCCATAAGTGAATCTTTGTGGAAAAAGGTTTGAATTGAGCTGGTTATTTTCTGAACTTTCAGCTGAAGAACTGGTGGGTTTTTCATGGTTAGTAGCATTGATCAAGTTAGCACTTTAGTGTTAGCTTCCACTAAATTCAATGTTGGTGTAGCGCCTTAGCAGAACTAATGTTTAGTGTTTGCGCAGCTAGCAGGTGAGTTAGCGTTAGCCACCACTAAAAGAAGTCAACAGAACAGAGCAACCTACTCACCTGAACTTGGTGGCCTGCGTTTCCACGGTAACGGAGAACCCCAAAACGCCTGAGGTATTCCTGAAGGTCGGATACACCTGGTACCTGCAGGTCAAAGAGAACTTCTGGACCAGATCCCTCTGGAATAAAACCATCTGACCCAGAACCGACTGATCCAGTTTGGAATTGTACCAAGTGGCACCAGCAGGTGGTAGCAGCCGGTCTGAGAGGAAGAACTGGATCAGAGCGGTTCTGGAGGTGATCTGGCCAGGCCGGGTTCAACAGAACCGCGGTCCTGGCCAGGTCCGGTACTGACTCACTCACCCCAGCATCTCTTTGGTCCTCAGGAAGTCAAAGCACGGCTCCTCCATGAGCATCTGGAACCAGACAGGGACTCTGAGGAACTGCAGGGTTCTGGAGCGGCCCAGAAGGTTCTGGAGCGGCCCAGGTGGTTCTGGATTTCACTTACCACCATCAGCTCCATCAGAGCGTGCTCCCTGAGCGTCTTCAGGCCCGACTGCAACACACAGAGACCAACAGAACCTCCAGAACTTCACCAAGGTCCGGGTCAAACCGGGCCAGACAGAGGAGCCATCTGATGAGACATTCTGGCCCGGTTTGGAACCGTTAGGATCAGTAACATTTACAGGTGTTTCCATGGTAACTAACAAGGACACAGCAATCAGCAGCACCAACATCTGAGACCGCCTGAGTCCAGAAGCTACCGGACCGGGAGCTCCGTGGTCCTGAGCTCACCTGGTAGTACACGGTGACCTCAGAGTTGGCGTCTCCTCGATTCAGAGACTTCACCCTGCAGAGGTGGTGTCTCCGAGGAAGATCCACCACCCGGAACTGCACAGGGACCTCTGCAGGCGGAGGCCGGAACTGCAGCTTCCTGAACAGCCAATCACAAAGAGAAGGACGGGTCAGAACGGGTCAGAACCAGCAGGACGGGTCAGAACCAGGTAACCACAAACCGTCCTTAGCTAGCAGTGGCAGGTTGAGAGGCCTTTCCTCTGCCTACATCCCCCAGAATGCCGTGCGAGTCGGATGTTTTCCTCTGATATTGATCGCTACAGATTGGTTTTACTGCATTATTGGTTCTGATCGGACCTGCACACCGGACTCGGACATTAAGGTTCTCCATCTTCTTTGTGGCCAGATACTCACTGAGTGAAGTACTGCAGGAACTCGATGGACTCCTGTTGGAGAGACAGCCACACATTACCGACAGCCGGCCTGGTCCGGTCCGGTCCGGGCCGCCCAGAACCACAGTGTGTGTGTGTGTCTCACAGCGCTGGTAAAGTTCCCCTGGACCAGGCCCTCGGCGTAAAGCTCCTCCTTCAGCGCCGCAGCGAACGCCATCAGCTGTTGGACCTGCAGACCCTCAGTCAGGACCCGGTACTTCTGGACCACAGACCAGCGGTGGCGCTCCAGGATCAGCAGCCGGACATCCCTGAACAGGTGAAGCACCTGGTTACGGAAGACTCCTCCCCTCTGCTCTGATTGGCTGCCGGGCAGCTGTCTCCACTCACCTTCCCAGTCGGTCGTGTTTGATGAGGATGTTGAAGTAGGTTTTCTTCAACTGCTCCGCGAACATGCCGAAGACACTCGGCTCGGTGCTGAAGTCTGCCAGCTGATCCACGATCAGTTTGAGCAGCAGCTGTGAGGAAGAGGAGCGCCGCTTAAAACCACAACGGGTTCCGGCAGAACCGTTCTTCTACCGGACCCGGCTGAGAAGACGTCCTCACCGGCAGCTTGTGGTTGAAGCCCTTCAGACGGATCACCATCCCGTGTTCTCCGGCCATCAGCTTGTACTCCAGCTGGGCCACGTCGGCCTCGTAGGCCGGCTCGGCCAGGTTGTGGGCCAGGACGTTGATGAAGAGGTCAAACAGGACCAGACTGAGGGAGGAAGACGAGTCGGTCACCGGCGGACTGCGAAGTCCACTGGCAGTCTGAAGGTTGTGGGTCTGATTACAGCTTGGCAACGGGTCCTCTACTGACGTCGAATGGGCCGCCTAACGGTTAGGTGGTCTAGCGGTGTGCGTGTGTGTGTGTTCAGGTGAGTTCTTACTTGTCAGGACTCTCCTGGATGATGGGAGAAATCAGGTGGAAGCGGATGTAAGCTGAAAGAGATTGAGGATGCAACAGTGAGGAGGAGATGCTGTCAGCTCTCCAGAACTTTCCCTGATCTTCCTGTAGGAACGTCCTCCATCATCAGATTGATCTGGAACGGTTCCTGCTTCCAACACAGCAATCCTCTCCTCACCTGATCTATCTGAATCATTTCTGAGGAACATTTCTCCTTATCTCACCTTTGGGGATCTTGAACTTGCTGTCCTTCTTGTACCACAGAGCCCCTTGGTCCAGGGCCAGGATCCGGACTGGGAACTCCGTGTCCGGGCAGTCAGACTTCTTCAGGTTGAAATCTGTGGCTGCGGCAGAGAGAGGCGACACCGTTAGGAGGCGATACCTTCAGGCTGGACCTGCTGGAGTCTGCAGCTGCTGCCTTAGCTCCAGGTCTCCAGCACCATCAAACAGTGATCCGGCCACTCCAGGTTCCTGAACTGGGCTTCAGCTGGAGCTCAGACTGAACCGAAACCGCTCTCCAGCTGAAGGCCGACTGACCGATGAAGCGGTTCTCTGCAGGAAGATGAAGGTCCGGGTTCAGCTCGAAGTCGGATTCCCAGCGCCGGTCCCACTCTTCTGGGATGTCTGAGGACACGGACACCATGAAAACCTGCTCAGGGCACAGTCTGGTCCTGAAGGGCCTGGACCCGGTCCTAACCGGGCCGTACCGTCACAGCTGTAGCTGGTACCGAACCACTTCTCCTGGAGCGGGCAGCTGCCTTCGTTCTCTGGAGCCAGCAGCAGCAGGTTGGCTCTGAGCGGCGTCAGCAGAGATAGGGCAGTTCTGATCACCTGAGCACAAAGACCCTGGGTCAGAACCAGGTCAGAACCCTGACTAGAACCGGGCCGACTGGCTCACCTCGGGGTCATAGTGGAACATGAGCTGGTCTCCGGTCAGGAGGTCCGGTTTGGGGAACAGCTGCATGTTCTCACAGATGTTCTCCACAAACTCGATCGGATCCGTCTGCAGAGCAGAACAGAGGAAGGTTCTGGCTCGATTACGAGTTCTAGAACCTGCTGCCGGTACCTGGGTCACCAGAACCTGGTTCTGTGGAGGGTCTGTACCTGCTCCTGGTACCGGAACTCGTTGTCTTCGATCTTCTGAATTTCCTCATAGATCCTGAAACGAGACAGGTTCTAGTTAGGAACAGTTCCCTCCTCGTGGTACCAAATGGACTGTCTGAGCGGTTCTGTTCATTAGTTTAGACCAGAACCTCCCGGCTGACTGTGAGTCGGACCTCTGCTGGGGTCCCAGGTTCTGCAGCATCTTCAGGTACTGGAACACCAAATGGACCACCTGCAAACAGAACCACACCGTCATCACCAGGTGTTCATCGAGGTGTTCTGGGCCAGGCATGTCCGGGTCCGGACCTGGAAGAAGTTCTGGTAGCCCAGGTCAGTCAGCGTGATGGAGATGGAGAAGATGGAGTAGGTGGAGTTCTGGTCAAAGCCCGACTCGCTGTTTCCCCCGTACAGAGCCAGAGCCCAGCACCTGGAACCAGACAGCTGGTCAGTGACTGATCCGGGTCAGAACGCAGCACCCAGAACCAGGATGACTGACCCAGGTCGTCCAGAACTCACCTCTTCCGCAGCAGAGACAGGATGCTGCCAGTTCCCTCGTGTCCCATCAACCAGGAGATGTAATGAAGAGGCTTCACCCTGAGGGGTGCAGAGGAGGTTCTGGTTCCGATGGACAAATTTGGAACGCAGTGGCAGGCACCGCTAACTAAAAAGCTAGCTGCGCTAATGCTAAAGCATTAAATGACATAAAAAAGACCTCAAATTGGTTCCAGAGAAACTAAGGACCCTGGTGGTCTCTGGTAGTGACCAGAGACCACCAGGGTCCACCAGAGACTAGAAACGCTGGTGGTCTCTGGTGGTGGCTGTGTCCAGAGAGCCACCACCAGAGAAACTGGAACCAATTTGAGGTCTTGTTTGTGTCATTTAATTAGCTCTACTTCATTTTTAAAAATAAATAAATAAATAATAAAGCCTTTGTGGTATTCTGATTTAGTAATGTAATTATATTAGTTGTGTTACCATCACCACGCCACTAGAGGCAGTATCAGGCCAGAAAAGATGCGACTAAGGAGCAGAAGTTCACAGAAAACTACGGAATCTGTTAAAAACTGTGAGCTGCACTGAAGTAAATAAAAGAGAAGAAAGATAGAAACTCCTTCCTAAAGGTTAAGATATATCACAGATTTCAAAAGAAAATAAAAAAGGGAGAAATGGATAATATAGGAAATAATAATAATATAATAGAAAAATAATATAGAAAATCCCATTTCCAAATAAGGTCTGAGACTGACAGTGGTCCGTCCCACCCCTTCCTGTTTGCTGCAGCGAGGTTCTTCTCGCTGAAACAGAAACAGGAAGGCGGGACTTCCTATTTCAATGGCGCCGCTGGGTCCGACTCACCTGTAGTGTTTCACCTGCGGGGGCAAAGCCCAGCTGATGGTCAGAGCGTGGACCTTCCGGACCGGAACCACTGCAGCATGTTCACAAGATCAGAACCATCCAGAACCAGTCAGATGGATGAAAACCAGTCAGACAGATCAGAACCATCCAGAACCAGTCAGATGAATCAGAACCGACCTCGGTAGAGCTTGTGGAAGGCCGGGGTATCGAATGGCTGCTGCAGGTGCGAGAAGTCGGGTCGGGGTTTCCCGCTGGGGAAACATCAGAACCTCATTTGATTGGTTGGTTTCATTTAAAGTGGCGGTGTCTGTAACCTGATTGGTTAAATGGTGAGCCAATCACAGCAGCATCGGCTACATAGGGTGTATGCATATGTGTGTGTGTGTGTGTGTGTGTGTGCATGTTTGTTTGTAATACCTTGTGGGGACCATTTTCCTGATACATGCTACGTTGTGGGACCGAAGCTTGGGCCCCACAAGGGGAAATGCTGTTTTTGGGTCAGTGGTCAGATTTAGGACTAAGGTGTGAATTGAGTTTTGGTTGGTTAGGGTTTGATGTAATGGAAGTCAATGGACTTGTGTGTGTGTGTGTGTGTGTGAGTGTGTGTGTGTGCAGCCTCACTTGTTGGGTATCTGGATGAAGATCTCGCTCACCCACTCCTCCAGGGTTTCCAGCGACTCTGCAGCAACCAGATGGTTGTCATGGAAACACAGACATCAGAGTTATGTCATGTGATGACATCACAGATTGGATCAGTACTTCCAGGTTTATTCTGCTGCTTTTCTTGGAGCTGATCCGAACGACGGAGCCACCAGAACCTCCAGCGGGTCCCAACCGACTGAGCCCTGCTCTGTTTGATTCGGTCGGGGTGCTCCAGGTCAGCAACAGAAACATTCAGATGGTTCTGACGGTTCTGACGGTACCTCTGGACTGCACCGCCAGGGTCATGTAGTGAGCAGAGTAATTTCTCCTCCAGAACTCGCGCAGCCTCTTGTAGGTGTTGATCCTCCTCTCCCGTGGCCCGTGCTTCAACGTCTGAGCGTTACCTGAGGAGAGACGCCGTGACGGGTCACATGACGGGTCACATGACAGTCATGTGAAGGTTGCTACCTTCCTGCTGTTGCTCCAGGCTGTGGCACTGAGCAGTAGGGCCGGGCTAATGACCGGGCCCTTTGTACCCAAATAATAAAGCTCATGGTAATTTCACTTTACGGCCCGCAACAGCAGATCTTACAAGTTTCTCCAACACAGAGAGAAACTCGTCATTCTGAAATCCATCTGACATGAAGTTCAACAAACCAAGAGACCAGAAACATCCGGCTGCTGGTCACTAATGATGAAACAACACAAATTCAAAGCAGTTCAGAACCGTGGATCACTTTAACACTTTATCAACTTCAACTCAGAGCCTGAAGCAGTTAGCAACTGCTGAAGCTAAAAACTAGGTTTATTGTTGACGAGTTAAAACCGGTATGCTGCAGCAGCAGCAGCAGCAACAGCAGCAACAGCAGCAGCAGCAGCAGCAGCAGCAGCAGCAGCAGCAGCAGCAGCAGCGCGTTGAAGCGGGAACGCTCCGGCCACGTGGCACGCAGCGTATCGCAGCAGCTCCTGCACCTCTGGACCTTTGTTACGCGCCGCCGTTCACACAAACTGGACGATCTGGAAGATGTAAACCTAACCATAAACGCCATGCTGCTGTCTTGGCTCACAGCGCTCAACCCGACCAGAACTCAGCCTTCAGTCCCTGACGTCACTGCTGGACCACCGACAGAGAGAAAAGGGGATGTAAACTAGGCGGCTGGGCTGATCCAGTTTACAGTCAGTCTACAGTTAACTCGCTCTGTGAATAATGTCAGAGCTGCTACCTGTAACCAGTCCGGCTCCTTCGCTGGGCTGCCAGTTTTGGCGGGTCTGAATCGCTGCCAACAAAAAACTCCGGTTCATCTCCAAGACCAGGAACAAAATATGCGTCCAGTTTTTGGCTTTTCCTTGTTCTCTGTTTCCATCCTTTTCACTTTGCCGCTCCATGAGCTCCACTCATGTTAACTTGGTCTGTAGAAATGCTCTAGCTAGTTTGCCATCTGTTGCCAAGTGACTGATGATGACGGAGGGCTGGTGACAAGCTTTACCCAGAATACACTTGGAGACAATATGGATGATCCACTTGTAATTTTGTGTGTCATAAAGTTAAATGTAAATAAAGCCGGTCATGTAGCCCAACATTTTATTCAATATTTTACACAATGTCACTAAAATCAGTCAGTCTGGTAAAGTTTTTAGCAACCATGAGTCAATAATGACTGGGCGACTCATGCAACCCGACACACACCGCCTCATCAGGAGCGGGCCCCAACTCAAATCCTATTCTGTCTCCCATCTGGGCCCCAATGATGTTTTGGTATGGAAAGTGCCGGATGTACTACAGAATATTGTTAAATAACTGTTTTTTGTTTTGTTTTTTTAAGAGAGAGAAAAGAAAAAGAACACAAAAAGAAGAAGGATCTGGGCCCCATCTGGGCTCCCTGAAGGCCCGTGCTGGGGGCCCACTGCCCACCCAGCCCCCCTGGAGCTCCGCCCCTGGTTCTGAGGCTCCCCCCAGTGGTCGGCTGCAGCCGGTGCAACAGGTCCGACCGCTCCTCAACAGAACTAAACAGCCGGACCGGATCAGAACAGCAGCTCACCCCAGCAGAACTTGGCCATGGGATGTCCGGGTCGGGCCAGACTGCCAAACAGCATCTCCTTACGATGGGAATCAGACGGCCGGGCCAACTCGTACTCTGAGGACAGAACCAGAACCAGAGAGGAAGCTGAGCACACCTGGTAGAGATGCCGACCCAGGTCAGAACTGGGTCAGAACAGGGACTCACCGCTGTCCACGGCCTCCACCTCTCGATCCACGGCATCCTGGACCATCAGAGGGCAGATGAAGAACTGGGCCCACCTGAGCACAGGAGACCCATCAGGACCAGGTCCGACCGGGTCGGGTCGGTTCCGAGGCCGCGCTCACCTGTCCAGGGCCTCCCTAAAGAACTTCCTCTGAACGTCGAACTGGAAGACGGTCCGCTCGCAGTCGGTGGACGCATTGTCGCTGCCGCCGTGACGCTTCAGGAACGAGTCGAAATCGTTCTCCGCCGGGAACTTCTCACTTCCCATGAAGACCACTGGAGACAGAACCAGAACCTGAACAGAACCAGACCTTCAGAAGGAGTCCGGCTCCCTGCACGATCAGCCGCTGGTCATAATGTTCTGCCTTGTTTAACTCACTGTGCTCCAGGAAGTGGGCGAGGCCTGGGAGGTCATCGGGGTCACTGAAGCTGCCGACGCCGACGCAGAGAGCGGCGGCCGCCTGGAGAGGAAGACGACCGGAAACAAACGTTAATAAAATCAAATCCAACAAACACAAAACATCCAGAACCTCCAGCAGCTTGAAAAACCCAAACGCCACAGAAATAAAACATCGTTTGATTCTTTTGGTTCTTCTCCATAACCATGCTGACGGCTTCAGTCCCAGAAATAAAATCTAAAGAACGTGAATCGATTTCCTTCCTGTTCCATGAACCATAAATAAAACTAGTTAGAAAACTGTTGACCGAACAAAAAGAGGATTCAGTCTTCAACATTCAATAAATAAAGGAGACAATGTTTCATTCTAACAGGAAAATGCTAACATCTGTTAATAAATTATTTTCTAACTCTTTTATCTTATTTTCTAAATTCTGAACCACATTTTTAATTTTAGCTGTAGAATAACTCGTATATTGTTGACAAAAACTCTTATCTGAGCCTTTCCAACCTCCCACCGATCACTTCAAGACTCTGATTATTTGGTTTCCAGTTGCCAAAAGCTACTAAAGCTTTGGCAAAAGAAAATGTCTTTAAGTAGTTTCATATTAAAATGCAAATACAATCCGCATCTAGTATTGCTTGAAAAAGGAAAATCCAGGTAAACTAGTGATGATCAGAAATGAAACGGTTGGATAATGTATTTCTAGAATGATTGGAGATATAAAGTGTGTCCAGCCGGGTTTCCTGTTGGATCCTCAGCATCCACCAAGCCCAGCTCCGCTTCGCCGAGTCAGTTCAGAAGGTGATGGAGGACGAGGTTCTGCTCCGGTTCTGTTAGAAAGCCAGTAGTGCAGCTCCAACACACTCATTTTGATTAGACTGCTGCAAAAAATTACGCATCCTGAAAATGTAATCCTTTGATCTCCCTGATTTGGTGCATAAACATTAATAAAACAAAAAAAGATGTTTCTGATCACCAGGACCCTTCCTGGGACTAACTCAGTACAAGAAACTATATCCAGGTCCAAACCTGGTGTAAGTAAAACTGCTACAGCAGCAGATGACCTGGTCCATGAGTCCAAACAGCTCAAAGCTTCTCTCCCTGGTCTGTGTCTCTGCTAAAAACACAACATCAAGTTTCTTTTGCCTAATCATCTCTAAACCAACAATGTGTTTATGTGGATCCCTCCCACCACAGATATTTAATGTCCTGATATTTTTCATACAGGTGAAAAAGAGGGAAGACAGACAGAGACAGTAGAGAGAAGATCAGCCAGTTACTTTAATCAGGATCTTATTTCTGAATTTTCAGCCGTTTTGAACCTTTTACGCTATGACTGTCTCTGGACGTTTGTCATGTGCTTTTTCAACCGGAACCGTTTCTTTTCATCCAACATTTCAAAACCTGCGTCTTTTCAAAATGTCCACCGAGAAAACACCGTCCTTAAAGTCAAACACAGACGGTGGTGGGAAGAAACAGGCTAAACAACCACAGTGACGTTTAATAGGAGCATTAAAATAAATGTGTGTCGATATTCAGTGGGTTGTTTGATATCAGACAGAATGGATCAGGAGAGGAACCGCAGACCCGTCAGAACCTAAAGAACCAGAACATCAGTCTCTTCATCCCTCAGTCATTTCCTGAGACCCAAAAATAATATAGATGGCAATTTATAGAACAAATCATACAAATAGATTAATAGTAAATCAATAAATATTGTGAAGAGATCATTAGTTAGGATTGTGTAGGAAAAATGTTGATATCTTTTATAATTCAGTGTTTTGTGGTCAATATTATTTCACCATTTTATTAATGTGGGTTGCCAGTTTGGATCAGGTTTCAAGTTATAAGAATGATAGAAAACATGCTAACAAAGAGCCTCAGACCTGCAGACACAGGAGGTTCTAGACAGGATAACAGACGAGGCTCTTTGGCTCAAATATATTCAATGATGCAATATTGCAGTTTTTTGTTTCATTCTTTTTTAATTGCCCTGTAGGCAGCAATTTATTCACATATATGTACATTTATTATTATTGATACTTTAATTAAAAATGAGTTGTACAAGTTTGCGTCATAGTGGGGGGACGACATGTTCAGAAAGTCTGCAGTTTCTGTTTTCAAAATATCGCTGCTCCCTTATTCATTCTGGAAGCATAAATTAAATTGATGTGACCAACTAGTTCTGCCAACAGAACCGTTTCAACTGGGATTGTCGGGTCAGGTTGGACCCGAATCCCAATCCTTAAAGAGAGGAGAGGCGGACCTGAAGACACAAACTAACAGAACCGTAAAAACGATAAAACTGAAAAATAAACCTCAAGATTTAGAAACAATGCAAGTAAAGAATATTAGAAAACAAATGCATAAAAGAACGAAAGAAAACTAGAGAAAAAGAAAGAGAGGGAGAGAGAGAGAGGAAAAGAGAGAGAGACAGAAGGAAGCTGGTAACTCTTCTTCTTCCTCCATCTTCATCGTCTGACCCACCTGTTTCTCTGAACTCTTCTTCTTCTTCATTCGATCTTCTTCGTCCACCTCCATCGGCTCCGGCTCCTCTTCCTCATCGCTCTCCTCCTCCTCTTCATCAGAGCTGGTACTGGATTCCCCTTCCTCATCATCATCCTCTTCCTCGTCGTCCTCCTCTTCCTCACCTCCCCCGCTCTCCTCCTGCCGACCCTCTTCGTTCTCGTCCACCCCGCTGAAGTCCGAGATCAGCAGAACCCGGAGTCCGTTACTGAGTTCAACGAACCTGCAGAGACCGAGAGCAGCTGGAGACCGAGACCAGAACCGGGACCGGAACCAGGACCAGGACCCACCTGTACTTCTTGGGGTCACTGGGGGACTTGACGATGTCCGGATCTCCTTGCTCCGGCTCCACTCCTCCTCTTCCTCCTCCGGCCAGCATCACTTCCTGTGCAGACGGAGGCGGCGGCTCGCCCGGCTCCGGGTCGCCCGGCTGACTCGGACCGCCGGCGCCGCTCACCGACTTTTTGGTCTGAGGCATTTCTGAGTTGTGAGGCGGAAGCTGCACCTGCAGACGTTTGAGGTTTATGTTTTTAGTTTAATGTTGAGGAAAAGCTGCAGGTTTACATCAGGGCCGGAGCCAGAGGGGGTCTGGGGGCCCCGGCCCCCGATGACTGACATGTAACAACAGGCCATTCCTACACAGCAGAGGTGAGACCAAGTCAGTGGTGTAAAAGTCAGAGATTTTTTCAAGTCCAGTCTAAAGTCTTAATTTTAATGATTTGAGTCCAAGTCATGTGACTCGAGTCACTCCAGTGGTCAGCTGCACATCATCACAGTCTGGACAGAAACCAGCAGACTGACGTTATTTCAGTTCAGTTTTTACTGGTTTTGTTTTCAGACCACCGACAGCGTGAGCAGCATATCTACATGTTGTATGTCTGGCGTTTGTCCTCTGCTGGATCGTTTCTGTCTGACGGATCTGAACTTTAATTCTTTCCTTCCTCAACAGTTATCTGACTGTTGAGGATGCTACACCTCTGTTTAACTACAGTATGTAGATCAACATCAAGTCAGATTCTGCCCCAGGCCTCATGCAGCCTTGGACCGGCCCTGCAGGATGAGTTCAATCTGCTGCACTGATGCAGAGATGAGCAACAAACGGAGATTTAATTGAATGTTTCTAATGTTTCTTTAGCAGCTCTAACATTTCTGTCGGTTGAGTTTTTAAAACACAGAAACTGTTTTGGTTGCTGGAGTTTATGGGACGAGAGTTTCAGATATTTTCCACATTAACTCTTTAGTATGGGCAGCGTGTAGAGATGGAAATGCTGCATAATTCTTTGTTCACAAAGATAAATCATTCTCTTCGCTCCTCAAAGCTCCTCAGAAAGCCACTACAAGTTATTCCTGCGGTTCATTGAGCTGCACAACCAGAGCTAACACGGCGGTTTAAACTCTGACCTTGATCAAAACCTCTGGAAAGAAACTTGATTCCTCACAGGAAGTTGATGTAAATATCCATACAGGTCAGCCTGAGTCCAGTTTGAGTGAAAGGAGGCCTGAGATCTGAGCTGAGGTAAACTTCAGAGATAAAGCAGCAGCAGCACAGAGGCGCCAACGGTGTGATTGGTCCGGCTTTAAATGCACAATCTATAAACCTATTTTCTATAAACTGATCTTTAAGGAATCAATCTGCTCGGCTAGTGAAAAGCTCAGAGCAACACAGACACTTTCAATCCGGCTAAAAAAAAAATTAAGCGATATTTTTTTAATTATTATTTTCCTAAAAACAAAAACAAGCAGCATTTAGCCTGGCGGGGGTAAATAAAGCACGATGAGCCGCCAGGCTTATAATACACTGGGGGAAACCCTGATACATACACACACACATTTTATATATATTTATCTCAGACTCGCGCTAGACATTTTTGTTCTCTGTCATCTCATCTTGACCGACAGTATTAAAAAAAAAAACAAAAAACTGTTATGTACAATTTTTACCCGTCAAATTATAATCATATTGTCATAGGCCATTTAGCTGCAGTTCAGTTCATATTCACCCTGTTGAACCGAATCCAGATCATCACACATTAAGCAGATGAACGCATCTGACTTTTTCTCCGTAGTAACAAAACCAGTGACTGTGGCCCCAATAACTTATAATAAATGAAATTAAACGGCTCCACTTTAATTAGCAGCACTTGACCTGCTGCGGTCTGAAGGCTCAGCCTCACTAATTCCTCCTGGTCGCATCTGCAGAGAAATCTGGTTCACCAGTCAGTTGATCTGTCTGATCCAAAGCGATCACTGAACTCTGTGACGTTTTTACCCTGTGCGGTCTGGTTTGTGCTTTTTTTGCGTGGTTTCGCTTCCCTGAAACGAACAGAGGTTACGTCTGCCGCCCTCCTTCTGGATGCAGGTTGGTTATGTGAACAAAGAAGGACGGAGCTGAAGTTGGTTTCCGATTCTGGAGATGGCAAAAGGGTGATTTTAGCCTAAAATCGGCTAAAATCTAATTTTTCCCACAAAATTAGGTGGAAAAAATTCCACCTAATTTTTCACTACCTTCCTCATCTTTAATCGACTCTAGTTTAAAAACTACAACACCTGGACTCTTCAAATCTGGACTGGATTATTCTGCTCTAATAGCAGAATAATTTAATCCATGTTTGGGATTTGTGAAACCTTTTTATGATTTGTGAAACTTCACTTAACAGACCACTGCAGAAGATCTTTCCTTCCAACAGCCATAACCATCTACAATAACTCTGAAGAATTAATGAGTTACACCAATATTTAATGTCCCTTTGGGATTAATAAAGTGGTTTTGAATCAGTATTGAATTTGAAAAAAACTGCATGGAACAAGTGTGAATAGTGAAGTTTAGATTGTGAATTAGCCCCGCCCCTGCTGGTCAATGCAGGTCAATGAATAAAGTTGAATTTGATCACCAGCAGATACAGTATGGGAATATCTTCCCCAGAGTACTTTAAAACATATTAAAACTTTCAGCCGAATTATTCACATTAACTTGTTGTTTTAAACGGAAATGTAAAGAATATTCCAACATGTCTCCCGGTGCTGGAAAATAAAAACAAATGAAAAATGTTGGATTTTCCTGCAGCAGTTTGGCGCGTCGCAAAATATGACGTTGTAGTTGAACGAGAGCTCGAGATAGAAAGCAAAATTTCACGTTAATATAAGCCGATTTAAGAGCGGAGCTGCTAGCTTAGCTTCCAGAAAACAGAAAGACAGCAACGGACTAGCAGTCGGAGCCGAACCTTAAACATCTTGGAAAACTGCAGCTCTAAAAGGACGAATTAACAAGAACTGGAATTGAATCAAGCTGTTAACTAACCCGCCTTAGCGACTCAGTCTGCTAACTAATCCTGCTAACCGCTAACTGTTTGAGCCGGCGCTTCAGCCCGGTCCTAGTTTGGCTTTGTCAGCATGTCGGCAGCCCCGTGTTGGTTCTGAAATTCAGTTTGGACCTGTGGTACCGGCAGGAGGAAGACTTACCTGGATGAATGCTTGACAGCTGCTGCTGAAGTTTCAAGTTGGTAGTTTAAGCGAAGCTGCGGCTGCGTCAAAGAAGCGCTCTGATTGGTCGAGAGCTCAAGCGGCTGCGTCTCTTGTTTACAGTTTTATTCATTTTTAGGTACCTATTTCCTTTGTCTCCAGACCATGAAGTCGTCCGTATCATTTAAAAATAAGAAATAAAATACACAATGAAGTGAAGAAGACAACACATTGAACACAAAGCAAATAGTTATTCTAATATTTTAAAAAGCTCGAGGTGCATTTTGTCGCTGTTACAGTTGATAGAGCTCTATTAAGTTGTTCCAAAAACAAATAAAAACCAAACTGACATCGACACAAACATAAACAATATTCTAGAGAGAAAATAAAATTGTTGTTGAATATTGACATATGGAGGACTGGAGGACGTTATTATGATTTTTTTCTAAAATTTGCATAATTCATTATGAAGCACACAATTTTATCACAACATTCAGACTGACTATAACAGTTTTAGGGCTGATGCTGACAGTGTGTTTAAATTTTTCATAGAGAAATTTCTCCATGTCTCAAAACAGGGGCGCAGCCAGGAATCTTGGGGCCCCATGACAAAAAGTTAAATTGGCCCCCCAAGCAGCTGCTGTTACAATTTCTTGAGTTTATCTGACTCATCAAAAGCTTCACAATTTTAAAGGCTTTGCTTTCTTTGGTCCAATACTGATAACTAGCACAATATTTACTGATTATGAATTTTACATCCAACAGTCCACATTCAGTTTGCAAGTATGTTGCTTCAATTTGTTCTATTAGTTTTAGATACTGAAATGTTTCTCCCCACCAGCAACAGTCAGAGGCAACATGCAAAATACACATAAAACAATCCACACTTCTCATAAAATGCTATGTAGTTGCATTTTATTAAAGCTGTAATACATAACTTTAATAAAAAATATGTTTTCTCCATATTTGTTAAAATTGTCACCATGTCATGACAGTTTGTTATAAGACAGGTAATCTGTGAAAACAATCAATCTCCTCCACCTGAACTGCTATTGCTAGCTAAAGTAAAGCAACGTTCCGACCAAAACAACCAATCAGAACCAGGAGGAGGGTCTTAGTGCTGTCAATCAACCTCATTCACTCACTGCTAAATGTGCTAATGGTGGAGAAACAACTTATCATTACAGGAAAAATGTTTATCTGCTGTAATTGATAGCTATGCTAACTAGTCTGAGCATTCACAACAGGCTGCACCAGCTGCAGCATAGGGATGAGCAGCACCACATGAGATTGTGATTGACAGCACTAAAACTCTCCTGTCTCTGATTGGTTGTTTCTAGAAAGAACTGGGAGAAAGCAGAGGAAATAGATTTTTCAGATTATCTCTCATGCTATACTGTCACAACATAATGAGTTTTAACAAATATGTAAAAATATATTTTTTATAAAAGTGACAAACTGCAGCTTTAATTTCACTAGGAGAGGAGAGAGGACGGGTCAGGAGGGACTAGAGCTGCTGCTGACTGACTCACCTGTTGTTATAGTTCAATATATGAATATGTTGCCAATTTCTTTCCTTAATTCATTAAATGTTAGTGAAATGGAGGCAAACAGTCTGTAGCTAAGCTAACTATGCTAAATGGTTGATAATCACAGTCTACCCACGTCTCAGAGAAAAACTGGGTTATAAATTGACACTCTTGTTTTTTCTCTCTCTCTGTCTCTATTTTTTGAAAACCTAACTTTGTTATATTTCTTAGCAGCATAGTAACAGCCACAGCCGTTCCTGTTTTCCACTGTCTGCTGCTGAACACCTGAAGCTCCAAGCAGGAAGAAACCATTTCCTGCAGATCCAGGAGGTTCAGGGTGGATATGTGCATTTTGGTCTGGGAGGGAGAACATTTGATTTTTACTGCTAAAAACAATCTTAGAAAACACAATATGACTAATTTTGTTATTGACAGGGGCCCAATTTTTTGTTATTTCTATGAAAATACATAAATAAATTGTGGAGGGCCCTCTGTTGGTTAGGGGCCCTTAGAACTGTCATAACGTTTCCCCCTGCTCAAAAGTGACCTTCTTATACCCACCCTTCCTCATTATACATTAGAATTTAGCTACAAGGGCAAATAGTGCGCAGTGTGAAATTAAGTTCCCTTATTTTATTTAAAATACAACACTGAAAGTGGCTCATCCATAAATTTGGGTGACATCATATCTGAGCTGCTTAGTACTTCCTTTATGTGCTGATTGGAGCATTTCGTGGCCACAGTCATTTTTGAGAAAGCATCTGCAGGCCAGGTTTGAAAGTTAGTTTAGTTTAATTAGCTCGGCTGTGCCTGGAGGGACTGAATAAATGTTTCCTTTACGCTCTAATAATCAGACAGAGTAATTTATTACAACTGTAATCAAATCAGTCTGGGTCCAGGTTCGGTGGCTCCTCCTCCTTGGCAACGTAGCTGTCACCATGGCTACCGTGCTACATGACCAGTTATTTTATTTTGAAAAGAACCGGTGCAGCAACAGGTCACCTGTCAGAACCCCGATCACACACTAGTACATTTTGGAGAAACTGGATCTCAACAAAACTTTCCCTACATCATCCCTTAAAAACAGAGGATCTAATATTTGGACCCACAGCGACAGAAGAACCGACCTCATTCCAAACAACCTGCTGATCCTCACCAAATTCTTCATCCACTCTTGTAAAAGTGGAAAATAGAAAGCCTGACTTTTAATGGACAAACATTTCAGAACCTTAAAACTGATGAAAAACAAGCAGGGAGTAAATACAGCTCTATAATGACCTGCATTTATTTCTGTTTGTTTGGTTTTATCCTTCTGCTATCCCTCTGTTTGATGTTTGAAATTTTATTTATTTATACTTTTATTTTACTTTTTTTTATTGTTCTCTTATAATTATATGTGCCTTAAGCCTGTCAGACTTGATTTCCTCATGTATGTACATGTTACGTGATCTTGTACAATTGTTCAAAACGTTTAATAAAAAAAAGAACCCGGTCAGGTTGGGCCCATATTTATGACATCATCAGTGCTCACTCCATCAGTTGCTTTCCTATTGGATGAAGCTACATGTGAAAAAGACCTGTTTGGATTCACGACAAAGTCAGAACCTGGATCCCGGTCCGAACAGAACCGAAAGAAGACGTGTTTTGATGAAAGACTGTGGTTTTTATTATACTAAGAATCATCTACAATATACAAACATTCACAATATTTTGTACAATCACTTTGTGCTTCTCCGGACGGAGCAAACCGTAAGACAACAAGTTCACAGAATAAGTCATAAAAATAAGTTCATACTCAACAACAGTATATTTAGCGCTAACTCTATCATTTACAGTTTCACCTCAAAATAAAATAATACAATATTATCGTTTATTCTCAACGGGGGAGATGGAGGAACCCTTACAGCTGGACAGGTTATTAATATCATGGTAATTATATTTAACACTCACACACACCTGATCATGTGAAACACACTGCAAACATGGCGGCTACAAGACAACACCTGCTAAAGGGGCGGAGCCTCCTCACGCTCCAATGAGTGACTAAAAACAGCTTCAGAGTGACGCCATCATGAGGCTCGGCTGCAGGCTGAGAGGAACCGTCCGGACCGGACCGGACCGGGATGGACCACGAACTGGATGAACTGGCCAGAACTGTTCTTTCCTGAGCTGAACAGTCTGGAATGATCTGACCCACTTCAGGCAAAACTGCGGTGGACTGACTCGGGTCTGGATCGACTTTTATATCTCTTCACATGACGAGTCTGGATGCTGGAGGTCAGATGGAGACTAATCAGTGCTGAGTTTAATGTTCAGCAGGCGACTCGAGTTAACGAGGATTCGTGGCTTGGCAGGTGACTTGTTGAACGATGAGTCAATGTTCAGCTGGTGACCATTAATGTCAAGTTTATAAGTTGAGAATATGGGAAATGTCTCTGTCCGGTGCTACTGTCAGAGGTCAGAGGTCAGAGCGGGGGTGGGGGCACAGGAAAAGTGGGTAAAAAAACGCTAGCCAGAACAGGAGACTTGACAGGTATGCAGGTGACTCATATTGACCTGTAGTTGTACCTCTCGGTGTTTGGCCTACTTCGTTGTTTTCCTGAGCAGAGTGGAGCTCATTGGGCCCATCAGGTGTTAGAAGGTTTTCTGCTGTCAGCCTCATCATGGCTTTAACTGCAGCTGGACGTTCTGGTCGCTTCGGGGTTCAGGACGTTCCAGCGGTTCAGTGGAAATACAAAAACCTTGGAGGTGCGGACACAGAAAGGACAGCAGCCACTAAGTGCTACTCATCTGTACGGTCTGCAGGGGGCATTGTGGGCTGTCCTAAACTGATTCGCTACTGTCATTTGAATGCAGAACCAATGGACCGGACAGGTTAAGGCGGGACGGGACCTCCAGCGGTCAGCCGGCCTCAGGTACACGGACGAAGCGGTTTCCTGGATGTCAGCAGGAGTGATAACTGACGGCTCACAAACGTGGACTGAAGCAGAGCGGGTGTGGAGGAATGTCTCAACAGTCGGAATATCGGATCTTTTTATGTCACCTACAGCTCAGGGTTGGGGGAGGTGGACCGATGATCAGCAGCATTTCTGAGGTAGCTGGGCAGGCTTGTCGGTCAGTCTGGTGGTCTTAGATCCAGGAGCTACTGGTGCCTCCACGTCCACGCGTTCAGACATCTTTACACAGATGATGTCTACCAGGCGCTCAAAAACCTGACGCACATTGATGTTCTCCTTGGCACTCGCCTCATAGTACTCAAACCCTGCAGGAGACAGGCAAAGGTCACACCAGAAGTCTCCAGTCTGTGGTTGGAAAGCCTGGTTTACCAAACTTTGACCTGTGATGTTTCTGCTGAGAATATTTCTAGAAATGTTTAGTGGAAGGTCTCTGAAAAGGTCTTACTGGGTCAGTAATTGCTCAAAATCTCTAAAAGTACCACTTGGCGTACCTCCAGTCCTCCAGAGGTACCATCCTGCAGCTTTCAGGGTTCATTCCCACCAGTCCCGTTCAGTCCGCTTTAACCCAACTCCAGTCCGTCTGCCTAGTCAAAGTTCAGTTTGGTTTGTGAGGTGTGAATGCTAACCAACCTCTGACCTCTGGTCCTTCAAACCTCGGTCTGGGTTCGGTTGAAGTGAACTCTGGTTTGGCTTGAATGTGAACGCCAAGCAGAGTGGAGACCGCTCCAAAAACAGGAAGTGGACTACAGCACAGTGTATTCTGGGTAAATATAGCCAAAGCTAGCATGCTAGCCTAGCGCTAGCAGAAGAAATGGCTCCTGGTCTTTACCCAAAGACTAAAGAGAAATCCTCCAACACTAAAATCTGACGCCTCCATCTTGTTTCCATCTGGTGAAGAAGGAAGTTGCTCTCAGTGTCTTCAGAGATTTTTGTGTCGTTTCCTTCAGTGGTTCTTGGTGCAGCGCCCCCACAGGCCAGGAGGGGAACAGGCTGGTTTGACTCAGAGCAGAGAGAAAGAGAACTGGATTTTCAGCCATTTGGTTCAGGGATGTCTCTAAAAGCTGCAGGATAGTATCTTAGGACCTGGTCCCCTGGTTGACTGACATCAAACTGAAAACACTGTAGACCACTATTGAGACAATAAAGTATTCAGGAATGCCCTGATAACAAATTATCCTGACTACTGTGAGTTATTATTTCCTTCTAAAACTAACTAATGCACACCTAGCTGGTCTGCCAGGTGTTTTCCTTTCTCAGGTGGTACCACTCTCTCCTCATCCATGTCACACTTGTTGCCCACCATGATGACCTGGGCGTTGTCCCACGAGTACGTCTTGATCTGGGTGGCCCTGTGGACACAGAGCGACAGCTAGCTGGAAGCGATTCACACCTACTGACATCACGATGCAAGCCAGCATCTGACCAATCCCCTACCAGTCCTGGACCGCATTGAACGACTCCTCGTTGGTGATGTCATACATGAGGATGAAGCCCATGGCTCCTCGGTAGTAAGCCGTGGTGATGGTGCGATAGCGCTCCTGCCCCGCAGTGTCCTGAACACAAACAGGGAATGAAAGGACCATTCGGGTTCTGGTTCTGGTCTAATTCCTGGTGGACATAAAGACCTCCAGAGACGAGCTTTCAAGAAGCATCAAGACGCGGCGCCTGAACCAGGGGCCCCGCTCCCAAACCAAACTAATGGAGCCCAGAGCTAGAATGGCCTGAGAGTAAAACACCTGCTGCAGCGTCATGGCGATGACTAAAGCTCCCATGATGCTCTCTTCCAGGAACGACTGCAGCTGCTCCACACATCTGAGGATTCAGTCTATTTTTACTCCTCACACGGCTGTTACACACACGCAAGCACACCGACACAAACACTTACACACACACATACACACACACAAACACACACAAACACATGCCTACATCCCTGCATATCTGCTGGATCTCCATGCGTTCAGCCTGACACGTGTCCCTTTAATTATCTCCAAAGACGTTTAAGTCTGTTTTTGTCTTTATCTCTGTGTGACTGAAGCAGTAGGGAAGTGAGCATGAAGACTTGTTGCCATGGCAACAACATACCTACCGAAAGACCAGCACAGCAGCGAGAAACTCTGTCACAGCAGAACAACATGTCTCAATCCACACAGCTGGAGGTTCCTACTGAAGGTTCCTACTGAAGGTTCCCACTGAGGGTTCCTACTGAAGGTTCCTACTCAGGGTTCCTACTGAAGGTTCCTACTGAGGGTTCCTACTGAAGGTTCCTACTGAAGGTTCCTACTGAAGGTTTCTACTGAAGGTTCCCACTGAGGGTTCCTACTGAAGGTTCCTACTCAGGGTTCCTACTGAAGGTTCCTACTGAAGGTTCCTACTGAGGGTTCCTACTGAAGGTTCCTACTGAAGGTTCCCACTGAGGGTTCCTACTGAAGGTTCCTACTGAGAGTTCCTACTGAGGGTTCCTACTGAAGGTTCCTACTGAGGGTTCCTACTGAAGGTTCCTACTGAAGGTTCCTACTGAAGGTTCCCACTGAGGGTTCCTACTGAAGGTTCCTACTGAGAGTTCCTACTGAGGGTTCCTACTGTAGGTTCCCACTGAAGGTTCCTACTGTAGGTTCCTACTGCGGGTTCCTACTGAAGGTTCCTACTCAGGGTTCCTACTGAAGGTTCCTACTGAGGGTTCCTACTGAAGGTTCCTACTGATGGTTCCTACTCAGGGTTCCTACTGAGAGTTCCTACTGAAGGTTCCTACTGAGAGTTCCTACTGAAGGTTCCTACTGAGAATTCCTACTGAGGGTTCCTACTGAAGTTTCCCACTGAAGGTTCCTACTGATGGTTCCTACTCAGGGTTCCTACTGAGAGTTCCTACTGAAGGTTCCTACTGAGAATTCCTACTGAGGGTTCCTACTGAAGTTTCCCACTGAAGGTTCCTACTGATGGTTCCTACTCAGGGTTCCTACTGAGAGTTCCTACTGAAGGTTCCTACTGAGAGTTCCTACTGAAGGTTCCTACTGAGAGTTCCTACTGAGGGTTCCTACTGAAGGTTCCCACTGAAGGTTCCTAGTCCTCCTTTCCCTATTCATTCTGAAGTAAGTGTCATTCAGCCTATGGCTGCACTCCAAACCGAAGCTCCGCCCTCCAACCTGCAACCCGCCCCACCAGTCAGAAGCTCCTTCGTGTTCACGATTAAGCTCCGCCCCCTCCTCACCCAGATCTGCAGCTTGATCCTTTTGTCGTTGCGGTAAACAGTCTTGACCTTGAAGTCGATGCCGACGGTGCTGACGAAGGAGTTGCTGAAGGAGTCGTCGGCGTAGCGGAACAGGAACGACGTCTTCCCGACGCTGCTGTTCCCGATGATCAGCAGCTTGAACATGTAGTCAAAGTTCTGGTCGGATCCGTCCCGTTGGCCGTAGCGCTGGTCTGCCTTCGCCATCTGGGGGCGCAAGAGGACAAGTCATATGATCGCGGTAGTGACGGCCACTTCTACCAGGCATAACATTACAACCACCCATTACCTGCCTGCAGAAGAACTTCCTGTTTCCCTGATTAATGAAGGAAAGCTGGTTAGAACTGCTGATGATTCTGATGCCGGGACAGGAAGTGGTCGGTCTGCAACAGGAAATGGTCAGACTGGTATCTGAGGGTTCCTACTGTGTGGGTTGAGCTGGTTCCTGAGGAGGAAGATCCAGTTGGACCTCATGTCAGGAAAGTTGTGCTGTGTTTGGTTCTAGAGACGAACCCTTTTATTCCTGCTTTCATTAAGCTGCTGAATTACTTCATGGTTTTACTTTACATGACAGCAGCTTGTAAATTTATTTATAAATGGTTTTAGTTTGCCGTCTGAAATGTCGTTCCTGTAAACAAGTTATTGTTTGGCTGTTAATCAGGATAAAATATGTTGTTTTGTAGCTATTTTGTTCCTATATTTTAAAATATTTTAGTTTAATTACACTCTTTTTATTATTATTAAACTTTGCTAAATAGATGTGGGATTGATTGTAATAGCTGTGTAATATTAGTGTTTATTAATCATATCCTATCAGTTCAGTGACATATTGTGGCTGATATTTAATAAAGTCTGTCATACAGCAGATTTATGCACAAAAAAGAGTCACACTGATCTGTATTAGTCTTTAATTTAATTCCAATAAAAACCTGTTTACGGTTTTATTCTTACTAACCTCTGCATTTAAAATATTTTAACAGGTAGGATATTCTAGTAAAGGATTAGTGCAAACATCTACAGCTTTTCATTTTAAACAGGTAGATATTCAGATGAAGGAAGTGATCTTCTTGTGGTTTCGTCATGGATAGAAATTGTTCCGATGCTAAGCTAACCATAACTGCTAAGCTTCCACTTCAGTCACTCTAATATTGTTATCCAATATATTTAACATTAACAACCTGCTATAGTTTTCTGACTGTAAACATGACGGTAGCAGCTTTGGACGGGTAGCACAGACAGATAGACTTAGCCATCTATCCGTGCTACTGTAGGAAAATCTGACGAGGTAGCACAGATTGTCAGAACACCAGAACCATGAACACCTGAGGAACATTGTGTCGTCGGATTGGACCCTGAGCTCAGAACTCCACAGATGAACCTGAAGCTTACATGCTTGCAACCAGGCAACCAGGCAACTGGGCAACCAGGCAACCAGGACACCAGCAGGAGATGTGCAGATGTTCCTGCTGAAGCGTCAGATGAACATTTGTCTGGTGGTTTCTAACCGTCATGGAGTCCAGAGGTTCTGATGGTTCTGGAGGTTTTGACCCAGACCAGAACTGTACCGCCATCATGCATTCTTTAGGTGAAACTCCGGTCATGCGACTGAGCAGTGCCTTGTTGTCATGGACACCAGCTGGATCCATCCCATCAGAACCATGACCTGGTTCTGATGCAGGACTCTCAGGAGGTTCCGGACGCTCGGTCCCCCTGAGCACCGTCACCATGGAGACAAGCTCAGCAGCAGCTCAGCAGTTTCCTAGTGAAAACAGGAAGCTGTTTCAGAACCGAGTCCGAACCCGCTGGGTCACTGCGGTTCTGGTTGGGTTCTGCAGCTGGAGCAGCTGGACCCATCAGAGCACGAGGTCACCTGTCCACCATCAACTGGTTCTGGTTCTCTAAACCTAGAGACAGAAACGTCTGCAGAAGTTCTGATGGGTCAGCTTGGTTAGAAGGTTCTGTTCTGTACTGGTTCTGGGGCTGCAGAGACCAGAACCCTGCAAAAAGCACCAACAGAACCAACAGAACCGCGACCAGACAGAATCAGGTTCTGATCCAGATTGTTTGGATCAGAGAAGATCAGACTCCACCCTGGGTTCTGGTTCGGTTCTGGTTCGGTGTAGATGTGCGGGGGGCTCACCTCAGCTGGGCGGGTCCGATGCGCGCTCCCTGCAGCAGAATAAAACTCAGAGCGGTTCCGGACCGGAACACAATCAGAACCAGCAGCTCCGCTTCAGCCGAACCGAGTCGCTCTCCGCGCGCGCGCGGCTTCACGCGGACCTGCTGAATGGTGAGAGGCGGCAGCCAATCAGAGAGCGGCTCCGTGCCGCGCGCGGTGACTCATGGCTGCTCCGGAGTCCATCTGCGGCACGCGCACGCGCTCACGCGCCGCGCAGGGTGAGACTGAAGATGAAAAAAAAAGAGAAATAGAAGCAGAAAATGGAAGAAAGAAAAACCTGAGAAAAATAAAGTAAAACATGTTTAGAAATAAACAGAAAACGAACCGAAAAGTTCAAACCGAGACAGAAACGATCAGATGTTCTGGACGTGTTCAGTCCGGACTTAAAGGAAAATGTTCCTGATCAATATCTGGATTATTAACCACACACTGAGGAGAAAAATGCCACGAACGAACGAATGAATGACTGAATGAATGAATGAATGAATGACCCTAACCCTACCCTGAGGAACAGAAGTCAAAGATCGGACCTGCCTCTCTGGTTGCAGTACGCGCTCACGACACAGGGGGGCAGACAAGACCGGTTCCCTGAACTTTAATGAGCCACAGTCTGAGCCGCTTCCTGTCGCCGGGTGGCGCTGTTTCCGCCTCCTGACGCAGAAGAAGAACGCAGAGCGCGCTGATTGGCTGCAGTCGGGGGCGTGCAGCGGAGAGCACAGATGGCGGCGGTGACCAGAAGATCCTTCAGCGCTCTCAGAGTTCTGGTGAGGAGCAAACCGAGCCGGAACCACGCCGAAACGAACCCGAACCACACTGGAACCCAACCAGGCCGCTCTGCTTTTTAGCGCCTGCGCGGCTGACGCTAAAAGCTGCTGGTGACGCAGGCATTACGTCACTGCGGTGCTAACTGAGGCTAACTGGGTTGTGATGGTCTGGGTCCGGGTCGGTTCCGTTCTGGAGCAACGGACAGCGGGTTCTGTCTGTCCCAAACCGAACCGGTGGGCTCCCCTGAGCTGCTGGTTCCGGTAGAGTCCAGTGGTTGATGGTGCATTCATGTTCTGTCAGAGGTTCTGCTGCTGACGGCTCGGTCCAGTTGGATCCCAGCCTGAAGAAAGCAGCAGCTGTTGGTCATAATGTTCTGCCTGCTCTGGGACGTGGAGAGGGTTCCGTTAGAACCCGAACCCAACTCCGGATTGATGTGGTTCCGAGCTTTCAGTCCAGTCAGTTTTTCCAGAACTTTTCCAGGTTCTGCTCGGATTCTCCCACTTTGTTTAGATTTCAGGATAAGTCCCTGATATTCAATCGGGTTTTGGGAATCACTTCATAGAACCAGAACCGGAAGAAGGTTGGGACTGGACCCGGAGCCGGTACCGGACCGCTGAGGCCCGGATCTTAAAACAACAGCAACGAGGGAAACCCTGAGATGAAACTATGACAACAGCAACAAACAGCAATCTGATCATAACGATCAGGAGGGAGTTGACCCATTGCAGGCACGGCAGTAAATGCTGCTATGGTGATGCCATGGTGTTGCCATGGTGATGCCAGATGCCCTCCCAGGCCTTGAGGGCATCTGGCATCTGGACTTCCACTCAAACGTTGGAAGTCCAGAAAGTTTTCACATCGGGGCAATAAATGAATAAATGAAGCTGCAAGATTCAGAGAGCAACTAGGAGACGTGTTGACGTTCGATCCGCCCGACGGAGGAATTTAAAACCTCAAATTAAAATCATGTTAATATGTATAAGCTGGTTTTGGGGTCAGGGTAGTTCCTGGAGGTTTTCTCTCCAAGACGTTTTCCTGAGGTCCATTTGAGATCAGGAGCAGATTGTTGTTTCTAACTGAACCGTTAATCACATCCCACTGAACGCCAGTTCTGGTTCTGACCCGGTGATTGTGGTTCTGGTTCTCTCTGCCAGCTGACCCAGCAGTACCGCCGGAGGAGTTTTGGACCCCAGAACCTGAGGCTGAGCAGAACCGAATCGGCGCCGTCCAGATGGGCCGCTTCGCTGCAGACGTCCTGCAACAGGACGCTGCAGACCACCGTGGGTAAGTCCAAACCGGTTCCGGTCTGGGTCATCCCCCGTCCTGGAGGATGCAGTTGCTATGGCGACCTGCAGCCACAACAGCGACGGCTGACAGCGCCTCTGTCCCGCAGAGCGGCGCCGACCCGTGGTCCAGTTCAAGCTGTCCGACATCGGAGAGGGCATCATGGAGGTCACGGTCAAGGAGTGGTAGGAACCAGGCCCGGTTCTGCTGGGCCGCAGCAGCTTCCATTAGCTCCTGTTAGCTTCTGTTAGCAGCCATTAGCTTCCATCATCTCCCATTAGCTCGCACTAGCTCCTGTTGCCTTCCTTTAGCTCAGGTTTGCTAATCACATGAAATCTTTGAAGTCATGTGACCTCCTGTCCACCTGGTCTTACCTGTCTCAGGTACGTGAAGGAGGGGGACAGGGTGTCTCAGTTTGACAGCATCTGCGAGGTCCAGAGCGACAAAGCGTCCGTCACCATCACCAGCCGCTACGACGGCGTCATCAGGAGGCTGTACTATGAAGCCGACGCCACCGCCCTGGTGGGCAAGCCGCTGGTGGACATTGAGACGGAGTCTGCATCAGGTGAGGTGCCGCCGTCCGTTCCGCCCTGTCCCGTCCGTCCCATCGGGACCACTAGTCTCTGACGTCCATCCCCCAGAGCTGAGCCAGGAGGATGTGGTGGAGACGCCCGCCATGGCCCGTGAGGAGCACACCCACCAAGAGATCAAAGGTCACAAGACCCAGGCCACGCCCGCCGTCCGCCGCCTCGCCATGGAGAACAACGTGAGTCCGTCCCCAGGTCCCTGTCCACCGTGTCCGTCCCGTCATTCCTGAGCCGATATGGCTGTGGCGGCTCTGACCGCCAGATGATCCAGAGATGGACCTGAGGAGTCTGTCCGCGGTGGACAGGAGGTCCAGAGCAGGTATGTGATGTCTCTGCTGCGTCCCCTCAGATCAAGCTCAGTGAAGTGGTGGGGACGGGGAAGGATGGACGCATCCTCAAGGAGGACATCCTGAACTTCCTGGCCAAGCAGACCGGCGCCATCTTGCCTCCAGCTCCGCTCTTCCAGGAGGTCCAGACGCCAGGCCCCGCCGCCGCACCGCCCCTCAGCGCCCCAGCTGCAGTCAGACCTCCACCTGCGGCCCCAAGACCCGTCTTCACCGGGAAGGACGTGACAGAGCCGCTCAAAGGTCAGACCCGTTGGACCAGAACTCGGTACCGGGTCATGTGACATCAGCTGGGTCATGCGGCTTCCTTGTTTGTCTGCAGGTTTCCACAAAGCCATGGTGAAGACGATGACGGCGGCGCTGAAGATCCCTCACTTTGGTTACTGTGACGAGGTCGACCTGAGCCGATTGGTTCTGCTGCGGTCCGAACTGAAGCCGGTCGCCGAGAGACGCGGCATCAAACTCAGCTACCTGCCCTTCTTCATCAAGGTGAGCGCATAGCTCAGACCGCAGCTGGTTGGCTAACGAGTGGAGCTGCTGGTTGGTTCAGCGATGTTGTGATTGGCTGAACTCTCTCTCAGGCCGCCTCCCTCAGCCTGCTTCACTTCCCCATCCTGAACTCCACGCTGGACGAAGGCTGCCAGAACATCACCTTCAAGGTGAGGCGGTCAGCAGGGCCCGTGTGGCAACGCATTACTGACACGGCTACATGTCGCTGACGCTGCGTCTCGGCAGGCGTCCCATAACATCGGCGTTGCCATGGACACCAGCCAGGGCCTGCTGGTCCCCAGCGTGAAGAGCGTCCAGCTGCTCAGTGTTTTCCAGGTGGCCCAGGAGTTGACCCGGCTGCAGGCGCTGGGCGCCGCCGGCCAGCTGGGGACGGCCGAGCTGAGCGGGGGAACCTTCACTCTGTCCAACATCGGATCGGTGAGTCCGCCGGGCTTCCCGACTCCAACCAGGTCCGACCCGGTCCGACCGCTCTGTGTTTCTATCTCAGATCGGAGGGACGTATGCCAAGCCGGTCATTCTTCCTCCAGAGGTCGCCATCGGAGCGCTGGGGAAAATCCAGGTTGGTTCCAGAACCGGCTGAAGTGTTGGTCCAGACCGGGGTCAACCCTTCAGGCAGGGTCACAAGGAGGCCATGAGCGCCCTCAACTGGAGGCAGTAAAACTATTCCAGCTGCGGGCGACAAATCCTCCTGAAGATGAAAACCTGATCTGATTTAATAATCGCTCAGCAAACCATCCTCAGTTTTCATCATGAAACGTGTGAATGATCTGACCCTAGCAGCCAGGTGAAACCAGGTGTTCCTGATCCGCCAGTCAGAGCGAGGATCCGTCCAGGGGGATTCTGATTGGTTCTCCAGGTTTGATTGGTGTTTCCTTCCAGGTTCTGCCGCGGTTCGGCCCAGACGGTCAAGTGAAGGCAGCCCACATCATGAAGGTGAGCTGGTCAGCAGATCACCGCCTCATCGACGGCGCCACCATGTGTCGCTTCTCCAACCTGTGGCGGGAGTACCTGGAGAACCCGGCCAGCATGATTCTGGACCTGAAATAGACACTTTTACCCATCAGCCCCGGGGAGGCCGGCCCCTCGAGCCCACGGCCCCGCCCATTCCACTCCTTCACTTCCTGTTTGTGTCTGAGTCCTTCCTGTCGCTCCGTAGCTTCCTTGTTGCCTTTGAGCAGGACCCTGGGGGGCGGTTACCATGACGACCAAGCAGACACCGGGAGATCCAGACTCATTCGGCAGGAGAACCGGACCGGTTCCCCACACCCACAGGTGCAATTCACATGACCTGACCAGCTGACCTTTCAGGCTCCGCCCCCTCTTTCTGTTGCACTGGAACTAGTGGGGGCCGCATAACCGTGGTTACGGCTGGCGTCACATGTTGGTCCTTCATGTCCCGCGTGTCTTTGGTGCTTCCCCGGGTCAAAGGTCAGCTGCAAAGTCTGGCCCGGTGGCTCTGGGACCTGGAGGGCGCAGTAGGACCCGGTTTGCCTCAACGGGTCGGGAGCCGGGCCGGTTCAGAACCAGAGCATCTCCTGATGATGGGGTGGTCGGTGTCGCCGCCCTGCTGGCAGCTCCAGGGTCCTGCTCCGGTCACATTCATTAAAGCTTTTCTATGTTTAGTGGGAAGATATCAATAAAGCTGCTGAAAACACTTCCTCTCTGGTTCTGGTTCTGGTCCAACAACAAGGAGACTCTAGTTTTACACAGACTAACCCTTGAACACATTCCTACAGGAAGCAGTTGCAGTCAGATCCTTTCGGGTCACGTGACCCAGTCTATTCTTGGCCAGCAGATCGGAGGGTTGGGTTGCAGCATGAAGGACGGCGGCAGAGCTCCAAGGTGAGAATCAGAACTTTTACTAACAGTCTGGGTTCCAGAACCGGCCAACTGGACTCTGGTTCTTCAGAGACCCAGATAAAACAGCCTGCTGGTACCGGAGGTCCAGTTTAAAACTGGATCACAGAAGCCGAGCTGCTCACATTTCCAGCAGTTTGTGGTTTTTAACCCTCTCATGCATGAATTATGATCCTTTGTGTCAGAATTTTTTTTTCCATTTTTTAAAATTCTTTTCTTAAGGCATAAAAAAGGTAGGAAATTTTTTTTGTAAAAATAATTTTTTTATTTTTATGTGATCAATTGTAATTTTGTCCAAATACAAAGTTGTTATTTGAAAAATACATCAGTAGTATTGTTCCTTTATCTGATGTCACAATATTTTTTTTACTTGCAAGAGTCGTCTACAGTAGAAGGAGGGACCGGGTCGGTTCTCATGCTTTTTTGTCTGTCGGCCATATTGTATTTAACAAAAATAATTTCTTGCATTTGCAGCTGATGGCCAGTAGTTGATGTTATATTTTATGATGCATTATTGTCCACTTCAGTGGTCTGTGTGCATTTATAACATAAAAATCTACAGGAAGCACAAGAAAATGGCTTTTAGATAGCTGTCCACTGTAGTGACCACTATGCATGAAAGGGTTAAAGGGCCAGAATCACGTAAAATCTTTCCTTCATGTTTTTAGAGTTGCTTTGATTCAACCTCCCAGCTGTTAAACACCTAGGTGGACTTAGCCCCGCCTTCCAGACGCAGCTCCTCCCCACTCAGTTCCTTCAGACTAGCCAGCAGCAATTAGCAGTGACTGCTAGTGCGATGCAATGTCATTAACGTGTCTATATGATGAGGTTGCAAATGAGCCGATCAAACGTGTTTAATTTTAGTTTCATCATCAAGACTCACTTTCTGAATCCAGATTCAATGATCAGCTGATTGCTGGGACAGGATCGGCCTTGCAACCAATCACTGTGTCAGCCCTAGCAACGGGGTCTGTTTCCTCTCAGTCACTATCAGCAGGTCAATCTCTGATTTAGGACTGGACTGGGAGCTGTGGGAGAAATGGGAGAATCCTGCAGCCTGGTTCTCAGTCCCATAGACATGAATGAGCCAGTCCGCTCATTGCTGCTATATGTCACAGCGTCCACCATATTGAATATGATCTACAGTATGTGCCATTAAGCTAACATAATTGTACCGAACAAAAATCTAAAGGCCTCATGTCAGATGTTGTTGCCATGTGGAGTTAACTGTAAATGAGCATTGCTGACATTTTATTGTACCAAAGTAATATTTCTTTTGAACTGTGTATAATATGTAATCCAACTTCCTGTCAGTGAGCGTTACTCAGTGAGTTGTTGTTTTACTCGGTGCATTGTGGGACATGTCCACTGGCTGGTCAGACAAAATGAGCAACAGCTGGACAATCCTTGGCCTGGACAATAAAAGGCCCCAAAATGTCACATTATGTCAGAAGTCATAAAGCCTCAGATGTTATGTCGGAGCCGTTGGCATGTTGGATGCAGGACGCCGTACCGACGGTCCGATAATGGCCCGTTATCGGACCGTCGGCCCTTTAAGAGTTGGTTTCCAACAGACTGCAGATCCTCCTCATCCTCGTCTGACCGCTCAGCACCAGACGGCCACGTCGGCTCGTCCGTCTGAGGATCGGCTCAGACCAGCGACACTCAGCTGATGAGACTATTGGTCTGAACAACAGACGCATCAAACCTCAGACTGTCTGTAACCGCCTACGGGAAGCCAACTGGGTCAGAATCGGATTCCTCAGCCTGACCCCGATCAGGACTGTCGATCCGCTACAAACGGCCGAACCACGATGTCATTATGAAGATCAGTAATTACTGAAAGTGTATTTTGAATTTCTCTATATATTGCGTAACCCACATGTTCATAAAACTCTTATATTTGACACGGGGCTTTATATTTTTGTTCAGTGTAAATGGACTTAACTTTATAAAGCATGGTTGTACAAAGTATTTTAAGTTAATGCTCGTCATTAACACATTCTGTCACACCTTAATATATTTGGGAATTAAAGAAAAGCACTAAAGACAATATTTCTAACTTTGTGATGTGATTAATTGTTTAAAGAGCACACTGTTATATTTGGTACAGCTGATTCTCATCAATCCTTTTTATATCGACATTAATGAAGACACACACTGGAGTGTATTCATGAACATAAAAACACACAAAAAGTAAAAGAGAAAAGTTGTACATTAAATACAGATTTATCTGTACTGCCAACACCGGGTTCAGTCTGCTGGTCAAACTGGGATCAGTCCAGTGACGTCCTGGTGGCTAAAGCCAAAGATAAAAGACAAATAATCTAACATCTTAATAGAAAATTAAATCGTGAGTCCTTCACATTTTGAAAAAACATAAATTTTTAACAAATAGGGGCATTGACTTGAGCATCTTTACAACATAGTTAAACATCGACATTTTGAAACAGAAGACTGGAGAAAACCAGTCGGTGCTGATCCTGACTGACCTCTAAAACCCTCTGGTCATCAGCTTTGTCTTGTTAATAAAACTACACAGTATGAAAGTTAGCTAAGCTAACAAAATTATAACCAGAGTGGTTTCTTTGGCCCAGTTATGTACCTGGGAAATATTTCTTGGCTGTTTAGAAGCTAGATTCTAGCCGCAAAGCCAAGAAATTCTGCTCATAAAATTACATTATTTTCTCTCATTCTTACCTGTGAAATGAAATGCTAATGGGTCAAGTTTATCCAGTTTTTACTGGAAAACGATTGAAACAACAAGAACATTAAGTATGGAGCTCCCATCGCTCTACTGCCACATTCAAAATGGCGGCGACGTAACGTTGGAGTCCAATGAGGCATCGACGAATTCACATCTGTGCTCAGCCCGTTCAGAGATTCTCGCTGATTTTCCGTTGCAGGTTGATTCATCCCAGCGTTTAAACGCCACATAACCTGAAGCACCAACAGCCAGTTTAAACTCCCAAACCGCCACCTCGTCCCTGAACGCCACTCTGGGTCCATTGCTGTCCTCCTGCGTCCTCAGCAGAGGTTGAGGCAGACGTCCAGAGGTCAGAGGTCGTCCTGTGCGCCGTGACATCATGGTGGGCGTGGCGGCGTGCGGCTCTGTGAGCTCCATCAAAGCTCTGTGGGAGACGCGGATCCAGAGACGGAAGGAGGAGGAGGAGCAGAGGAGGAGACCGTCCAGGGACGGGGCCACAAGCAGGTTAGACCCCGCCCACTCACTCCTATAGGTTGATATTATCATTGGTTTATTCCCGGTCATTCACACCCAGCGAGCAGCGTCAGGTGTCAGCGTCATGGTAACAGAGTTATGACGTCTTCAGCCCTGAGTCCTGTTTGTGTTTGGACACCTTGAATCTGTCTGAACTGGGACCAGTATGGGTCCACATACTGGTCCCAGTTCACAAGCTCCTCTGCATAAGAACTAGACCAGGCTGGACCAGGTGAATGGTGTTCAGAATCAAAGTGGGATCAGAGGTTCTTCAGAACCAGGAGCGGTGGTTGGGTTCTGGTGGGCCCAGTTCCTAACTGCTGTGACCCATTCTGGGCCAGGCTGAGTGTCCGGGTCTGGGAGGACCGGGCGGTTCTGGCCCGCCTCAGGGAAAAGCTGCAGACGGAAGATGGACGGCTGGTTCTCCGGATAGAACAAGAGGAGTGGAAGGTACAGCCCAGGGACCGCCTCGGTTCGCTGGTCCAGAACATCCCGTTGACCCATCTGTGTTTGCCTCAGAACCTGCCGGCATGTCTAGTCCGGTTCGTCCAGGTCCAGGAGTGGCAGATCCACAGAACCGGCCTGCTGAAGGTTCCGCCATTCATCTGCAGCTTCCAGAACCTCTTGGTTCTGGACCTGTCCCGGAACGCCGTCACAGAGATCCCGCAGCAGATCGGTGAGCACCGCCTGGGCCCAATTGACCCATAATGGGTCTATCCAGACCCGGCCTCTGAACACCTGTCGTGACCCGGTTCTCGTCTCAGGGAAGCTGACCCAGATCAGAGAGCTGCTGCTGAGCTACAACCAGATCCAAGTCGTTCCTGAAGAACTCGGTGGCTGTGAGAGTCTAGAGAGGCTGGATCTTGCCATGAACCGGGACCTGAAGGAGCTCCCAGACCAGGTATCATTCCAGGTATCGTACCAGGTACCGGGCTAGGTGCCAGACCAGGTTCTGGACCAGGTCCCATTCCAGGTACAGGACCAGGTCCCATTCCAGATCTCATTCCAGGTCCCATTCCAGGTCCCAGCCCAGATCCCAGACTAGGTCCCTTTCCAGGAACCATTGCAGGTCCCAGACCAGGTCCCAAGCCAGGTCTCATTCCAGGTACCATTCCAGGTCTCATTCCAGGTCTCATTCCAGGTATCGTTCCAGGTCCCAGACCAGGTACCATTCCAGGTCCCATTCCAGGTTCCATTCCAGGTACCATTGCAGGTCCCAGACCAGGTACCATTCCAGATCCCAGACCAGGTCCCATTCCAGGTACCATTCCAGGTACCAGACCAGGTCCCATTCCAGGTACCAGACCAGGTCCCCTTCCAGGTCCCATTCCAGGTACCAGACCAGGTCCCCTTCCAGGTACCATTCCAGGTACCAGACCAGGTCCCATTCCAGGTACCAGTCCAGGTACCAGACCAGTCTAGGTTCGGTCCAGTTGATCCAGCTCTGTCGGTCTCCAGCTCAGGAACTTGGTGCGGCTGCAGCACCTGGACCTGTCCATGAACGACTTCGTCTCCCTGCCAGATTGTGTAGTCGCCCTGCCGGCACTGGAGTGGCTCGACATGGGGGGCAACCGCCTGCAGCGGTTACCTGACGACATCCACAGGTAGGAACACCTGGGCTACGCCTCCCGTGGCACTGAGCTCCGCCCCCATGTGGCCTAGTGGACCAATGGGACGTGTCTGTCGTCAGGATGCAGACGCTGCAGACGCTGTGGCTGCAGAGGAATGAGCTGCAGACCCTGCCAGAGAACATCAGCAGGATGTCCAGATTGGACACGCTGGTCCTCAGCAGCAATAGGCTGAGGGACATCCCGTCCCTGATGGAGGACATGACCAACCTCAGGTACACCTGTTCATCTGTCTCCATTGACTGTTTGTCTCTGAAGCGCTCCAACAGCCTGATCAACAAATGAAAATTGTCTTCAGCTGAAGCCTCTAGACGAGCCACCCATTTGGTTCAGCTGTTGGAGACGAACATGTCCAAGACCTACAGGTCCCTATGAGACAACAAGTATGGTTCTGAGCTGCTCCAGAACCAGAACTGACAAAAAGCCATCAAACAGTTTGGCAAAATAAAAGACTTTCTAAAAATTGTCAAAGTGTCTGAGAATGTAGATGGTAACTCAGGATTAGACAGGGTAGTCGAACCGCAGGACAGATTGTCCTAGTTGGGCAATCTTCAGTGCGTCAGTCTCAGGTTGGTCTCTCATGTCTCAGTCTCAGGTTGATTCTGCGCTGTCTCTTGTGGACAGGTTTGTGAATTTCCGGGACAACCCTCTGATTGTAGACGTGTCTCTGCCTCTGAGGATGGAGGACGGCGAAGATGACCGGGAGATGTTTGGACGGGACTTCATGCTCACCTACATCCAGGAGGCCCGGAAGAGAAACTACGCCGTGCTGAATGCGCACCGACTCCACCGTTAGTACTGCCGGTTCTGATGGCATCGCCGGTTCTGGACTCTAACTCTATCTAGTAAACTGGTCTGCAACTGAAACCAGGTTGCCACGGCAGAACCTGACCCACTAACTGGATTAACGGAACCATCAGACCCAAACATTAACCTCCATGTTGATCACGGTCTAACGGTACCACTAACCGGGCCGGCGGGTTCATAACAAGGTTTTGACGTCTTTCTGTTCTGGACCTTTCAGAGACAGATGAAGACCAGCCCAGACATGACCCGGTACAGCTCGGTCCCTCTACTTCCTGATTCCGGCGAACCGGATCAGAACCAGAACCCGGTTTGGATCAAGAGACAAAATTGAAACCAGAAACTGGAGCTGATCAAGTTTGACTTTAATAAATGGATTCTGATCCACAGACTGACGTTTTATTACAGCTGCTGGTTCCGGACAGGAACCAGACCCTAACAGGTCCGGTCCAGCAGGGCGTGAACCAGGCCAGAACCGAACAAGTCCATCAGGACGAGGGCAGGGCGGTCAGCAGGACATTCTCCAAGGTCACCTCTGCGTGTGCGTAGCCAATCAGACGGCTGCTGAAGCCTCTGGTCCGCAGGAAGTCCCGCCTACCGCTGTCGATCAGCAGCTTACAGAGCCGACCCAGATGCTCCCGCTCCGCCGCCGACCAGAACCTGCAGAACCACAGGAGGATAGATCAGTACCAGGAGGTACTACTGCTCCAGAGCCTCCAGCAGAACTGAAAGCTTTACCTGCTTAGCACCACCAGCCGCTCCGCTTCTTCATGATCCTCAGCCGCTCCGCTCTGATTGGCCGCTCCGCTCTGACTGGTTGTTCCGTTGTGATTGGCTGGCGGGCCACAGGTGGCCCAGCTGGACATGCGGCAGAAAGCGGAGAACTCGGCGGGTCCGAGTCCTCTCTGGAGGAAGAACTGCTGACCCACGTAGTGACGCCATTCACAGCGGTGGTGGCAGCATAACGCCACGGTCAGGCCCAGAACCGGACCGGTACCAGTGCCGGATTCTGGCCCTCTGACGCTCTTGGGAAGCGGCTGGGTGTCTGATTGGGCTCCGGCCGTGTCCAGTAGGCAGCGCAGGGCCAGATCTGGGGGCAGAACCAGAAGCAGAACTGGGATCTAGCAGCTGAATTGGACCTGCAGGTCTCACCTGTCGCCGCTCCGCAGAGATGCTTCCCGACTCCCACCAACGGCAGCGCTTTCTCCCTCAGCACCGGAACTTTACCTGCATAGAACCTGGTCAGAACCGGGTCAGAACCAGTAATGTAGAACCCCAGAAGATGCTGGTTCTTACTTAGGTCCAGGTGCTGAATGTCCACCTGTAGCCGCTCAAACGGGTCAGCAGAACCCTGGTGCTTCCCGTCCACCTGAAGAAGGGAAAAAGTCAGAGGGGTGGGTCCGGTTCTAGTTCTAGTCAGTTTCATGGATTTACATAAATATTTATCTGATCCGGACCGGTTCTGGTTCCCTGGTTCTTCTACCTTAAAGCGGGTGCTGCAGCGCTCCACCAGCAGCAGCTGGAGGTCCTGGCTGGTTTCCATGGCGACCCCCTGACCCTCAGGGTTCTGCAGGGCCCGGTGGATCCAGTGGGACAGCTTGCCCCGGCCGGCGCCGAACTCCACAAAGCAGCGCCCCCTGCTGAGCAGACCCAGCTCCTGCAGGTGACCTAGGAGGGAGGCCTGAACACACCTGTCCGTCAGACAGGCTCCGCCCCCCCAGAGATGACCGGCTCGTGGATTGGTTCGTCTCCAGTGGTGTCTGTCCTCACCTGTTGCTTCAGGTGTTTGTGGGCGGAGCCTCCGTTCTTTGGGTCAGACAGTTCTTCCTGGAGGACGGGATGGGACAGCGTCCTGTCCTCCATGTCCTGCTGAAGACCTGCAGGGGACATGGAGTAACCAGGTCACTTCCTGGTTACCTGGTTACCTGGCAACAGAAACTCACCTTCAGCAGCTGCCTTCAGTTTCTCCACCAGAGACTCCAGATCTGCTCTGCTGCGCTCAGCCAGAGACACCTGATACACACCTTCATCATCATCATCATCATCATCATCATCATCATCATCATCATCATCATCATCATCATCACCATCATCATCATCAGCTCTGTTACCTCTGGAAACTCCTGATCTCTATCAACTCGTCCTGCATTGATGTTCTTCACATAGTAGACCTGGAGAGAGAGAAAGAGGGTTGGGTGGTTGGATGGTTGAATGGATGGATGAAGGTTGGATGTTCTCACAGGTCGGGGTTTCTCTCTAGAGTTGCATTTCTTCAGGTGCTTCTCCAAGTTCTGTTGGTCCACGGTGCTGTTGACAGAACAGATTCTGATTACCGACCCGGTTCCAGTCTGACTCAGACAGATCAGAACCAGGACTCACTGCTTGGGGTCCAGTGGACACGTGATCCTCCTGCTGCCACCGACCCCCTCCTCCTGAAACAGGAAACACGTCACAGCTTTAATGACATCACTGCTGATCAGCGGCACCGATCCAGATAAGATCTTTTTAGGAAGTAGCTACTGAATCACGTGGCTCACCATGGTCGCGTGCTCTCCGCAGAAGCTCCGCCCCTTTCCGGGGACCATCTTACAGAAGCGGTTTTTCTTCTGGACGAAGAAGCTGCATCTGCTAGGCAGAGGTGTCGCCATATTGACCCCGGTGAGGCGTTCAGGGGCTCCGAGAGCTGTAAGAAAAAACAGGCAGTCACTGAAAACAAGAACGGCTTCACAGCGGAGTGGGGAAAATTACTGCTGACGTCTATCGTAGCTCCTCTGGTGGCGGAAACACGTCATCAACACGTTTTGTAGTACGCGCAGCTCACCCTTTAGTGTAGTCCCTTTTTAAAAGTCTTCCTAATGTCATCCTGTCTCATCACAATGAGGCTAAAACAGATTTCTCATCATGTTTAATCTGACCCCTAACGAGCGGAGCTGTATCAATGAAAACACATTAATATTTGTTTCTGTCTCAAACTCTGGAGCCGGACCAGTTCAAGTTAATACCAAAGTATTACTTTGTCTTCCTGCGGAGCTCCGACAGATCCAGAACCGGACACCGAAGCCGTTTGAGGCCAGAGGTTTCTCAGCAAGAAACACGAGGCATTCAGGTGACCAGGGGAGTGTGGGAAAAGTCAGTACATGCCGGCAGACTGATTGAAGTGGAAACAGTTTCCAAGTTACGTGAAAGAAAGCAGGAATATGTTCATAGTTTCGCTTTGCTGGCTACATTGGAGGCCTTTCTTGTTATTCTGCTTGAGTTTGCTTAAGTCCACTCAGAATGCAACCTTCATTCTGGATTCAATTCCAACTGGGCCGAAATCATTGTGGTCTCTGATTGGCTGCAATGAAGCCGTCCACCCGCCTCCACAGGACTCTTCCCGTATTCATGTTTCTGACTCCTCCTACCAGGGCGGTGCTGAGCGTCAACGTGCGGAATGACGTTGGCTGCAAGCAGTCAGTGATGGCGGCGCAGCGGGGCGGCGGTCCCAGTTCTTCTCGGCCCGCAGCGGCTGCGGATCACTCGGTTCTGGTCGTAGTGGGAGCGCTCCAGCCCAGCGGACCGCTGGATTTCGTACTGCGACAGATAGAAGCAGGTGAGCGGATTCTGGAGGACTGAAGAACCGAACCGTAGGGCGGGAGGTCTGTGAGCTTTTCAAAATAAAAGCATTCGACTACTGCAGATCGGACCAGCGCGGAGACCTGGATAAATTCAGGACCCGGTTCGGTTTTTCATGGGTTTAGGTTCGGTGTGAAGAGCTGCACAGTGTGTTGAATATGAGGCAGGTTTGAACTCTTAACAGAACGTTCTGTGGTCGGACAGAGCCATGCTATCGGGGTTAGCATGCTGGCTTCCTCTATCGGAAGCTGACTTTTCAGAGTAAAGTGTCTATGAACTACAGGACTGAACCGAACCAGAACCAGTCTTACTGATTCTGATCCGGAAACATAAACTGGAGTCTGGACCAAATCTGATTCAGTAACCAGAGATGGCCGGGTTCAGCCTGGTTCCGGCTGGCTGTGGCTCGGTTCTGACCCGCTTCAAGACGGGTTTCTTCTGAATGATCAGAACACTAGATCAGCTTCTCTGAACGTCTGCAGCTGGAGGAGCAACACTTCTGTTTGTGGTCGGGTGATCCTAGGTTGGGTCCAGGATCAAGAACCATTACATCCAGGAGGAACCCAAGGAACCTCTGGTCCATTCACTGAACCCAGTTCCATGTAGAACCTCCCGAGGAGCAGCAGCTCTCAGTTTGGACCCATCTGGTTCTGATCACTGCTGTTCTGATTGGACCTGAAAAAGAACTGGTTCTGAGCCCAGGTTCTGGAGAACCTGCTGTGGTTCTGTCGCTGCTGGACAGAAAGAGGAAGTTCTGTTTCTACACACCAACTTCCTGTTTGTTCAGGAAACCTTGTTGGTCAAAGATAGGAAGAAAAAGCGATGGGTCACTCTGTGAGGAAACTGATGCTTAGCGGGGCCTTTTGTTCAGGTTCTGTTCAGGTTCTGTTTTTCTTGGTAGTCCCTGCCGCAGTAGAGACTCTCTTTCCTCTAATATCTATAAATAATAGTATTACAGAAAAACAGGACAGAAAACCCTCAAACAGAACCAGAAAGCAGATGCCGATAAGCAGCCGGCAAATTGTAACCTCCAGATTATCTGCTCATCCTTTCAGTTTCATAGTTTCACATTCTGGATCATTTTAAAGTTCCATTGCTGTGATGAGAAATGGCTCCATCAACATGCGTTCACTTGACAAGTTCTGGATTAACTCAGATTACAATAACGATGGAGGCTAAGAGGCTGAAGGCTGGTCTGACACGCCGCCATCCAAGAGCTAACAACTGTAATTAGCTTGAAACACATGCTGGTGAAAGTGAAATGTAGCACTTAAGCTAACCTTAGCATTTGGGGTAATTTTAGCTTATACATTAATGTTTTTATACTGAATAGAGCCAGTCCATATTAGTCAACATAATAATGGTACTCCACATGCTATTGACTACTTTTGCTAATTTTCAGCTTCAGATCACAATGCCGGGTTTCCACCGACGCGCATGATTTCATCAGAAATGTTCTAGTCATTGATAAACTGCAGCCCATGCAGACCCAAAGTGATTAGCGACTCCAGTTTAATTTCTGATTTCCACCCACAGGCTTTCCTCTGCCTACATCCCCCAGAATGCCGTGCATTCCTGGATCAGAATTCAGTGACATTATTAACAGTCAGACGTATTTTGAATTGATATTGATCACAAGTCTATGGTGATAGATATTGATATTGAAGCCAATGATTCCAAAGCAACATTTCTGCTCATCATAGTCACCATTTTATTTACTAGTTCAGCTCATCAACAGCTAGGTCTGTTAGGACTTGGTGATGATGGTGACCAGGTGGTGTCTCTGTTCCAGGTTTGCGCTGCTGGCAGGCGGATCTAGATGTTGCGGTTCTGGATCAGCAGCTAAAGCTCTTCGTGTCGAGACATTCGGCTTTTCTGTCTGAAGACGTCCGAGGTGAGGAACAAAGATCCTCTATGCACACGAGGTGCTCCTCTCGATACAGGGGTTGAACTATAGTGGGTGGGGCCACAGCGGGTGTAGTAGCTCCGCCCACCGCCATGAATGGACCAGGAACTAAAGTGGGTGGAGCTTTGTGATGAGGTGGCGCTTCCTGCAGGTGAGTGTAGATCAGCTGCTGCCTCAGTGTGACCAGACCGACGAGAACCAGAACTTTACTGGCCCTCCTGCTGTGTGTGTGTGTGTGTGTGTGTGTGTGTGTGTGTGTGTGTGTGTGTGTGTGTGTGTGTGTGTGTGTGTGTGTGTGTGTGTGTGTGTGTGAGCTCATGAACCGGGTCAGCTGAGTCTCTGCTGAGCCGCCTGCAGGAACATCAGGAGCGTCTCCACCACAGTTCTGGTTCTGACCCAGTTTCTGAACCACAAGACTAATGAGCAGAACTGGGTGCCGCTGTTCTGTAACCAGGTTCTGGTTCTGACCCAGGGCACGGTCCGTCCAACTCTTCCTGCTGTGTAACGGATGTTCTGTTGGTCCTGCAGGTCAGCGGACCCTGCAGCACCAGGGAGAGGTTCTGGACACCCAAGTGGTTCTGAACCCGACCCAGAGCTTGGTCTGCTCAGAGGTGAGACTCTCATTGTATCTCTGTCACCTCTGACGGACTCTAACGGACCCGTCGGTTCTGTTCAGGTCCAGCGGCTCCTCTGCGACCCGTCGCGCCACAAGCTGCTGGTTCTGGCGGGTCAGTGCGTGGAGAGCAGCGGAGAGCTGGTTCTGCAGCAGGGCGGATTCTCCAGCCGGGATCTGGCCCAGATCCTGGCCGGTGACGAGGTGAGCGGTACTGATAATTAGAACCAGCTGGTTCTGATGGTTAGAGCCAGCTGGTTCCGGTCCATTTGGTAAGAGTTGTGTCTCTGGTGCTGCAGGTGGTGGAGCTGCTGGGTTCTGCTGACCCGGTTCTGAAGGCCCGTCTCACCCTCAGCTGCCCGGCCCATTGCTTCTGGACCGACTCGGAGCTGCAGAACCTGCACGTCCCGGTCTGCATGCGGATCAACCCGGGCCTGGTTCTGCCGGAGATGGAGGGCCTGCAGGAGTTCACGGAGTACCTGTCGGAGTCGCTGGAGCCCGGCTCGCCCTTTGACCTCCTGGAGCCGCCTGGCACCGCCGGCTTCCTCAAGCTGTCGCGGCCCTGCTGCTACGTGTTCCCCGGGGGCCGCGGTGACTCCGCCTTCTTTGCTGTCAACGGCTTCAACGTTCTGGTGAACGGCGGCTCAGACCCGCGCGCCTGCTTCTGGAAGCTGGTCCGGCACCTGGACCGAGTCGACTCGGTGCTGCTGACCCACATGGGCGATGACAACCTGCCGGGCCTGAACACGTTACTGCTCAGGAAGGTGGCTGAGCGGAACCAGGAGGACGGGGATAACCGGGTCAGGAACCTGGTGTCCCCGGAGCTCGGCGTGGTGTTCTTCAACGCCCCCGGCAGACTAAAGTCCGTCCGTCCAGTACCAGGCCAGCTGCGCGGCTGTGACCAGGCGGCTCTCGCCCTGCTGACCCTCCAGAAGCTGGGAGTGACTCCAGAACCTTTGAGCAGGCCCAGCGGGCCCGCCGTAGAGCCGCTGATCCTGTTCCAGAAGATGGGAGTGGGCCGGCTGGAGTTGTATGTTTTGAACCCGGTCCGCGGGTGCAAGGACCTGGAGGCTCTGAAGCAGCTGTGGCCCAACGAAGCCGACTCAGGAGCTGCAGAGCTACCTCTGACCTGCCGGGTGTCCATCTGCGCCTTGCTGGTCTGGCACCCATCCAGAACCCAGGACCGGATTGTCCGAGTTCTCTTCCCTGGCTGCACACCACAGGCCAAGATCCTGGACGCTCTGGACAAACTCGCTCATCTGGATTTCCTGAAGCAGCCGACTGTCAGTCTGGAGGCACTGGAAGTGTCCAAAACCCAGAAGCCATTGATCCGCCAAGAAAGTCGCGAAAGTCTCAAGTCCCAGTCCAAAGACCCAAGACCCAACGGTGCCTTACAGAAAGACAGACGGATCGAAGTCCGAAAACCTGAGCTGAAGACCAAGACCAAAGCAGGAGGGGACGCCACGTCCAAGGATGCAGAAGAAAAGACCCAGATAAAGGATGCAGATCTGAAACCAAAGACCACAAAAGCTGCTGAGAAACCAAATTCAAAGAGGGATGGATCAAAGGAGGATAAGAAGGATGTGAAAAAGAAGGACGAGAAGGTGTCTGCTGCTTCTGGCAAGAAAGAAGAGGCCTCGGAAAAGAAGAAGGAAGCTGCAAAGAAGGACGCCACAAGTCTGAAGACCAAGAAGGAAGCGAAACCAGAACCAAAGAAAGACAACAAGAAGGAAGGTAGAACCGAGGAGAAGAAACCTGCAAAGTTACTGGTTAAAGAAATAAAGAGAACCGATGGAACCACTTCCTTAACCGGAGCTACTGAACAAAGGAAAGCTACGGGTAAAACCGGGAGTGTGAAAAAGGGTGGGATGCTTCCAAAGAAAGATGCCTTCAACAAGGAGACGAGTAGGAAGTCGAGATCCCAGGAAAACCAGAAGACTTTAACGGCCGAGGACACTACGGTGGAGTTTAACAAACTGGAGGATGCCAACGGGAACAGATGCCCAAAAATTGCTGGGGTGTCCAAGGAGACTTCCCTCAATGGGAACCAGATCTCCACCACAGAGAGTCCAGAGAAGTTCCACTCTGTTGAGACGGATCCGGTTAGCGCCACCTCACGTATCACCAGAACACCAAAAGGTGACCTCAGCGTGAACTTTGACCTTAGTCCAGCAATGTTCCGGGTTGCAGAGGGTTCCCCCAGAGTCCGGGTAGAGAAGACCCTGGAGCTGTTTTCTCCTGCAGACTCTGCTCCAACCAGTGCCGGACACACTCCCTTCCACCCGTCCCCTGAAGACACGCTGGGTCTCAGCAGCCCGGGCGCCCGGGGATCCAGTCTGGGCTTTGAAGACTACAACCAGACCGGATCATGCAGAACCTCGGAGGTCAGCTCTCTGCGGGAAGGTGTGGAGAACTCCACATCGTCTCAGGATAAATGCTCCAGCCTCCTGAGTCCGGCCAGGGACTCCTCCCCCACCATGACGTCCATGCCGGCGGAGGTCGGCTCCCCCCACTCCACCGAGGTTGATTGTTCCCTCTCGGTCTCCTCAGAGCCGGTCCCCTCTGCCGGTGCCTCAGAATGCGCCAACACGATTCTTCCCGGTGGGCCCACCCTGAACGGACGCTGTGGTTCCGGGGAGAATGTCCGCGGGGTGTCGGGACTCCCCTCTGAGGTTCCCCACAATGTTGACCTCTGCCTGGTGTCTCCTTGTGAGTTCCAGCACCACCCGACTTCCGGTGCCTCACCAGACCTATCCGACAATGACCCCTCCCCTCCCACCTCGGCCTGCAGCCAGGAGACCCCACCCACATCGGTCAGCGACTCCCTGCCTACCGCCACGGACTCCGACTTGCCCCCCAGCACCGAGGAGTGTCCCTCCATCACCGCTGACCTGGACTCTGATGAAGACTCCGGCTTCCTCCGTCAGGCCAGTGATCTTCCCAGTCAGCACTTCCTGCGGCGTACGGGACTCGACCCGCCACCTGCACCGGTTAAAGACCTGCCCCCTCTGCCGCTGCAGCGTGGCGCCTGCATGGCCGACCCCGAGGCTGACCACGCCCTTAAGGCGTCCAGCGCCAGAAAGAAGCCTCTGCAGAGAACCACGTCAGGAAGCAGCCGGTCCAAAGCCGGTTCCCCCGGCTCCCTGAGGACCGGCCTCAACTCCAGACCTTCGTCACGGAGTTTGCCTGGTGGATCCAAGGTCATGCCTTCAAGACCGTCAGGTAGACGAAGTCCTGGGAGTCTTTAGATGGTTTCAGCCTGATCTCTGGACAAACCAGAACCAGACAAGGAGTCAGTTTCTGATTGGAGCCTTTAGCCTCCAATCAGAAAGTCTGTTTCTTCTTTCGGTTATGTTCCTGCAGGAAACAGGCGTTTATCCTCAGCTATTTTTCAGTTTACTTTAGATCATATTTAGGTCATATTTAAATCGCACATGATGAATGTTATATGACTTCTGGTAATGTTTGGTTATCTTAATGTTTAACTCTCTGGATGTCGACTAATTTCTCCTTTAGGATCAATAAAGTAGAATCTGATTCCCACTCGGCAATCTGATGGTTTAGAACAGCGGTCCTCAACCTTTCTAGTCGCACGGACCGGTCGGCCCTTCGCAATTTTGCTGCGGACCGGGGGGCAGTACAGTGAACCCTTTTTTTTTTTTTACAATTATTATACAATAAAATACTCCATAATGCATTGAAACCAAAGAACAAAACCTTTTTACAGGCCCAAACATTTGTTTAACAAATAAATAGTACTGTGTAAACATCTTTTTTTTTTTTTTACAAATAACTACTGTACTGTGAAATAATCATTTTAATATGAACTGAAGGCGGATTCCCTGCCCGAATTGCGGAGATCAGCGCCGCCCCACCGCGACCCGAGTTATTGGATTAGAACGGGAGAAAATAAAAAATTATTATGAAAAAAAACAAAACAAAGTACAGTAGGACAAATAGTGACTATCATGTATTTCACTGCTCTCTGACTGAGCCGCTGCAGCCTGACTTCGCTCTGTAGCGGTTTTTCTTCTAAAGCCCGCGGTGCAGGTGGGTTTCTTCGAGAGAAGAACATAGTTATCGGTAGCTGCTGTCGCTCTTTGTTCTTCTGGGCAAAAAGATTCTTATAAACCGACATGCCACCATCGATTACGTTAAATCTGGCAAGCTGTTTTACGTAGGTGTACATATTAAACCGCAACGTTGTTGACACACCGGTAGAGAAGAAGCAGAGAGACTGTTTAGCCAATCAGAATGCAGAACACAATGCACGATGCAAATCCGCGAAGCAGCGAGACCGTGAAAGGTGAACCGGGAAATAGCGAGGGTTCACTGTACTCTGATGTTGTTTTGTTACTCATTCTGCTGCAAGTTGGCTCAATTTTGACGCGCAAGACGTAACTGGTAAAATCCGGTTTAAGATTTTCAAAATAAAAGTAGTTCATCATTTCTTGCGCGGCCCGGTACCAATTGGTCCGCGGACCGGTGGTTGGGGACCACTGGTTTAGAAAATCCCTTTGGCTCCCTCTGCTGGTCTCTGACTGACACATCCTCACCTGCTCTATCTCACCTGTTGACCAAAATGCTGCTTCCTTCATGCCAGGTTCTGCTGGTCCTGAAGGTCCTGTGGTTTACGTGGACCTGGCTTACCTGCCGTCTGGCTCCGCCTCCTCCACCGTCGACCACGGCCTGTTCAAACGCCTGCGTGCTTCGTATTACATCATCAGCGGCGACGACCCGGCGAAGGAGGCGGCGATGAGGAGGATCCTAGACGGCCTGCTGGCGGGGAAGAGCACCTGGCCCGACGATCCGGTGGGTGGCGCCTTCCCGAACTTCCTCTCCTCCAGATTGGACCTGCCCTCTGATCCGTCTCTCCCCCTGACTTACAGGTGACCCTCATCCCCACCTTTGACTCGCTGGCCATGCACGAGTGGTACCAGGAGACGCACGAGCGGCAGCAGCAGCTGGCGGTGACGGTGCTGGGCAGCAACAGCACCGTCGCCATGCAGGACGAGACCTTCCCCGCCTGCAAGGTGGAGTTCTGAGCCGGGCTCCGCCCACCTCCCGGCAGGACGCAGCCGCTGTACCAGTTAGAAACGTTTGCTCGCTACTTTCCTCACCAGTGTGACATCATTGTGGTCTCCCCCAGGACCCACTGGAACAGAACCAGCAGCTAGAACCCATCCTGTGGATCGGAACCTGGATGGTTGAGACGTTTTGACTAAAACGGTTCGGATTAAAATTAGCATTAAACGCTACGATTAGCCCGCCGCTCAGTGTCAGCATTATGTTAAAATCTTGTTCCTCAGTCATCGACATAATCACCAGGTAGCCGCACCGTTTCCACGGCAACGCCGCTGACGCCACAAAATGCTACGTATATCACACGCACCACTTTCACCACAGGAGCAGAGGTGAAAGGTCGTAAAGAAACATAAAAAACATCGTAAAGAATCATCGGACCAAATCGTAACGAAACATTGTAAAAAACCGTTGACACATTAAAATTAAACACTGTAAAGAAATGTAGGAAGGAAACACAGGAAGATGCAGACGGAAGGAAAACCCAACTGAATAGCCATGCTAATGCTAAAGCTAGTGCTAAGCTAGCGACCATTCGTCATCGTGAAGAGCAGAACTTTAGTTTAGAAGTTTAAGCCAATAAGCTGCTGCGCTGATCCAGCTCTGCTAGTTCTGCTTGTTCCAATGCCAACATTAATATTCACGGCCATGCTGGTTCTGCTACGGTTCTGGTTCCGGCCGACCCAGTCGATCCTGGGTCTTCATCTGCTGATGAACTGGGACTCTGGTTCTGACCTGTCAACTTCTGAACAGAACCCAGTAATCATGGTTGTGCTGCGGTTCTGAAAGTCTCAGGTTCTGTTGGCGGTTCTGTTCCTCCTGAAGGTTCTGACCCGGTAGGCGGATGAACTGTTTTCTGGTCGGTTCTGATGCCTCCCCAGGTTCCGTCCACGCTGCCGCCGGCTGCAGCAGCAGTGCATCCTGGGAGCTGTAGTCAGTGTTTCTGCCTGTTTAAATGAATCCTGACTGAATTCACCTATTTATTTAATTTAACTGTGATGTCACAAAGTGTCCTTTAGGGCGGCGCCGTCCGTCCGAGCCGCTTGCCGCCTCTTAAAGCCACAGAATGTTTTTATGCTCCTGATGGAACCAGAACCTGCTAATGTGGTTCTGGAGTGCCGTTGGGTCCTTTAGCTCCGCCCCCTCACCTGTCTGCTTCCTGGAACACTAAGGATGGCCTTTCAGAATAAAAGTAGCTGTTGAACAGAATCTGTGTGGACTTTATTTTGAAAGAGTGGTGTTTCAGAAAGATTTCCGTCGGATTGTCTGATGCCCAGCAGAACCAGACGGAGCGCCGGGTACCTGGCCAGGTGAGTAGAACCAGAACCGCTCCAGTATTGTCTGATGGGGTCCAGAGCGGTTCTGGTTCTGGTCTGTGACGGGTTCTGGTCGGGTCTCTGAGACCTGGAGCAGAACTGGTTCTGATCTGTTCAGAATGTTTCTCTCTTTCAGTCAATAATCAATAATCAGTTCATTATGGTTTGGGCTTTCTGCAGCAGGTTCTTCAGCTTCTGGTCGGTTCTGGTCCAAACCCAGTTAAACGGGCAGCCAATCAGAGCATGACAAACTGCTTCAGTTACTTTTATATTTTATAATTATTTGAAAACCTCCAGCTCTAAAGAATTATTAGATTCATTCTTTCTTTGTCTCTTTAAGGCCCCCTAGTGGCTCCCAGCGGACCAGCAGGGGGCCGCGGACCACACTTTGAAAACCACCGGTAACCTCTGACCTCCAGATCCTGGTTCTGGTTCTCTGAACTTTGACCCCACAGTCAGAGATGTTCCTTCAGGAAGGTGAACAGAACCTGGTGGAGGTTCTGGATCAGGATAATCTCCGGTTCTGGGTCCAGTCGTAACCGCTCCGTCATAGTGGAACCCTGAAGCTCCGCCCCGTACCCCCACCCCCTTCCGGTGGGCGGGGCCTGATTTGTCTGAGCTGGTTCCGCTGCAGCGGTGAGTCAACCTTTATCTCTCCTCTTCCTCTTCTTTTTCTTCGCTTTTTAAATAATTTTATTTTTTACTTATTTCGCTTTAAATGCGCCAGTGCGTCTATATGTGCATGCGCTGTGACGTCATTGTGCGGCACCGGACTTTGCTCTGCAGCAGAACCGACCCCGGTCCGGTTCGAGGCGGGTCGGAACCGACCGTCACTCCGGGCCAGGATCTACTTTTCGTGCAAAATGATCCAATCATGGATCAATGAGCTGCAGCTGGTATCAGTTATTGATCAGTTTACTGATATTAATGTGACGCATCAAGGTGGACGCCCGCAGGCAGCACGACTTCCGGTGAGGTTTTCAAAACAGAAGCGAAAGGGGTGGAGCCTCAGGGTCAGAGGTCAGCGCTGCCTGCTGGTGTTCCACAGGCCCAGCGGCTCTCTGAGGTCATCTCACCTGGAGGTCAAAGTTCGTGGTGAGGTAAGCTGCAGGAACATCAGCAGAGGTTCTGATCTGACTTCCTGCAGCCTCAGACGGTCCGATGAGGTTCTGGAGTCCAGCAGAACCTCTCTGGTGATGTTCTGACTCTTGTTTTGAAAGGGTCTTCCTGTTTCCTTGTGGGTGGGGTGGAGCTTCCGGTCAGAACCAGAGCAGGCCAATTTGACCCACCCGCTGTGGTTCTGGTTCTGAACATCCACATAGAGAAGCTGTTAGTTTCTCTTGATCCACACAATCAGAACCGGGTCGGTTCTGATTACTGTGAGGACTCAGAACCTGAACCAGAATTTTGGGTTTACCATCAGAACCAAGTGTGACCCGACTCTTTCTGTGTTTCAGCGCCATGGAGGCTCATCAGAACCGTCTGCAGCAGCTTGCGGTGAGTTCTGAACAGAACCGACCCAAAAGAACCAGAACCTGTCCTCACTGCGAACCGGTCTTCCCATCAATTAAACTGATTGATTGATAAAACAAACAGACTTCGATCAGAACTGATACCAGCAGACAGAACGGGTCGGGTTCCTGCAGAGACAGAACCCGACCCGTTCTGTGTGGGTTCAGACCGGGTCGGAGGTCAGGCTCCTGGAAGGTTCTATAGAACCAGACCGGGTTTAGCCAGGCTCTCAGGAGAAACAGACGGGTTCTCTGCCTCCAGCGGCTGGGTCCGATCGATGCTGGTATTGATCCGGTATGGATCGAGTCCAGGAAAATTCTGCATTCAAACCGGGCCAGCTTTATTCAGAACCACTCAGAGACAAACACACTGGCAGTCTGCCAGCAGGAAACACCTCCTCAACCCTTTCAAAATAACAGCATCAGACACACACAACCTCTGACATCAGGGCACTGACGAGTCGTGAGAGGTTCTGGTTCTGGTTCTGGTTCACTGAGGCCAAACTGACTCAGTTTCCCATCATACCTCAGGAAAAGAGGAAGTGGCAGACGGAGATGGAGAACAAGCGGCGCCAGCTGGAGGATGAACGCAGAGCTCTGCAGCACCTGAAGGTTGGTTCTACTGGTAACCATGGCAACTCACCAGATGTCTGCAGGCTTTGATTGGCCAAGATCAAAGGTCAAATTGATTTTAAGTTTTAAAAAAAAAAGTCCATTTGAATGCTGCGAGTCTTAACCCTTCTTTCAAACGTCAGAGTGTGGCTGAGGGGGCGTGGCCTAAATGGGGCTGTGTTTATTCTGTTGATGCCAAAACAAACATGGCTGCCAAGTCAGTCCGGGTAGGAGTACCAACAGACGGTACCAACATAGAGCCATGTTGTCACCTGAAGGTGTCGCTGTGTCTGTTTCTTCAGTCGAAAGTTCTGAGGGAGCGCTGGCTGCTGGAAGGACCCGCTGGTCCGGACCAGAACCAGAACCGGGACCCGGACCAGGTCCGGAGTCAGCTGGAGGAGGACGAGGCCAGAAGCAGAACCTTGGAAGAGTCCATCAGGAGGTCTGATCTGGTTTCACAGCGGCTTTACTAGTCCTTCATTGTACTACGTTAATTTGTGAGTTTATTGATTGGTTTGTTCATTTTCGTTAATTTCTGTTTTTTTTCTGTTTATTTTTCTTTATTTCTGTTTATTTTTGCTTTTTGTCTGCAGGTTGGAGCAGGAAGTCTCCAGTCTGGAAACTGGACCTGTCTCTCAGACCATAACACACTCTGTTGTGAGTAAATACGCTCACTCAATCTCACTGGGATTGTTTTATTTTGAAATGTCTCAGCTGTTTCTAGTGTGATTGTGGAGGTTTACGTCCTGTCTCTGTGCCTCCAGGTGATGTCAACACCTGATCCAGGTAACTACTTATTCTCTGCTTCTTATTGTGTTGCTTCTACATTTAACTCATGTCTCTGATCAGCTGTTGAGGTCAAAGGTCACAGCAGAATGGAGCTGGGCGGAGCTAAGCCGTCAGGTCAGGTGATCCAAGGTGGGAGCAGTTACACCAATCAGGATACAATAATCAGATTGCAGTAAAGAGTGATGACATCACATTCTGTCTCTGTCTTCCTCATTTGTCCCATGAGACCCTGCAGAGGTCAAAGTTCACAAAAGTCTTAAAGTCAGTAAATCAAGAGAAGCCCGGGGTGAGATGAAGAAAGGTGAGTCAGATGTCCAGCATGTAATCCAGGTAAACTACACCTGAACAGGCCAGTAGGTGATCTACAGCCTCATAACATGTTAACTACAAGTTTATTACATGTCAATTACACATTTATAACATGTTAACTACCGGTTAAGATGTTACAGGTTTTACAATGGCAACGCAACAGGTGACCTCATATTAGCATGGCTTTTCAGGTTTAAAATGTGCTCACTACAGCTCTACAGTGTGTTAACTACATGTTTATAACATGGTGACAGGTTTACAATGTGTTAAAGGCATTATAACATGATAATTACAGGGTTATTACTAGTGTTGTGCTATGAAAATAAATAGTTGTATTATAACATATTACCTACAGCTTTATGGGCCTGCTAACCAGTTTGTAGCCACAGTCACCATTAGCTTTCTGTCAATGTGTTGTAATTCAATTCCAGTTTAGAAATACTTACCAGGTGATCCAGACTGCTGGTTGAGCAGGTCAGAGGTCAGGCTGGTGCTGACATCATGAGTTCCTGGTTAGCATCTGTGTCTAACAGCTCTTTATTTCTGTGCCTGGTTTACACTGTTTACCATGTGCATCCTCTCTGACTACTTCCTGTCCTCCACTTCCTGTCCTCCAGCCATGTACTCAGTGGAGATTAAAGTGGAGCGAGACAGAGTGACGGGGGAAACCAGAGTTCTTTCCACTAACACCAAACTTCCTGTTGACCTCTCCGATCAAGGGGTCAAAGTTTATGAAGATGAACAGAAAGGTGAGATTTAACAGAAAGCTGAGCGCGCTTTAGGAGAAGAGACAAGGAGCCTGATGAAGAGGAGGAGGAGGAAGATGGCTTCAGATTTAACATGAAAACTTCTGGTTGCTATGACTCTGTGTCCTTCTCCTAAAGTTACTGCTGGCATCAGGATGATGCAAGAGAAGCAACAATCTGTTCTGCAGCTGAGGGCAGGGCTGCAGTGGTGCACGGTGTGATGTCATCCAGTGCTGCGTTGCTATTGGTCCTTCAGCAGCAGGTGTGTCTAGTGTCCCTCTAACGTCTCGTCCCTGTCCTCATCCCCGTCCCCAGTGGTCCATGAGATGAACGGGGACGACGCTCACCTGCTCAGCTCCGTTGAGGTGGAGGAGCTCATCCACAAAGCTGACGAGGCCTCGGTGATGTCACATCCCATCACCACGGCAGCCTCCCTGCCAACAGGAGAAGTCCTGAGGGAGTCGGACCTTCCGCCAGAACCAGAACCAGGGTCCACACGGACCCCCAGTCACGCCCCGGCCGTCGCCGCAGAGATCACAGGGCTGGAGGCGGCGGCCGGCGAGGAGCTGGACGTGGCGGAGGCCAGCGCTGAGAACCCGGTTACCATGGTGTTCATGGGATACCAGGATGTGGAGGACGAGGACGAGACCAGGAAGGTTCTGGGGCTGCAGGGCACGGTGAAGGCGGAGCTGGTGCTCATCGATGATGGAGATGGAAAGGTAGATCCACCTGCCTGTGCTGCCCCGCCTTCTGCTGCCCCGCCCACGCCGACCAAAGCTCCAGAAACGGTGAGGGCGAGCAACGGGGAGGCGGCGGCGGAGGGAAGGGCGGCAGCAGGGAAGAAGAAGCAGCCGTGTAAATGCTGCAGCATCATGTGATCATCATGTGACTGAGACTGAACTAACTCCGCCCACTCCACCTTTCCCTTTAGCAACATGACATCACTTCCTGTTTTCTGCTGTCACTTCAACAAGTACTGAGAACACTTAAGTACATTAGCATTAGCATGTTAGTATTCCACTCTCCAGGTGTGTTCGCCTGTATGCCTGTCTGTTTTCTAAAAGAGGAAATAAAATGAAGTTACCGTGAAGCTGTGTGTGTGTGTGTGTGTGTGTGTGTGTGTGTGCGTGTGTGTGTGTGTGTGTGTGTATTGTTGACTGGTGATGCTGGCGTTCCAGCTACTCCCAGCCTTGGTGGCTCTCAGATTGTTTCTCAGTTTCTGGGTTTCTTCTCTCTGACGGCCCGGCTGGGTGTTCTGGCCGGGCCCTGATTCCGGACCTCACAGCAGAAGCAGAAACAGAACCTGGTACTGAATTGCCTCAGTTAGCGGACCCAGACTGTGACTCCATCAGAACCCGTGGCTCTATGCAGACCGGCCGGCAGCACCATCAGCTCTTCCTGTTTCTCTTCTTCTACAGAACCTGTAGGTGGGCACCACGCCTGGGACCTGCTGTCACCATGGTAACCACCAGGCAGAGGCCACCCAGGAGGTCATCTGTCAGGATGAAGGTCTCCCTGCTGCGTCCTCTTCACCTTCTTCTTCTCTTCCTGCTCTCGGTGAAAGCCATTGGTTGTTTTCTCTGACCTCTGACCTCTGCTGTCTTTTCTGGATTCTCTCTTATCCTCTGAACTGTAAGTCATGGATCTTGTCAGTTGCTTTCTGAATGTAATGGGTCCAGTTCATTCTGATCAGACTGGTCAAAGAAGAGCCATGGTTCCCCTGATGGGACCCATTGTGGCCTGTGCAGCTGATAACAGCTTGGATTCCTGGGGAAGCAAGTCCACCTTCCTGCAACAAACAGGAAGGGGTGGGGCCAGACCACATGGCAGACCAGTATCATATTTGGAAATGGAACCATTGCACTCCAGAAGTGAAGGGGGCGCTATTTCCTATATTATCCATGGTCTCCGTTTTTATTTTCTTTTGAAATCTGTGATATATCTTCATCTTTAAGAAGGATTTTCACTCTCAGCATAAATTTGAACTTCTCTCTTTTAATTACTTCAGCGCAGCTCACAGTTTTTAAATTCTGTGTACTTCTAAATCTGCTCCTGACAGTTGCATCTTTCTGGGTCTACTACTGCCTCTAGTGGCATGGGGGTGGTAACACAACTGATATATTTACATCACTAAGTCAGAATACAACAAAGTCTTTATTTATTATTAATTCTGGCATTACTGGCACCATAGAAGATACATTCTGTAATAAAACAACATAATGTTTTCATTTTCTTAAGGATGTAGAGCTAATTAAGTGACCTAAACCTACACTCACTGGCCACTTTATTAGGTACACCGGTCCAACTTCTCATTAATGCAAATGTGGAATCACATGGTAGCATCTCAATGCAATTACGCATGTAGACATGGCCAACACGATCTGCTGCAGTTCAAACCGACCATCACTCAAGTAACCACTTGTTACAATCGAGGTCTGCAGAAGAGCATCTCTGAACGCACAACACGTTGAGCCTTGAGGCGGATGAGCTACAGCAGCAGATGACCACACCGTCTGTCAGCTAAGAACAGGAAACTGAGGCTACAATTCACACAAATGTAACCAAAACTGGACAATAGAGAATTTGAAAAACGTTGCCTGGTCTGATGAGTCTGGATTTCTCCTGCAATATTCGGAGGGTCAGGTCACAATTTGGTGTCAACAACATGAAAGCGTGGATCCATCCTGCCTGGTATCAATGGTTCAGGCTGCTGCTGGCAGCGCAATAGGATATTTTTCTATTCTAAATCTCACCTGTCACAAGTCCAGCTGCTGCCACCTGCAGGCAGCTGTGTGTGTTACAGTTCGGATTCTGACTTCATAGTTTCTGATGATAAAAATCTGAGGAATCATGATGATAAAATCCTTAAGACCCATCAGGGTCAGAATCGGAACATCTGGACCCGCTGAGGATTCAGTTGAGTGTGTTGAAGGCTTGGTTTAGTGTGGTACATCCCAGTTGCTTTGGTTGACTGAGGTCATAGTTCACATGGCCCACACATTCTGCTGAAACAGGTCAGCAGGAAGTCCAGGTCGCATTGCCAGCTGGTTCAGTAAACATGGCGGTCCTGACAGGAAGTGAAGTCAGAACCAAGTCCCGACATGGATAAAAATACAAACCTGTGTGTGTTTGTGTGTTGACATACGGGCAAGGTGGGGGAGGGGTAACGCGGGGTTTGGGGGGGGCAAATATTGTGTCTGTGTTTCTGTCGATCAGCAGAATTCCTGTCTAATTCCCCTACTCAGCAACACACACACACAGACACACACACTCTCCCGGTCGCTCTGATTCGTCTGGTGGGTCTTTGGTGAGTCCTGCTTGTCTTTCCGTGTTCTTACTTGTGTGACATCATGATGATGACAGCTACCTGTGTTGCTAATCGATGATGTTATTGAGAGTAGAATTTTAGCCCCGCCCCTACAGCTGCGGTTCCTTTGCTGTTTATTTTCTGCCTCAGCCAATCAGAGCTGACGGTTTAAATTTTATTGGTACTCCATCTGTCCGACTGCTGGGTTTGGTTCTGGTTCCGACAGTAAAGAAACCAAAACCTTCATGAAGAGCAGACCAAACATAAACCAGAACCGGGAGAACCATCGGAACCTGTCGTTAAGTCCTTCAGCTTCAGAACCAGAACTGAACTCTGTTTTAAACTCTGCGCAGCTTTCACACTCAAAAACAAAAACAGAAAAGTGTGGCGCAAAAAACCCCTCAGGGCCTCATAAAGTGTGTGTATACACACAAAATACACTGCCTGGCCAAAAAAAAGTCGCCACCTGGATTTAACTAAGCAAATAGGTACAAGCCTCCTATTGGATAAGTTCTGCATAGGCGATTATCTTTCAGCTGGCAACAAGTTATTTAACCCCAGCTGATGCAATGAGTAACTCCTCATTTCTTAAACAACCATGGCAAAAGACACATCCTGTGGTCGTGGAAAAGACGTTAGTCTGTTTAAGAAGGGTCAAATCATTGGCATGCATCAAGCAGAGAAAACATCTAAGGAGATTGCAGAAACTACTAGAACTGGGTTAAGAACTGTCCAACGCATCATTAAAAACTGGAAGGATGGTGGGGAACCATCGTCTTCCAGGAAGAAATGTGGTCGGAAAAAAATCCTGAATGATGGTGATCGGCGATTACTTAAACGTTTGGTCAAATCAAATCGAAGAAAAACAACAGCAGAACTCAGGAGTATGTTTAATTGTGAACGCAAAAGCATTTCCACACGCACAATGCGAAGGGAACTCAAGGGGTTGGGATTGAACAGCTGTGTAGCCGTAAGAAAACCTCTAATCAGTAAGGCTACCCAGAAAAAAAGGCTTCAGTTTGCTAGGGAGCATAAAGATTGGACTCTGGAGGAATGGAAGAGGGTCATGTGGTCTGATGAGTCCAGATTTACCCTGTTTCAGAGTGATGGGCGCATCAGGGTAAGAAGAGAGGCAGGTGAAGTGATGCACCCATCATGCCTAGTGCCTACTGTACAAGCCTGTGGGGGCAGTGCTATGATCTGGGGTTGCTGCAGTTGGTCAGGTCAAGGTTCAGCAACATTGTGGCCCAAAGAATGAGGTCAGCTGACTACCTGAATATACTGAATGACCAGGTTATTCCATCAATGGATTTTGTCTTCCCAAATGGAACGGGCATATTCCAAGATGACAATGCCAGGATTCATGGGGCTCACATTGTGAAAGAGTGGTTCAGGGAGCATGAGACATCTTTTTCACACATGGATTGGCCACCACAGAGTCCAGACCTTAACCCCATTGAGAATCTTTGGGATGTGCTGGAGAAGGCTTTGCGCAGTGGTCAGAGTCTCCCATCATCAATACAAGATCTTGGTGAAAGATTAATGCAACACTGGATGGAAATAAATCTTGTGACACTGCAGAAGCTTATTGAAACAATGCCACAGCGAATGCGGGCTGGAATCAAAGCTAAAGGCGGTCCAACAAAATATTAGAGAGTCTGACCAGTTTTTGGTGGCGACTTCTTTTTTGGCCAGGCAGTGTATGCGCCATATTTTACACAAAGGCAACATGTATAAAATGAACGTGGTGTGAAAGTTTGCATAAAAATATGCAAACTTTTTACCTGCAGTGAAAATGTGCAGCAGCCACTTTTAATACGGACAATAACAAACTAGAAGGCATCAAAACTCACCTAAATACACTGAAACCTGAATTGATTCAGTTATTTAGTCCAAGAAGCATCAAACTCGATGGTTATCATGAATCTTTTATTATTTAAACATAAATGATGAAACTGAACCAATTTATCCTCAGACAATAACCTAACACGCACACACACACAGAATAAAGAAAATAGAAATAAAGGATGTGAAAACCTCAATGTAAATAATCATGTTGCTCAGTTTGTGTTTCATAAAGATGAAACTCATCGTCTGAATGCATCTATTTATTCTCACTAGAGAGAAACCAGGGCTGATCAAACAGTTTGATTATTGAAGGTGATCAGGTGTGGAGACAATCCCAGGTATATCAGTAGCTGCATCAAGGTGAGCCGCTACCTGAGGAGCTTTGGCTCTGATGGAGAACATGGAGCCATTGATCAGAGATCAGATTGATCTGCTGGTTTCTGAGCGTTTAGATTCATCCAGACTGATCATCCTGGAGCTCTGAGCAGAACTTAAAGCAGGAGCCGAGTGGTACCGGTACTGGTACATGTGCAACTTACCAGTGTTGTATAGTAACGAAGTAAAAATACTTCACTACTTTACTTAAGTATATTTTGGAGTACTTCATACTTTCCTCGAGTATTAAAATTTTTGATAACTTTCACTTTTACTTCACTATATTTCCGAACTTAATTGCGTACTTTTACTCCGATACATTTTCAATGTGTGGTTTAGTTACTCGTTACAAAAAAGCGAGAGAGAGAAACGCAAGTGTTTTGATCCCACCTACTGATTAGCAAGTAGCAAGTAGGCTACCGAACAAACTCCGTAGCCTACTTGCCTGGGCTTGTTCATCACCACCAATAAACATGCAGTTTATGTTATTCCTGCCAGAAGATGTGGAAATTCTATCTTACAAAAACTCCCCGTCCAACTTGAAGAAACACATCGAGGTAACGTCTTATGAAATGGTTATAATCCTCCTGTTTCAGTAACTATAGCTTGGTCACTAGACACTACTGTATTGTGAAACGTTGACCATAAATGAACTTTGTTTGGCATTGTTTCAGTTCCATACGTGGTGTATTTAGCTTAGGCCTAATGTTGACTGTAGCAGGCTACCTAGACTCCTCTGTTCAAGGGGGACAGAAGCCATAGCGATAGCAATTTAGACTGAATTTAACGAATATAGGAAAGGCATGCAAGTTCAAAACCAGGTTTACAAAAAAGGTCTCCCTCTTCAGATGCCAATAAGCTGCATTTCCCTCCCAATTCTTTTTTTCTTTTGCATAATGACCAGTTGTGTGCACCACCTACTGACTGTAGCATTGACTGATTCACTGATTTGTGAAGTAGAGTAATCGTAACAGATCTTTTTCTTCATGTTGGCCGCATTTTCTGTACTATTTATTTTTCTCATTTTCAGCACTGACCTTACTTGAAGGGAAAACTTAAGGCTTACAAAAACTTTGTATTTTCTGTCCTGGAGGGTTTACTAAGAAGCTGGTTCAGTTGTAAAGCAGGTTAAGTTAACATTGTGCTATAGGTAAAGCACCTAATTTTCTTAACTAAATGATGCCTGCAGGTTTATCTATTAGCAGGTTTCATTTTGCCTGCACTTGGTTGTGTACATTATTTTAAGTGTAATTGACAAGTTTACCAAAATATAAAAAATGTCATTCAAACTGCATTTGCTTTGTTTTACTTTTTACTTGTACTTTTCATTACATTACTTGAGTACATCCATTTTTACAGTAATTTCCATACTTAAGTACAAGAAGTTTCAGATACTTTAAGACTTTAACTCAAGTAACATTTCAGTCAGTGACTTGGACTTTTACCAAAGTCATATTTTGGAGAGGTACTTGTACTTTTACTTGACTCTGAGATTTCAGTACTTTATACAACACTGCAACTTACTGTATATACATAATACCTCTATTTAATAAATGTCCACATTCCACTCTGTTGACTCTTTCTGTCTTTAACCAGCACCAGCAAGAACAGGCCAGGTCCAGTTGGAGCAGCAGAATGTTCCAGTACACTCCGCCGTGGAAGGTTCTGGTTTTCAGTCTGGACTCGGAGAACAAGGTGAGGCTGCCAACAACCTGATGCAGTACTGCTGCTGGTCCAGCAGGGGGCAGCAGAGCTGCAGTACTGCTGCTGGTCCAGCAGGGGGCAGGGTTCCCCTGGTTCTCTGGGCCTCCAGGCTCACTGCTGTGGAGAATTATCCGTCCTCCATGCGAAGTTCTTGATGTATGAGGTTGAAAAGGAGTCAGTGAGTGGAATTCATAATTTCCATTTATTAATACCAAAATACAGCTGGTCCATTTCTCATACTACCTTTAGGAGTTAGCAGGACAAAATGGCATCAAACAAAAGTTTTCCATTCATTTTGATAGCCTCTATCAAAGCTATATCCTAAAAAGAGCATTCCCTTGTGTGTCATATTCTTTAACCCTAGCTTTGAGGGCGTTTCCTAACATGTCATTTCCTTTAGCTTTAGCTTTACAACTAGCTAAAAGAGATGGAAGGAAAAACACCAAATTATTTACTCTCAACACTGCCCTGCATGTTTTAGCTGTTTCCCTGCTTCATTACGCCTGATTCAGCTGAAAACAAACACCTGTCAACTAAAATCACCTGGCTGCAGTCAGGAGGACCAGGGCTGGGAAACCCTGCTCTCAGAACCCAGAAAGCCCGACTGTCTCCATGGTGATAATCCAGAGTCCACCTGCTGAGGGAGAGCAGGTGGGCGGGGCCTGTGCGTGGGCGGGGCCTGTGAGTGGGCGGGGCCTCACAGCGACCTTCGTCCCCTCAGGCAGCTGCTCTTCAGACCTGCGGCTGCTGCTGGACGCTGATCAAGGTAAGAGAGATTCTGTTGTTCAGGTGATTTGAGGCCAGAGGCTGACCAGATGTTTGGGTCCGTTAGGGGGCGGGGCTGTGGGTCAGCTCGGTCCAGAAACAACACACACACACACACACACACAAGAACACACACACACACACACACACACATACAGAGGAACACACGCAAAAATTCTCAAGACAGGAACACACACACTGGTTCTGGCCCGGCTCAGCGGGCGGTTGGCTATCGGCTGCCAGCTGCGGGAGCGGCGTCTTATCAGCCGGTCGCAGGCGGAGCTGCAGCTCTGAATGTTCTGGTGGTCCGGGTTCTCACTGTCTCATCAGATGGTTCTGATCCAGATTGATTGCTTCTGGACTGGTGTCCAGAACCAACTTTAATCCCAATTTATTCCAAAGAACCAACTCCTGTACAAAATAATGAAAAATCAAACCAGTTTAAACCAGTATAGAGGCAGTTTAAATGGAAACGGTCCAGAACCAGTTTAAAAGCAGCATGAAACCAGTGCAGATGGATCTAACCCAGTTTGAAACCAGAGTAAACAGAACCAGTCCAGAACCCTGTAGAATTCAGTATGAAACCAGTTTCAAACTGGATCAGTTGAACCAGTTTAGATGTCAGTGACCTGAGTCGGGTTCTGGTTTTAAACACACCTGTGCCGAGCCCAGTAAGGGCGGTTCTGTGGGTCAACCACCAACAGAACCAGCATGAGATCCAGTTTAAGACTGACTTACTGGGACTGTTGAACTGGAAACCAGTGTAGATCCGCACAGTTTAAAAGCTCCTGTAAGAACAGATGCCGTCAACACCCGGACCGGGTCCATCAGAACCGCCGGTATGAGCAGGTTTATCTCTGGACCTGATAAGAGGCGGGTTGTTGCATCAGGTGACCCGAGCCGCTCCTCTCTGGGGTTTTAAACTCATCTCTGATCAGTCAGACATTCCTTTGCTCTGTGACTTCAGTTTCATTTCTCCCAGCCCAGCTCAGACTCTATGGGGACTACAGATCCCACAATGCTTTGCAAACGCCCCCCAGGACTGCCTGGGTGTTGCTGATCAGTTTATTGCTCCTTGGCTTCAGTAATTGTCTTTGCTGTTGTTTCAGAGACTCTGCACCGAAGACTGTTTGCCTGCTTGGTCCCCACAAAATTCTCAGACATCCATAGACGGTTCTCCCCCCTGTGGCTCCACAACGCCCCCTACAGGCATGGACAGCTCCCCCAGGAGGTGGGTGCTGAAGCCTCTGTCCCCCCTGCTGCAGCCCTCAGACCTGAGAACCATTGTTGGGCCTGCTCCTGGCCTGGGGGACCGGGACTCTGGCTCCTGGGAGAACGATGGAACCTGGAACGGCCTAGTCGAAGTCCGGCATGTCACGGTTCAGGATGGGGACTCTAGTGGTGATGAGTGGCAGCCCAGCAGTCCTGGTAGCAGCTCTGGCTCTCAGAGCGGCTTCTACTCCTTTGTGGAGGATCCCAGGAGTCCGGAGGCGGAGCTGAACGAAGCTTGGATGGTGTCACCACAGCGCCAGGCTCAATTGGCCGTTCTGAAAAAAGAGAAAGGATTCAAACTACAGACCTACAGCAGCAACAAGAAGCCAGAGAGTCTGTTCTCAGAGAGCAATGGAGACTATCAGTACATGGTGGATCCCAACAATGGGATGAAAATCATAGATGAGGATGAGGAGAAGCAGCTTCGTAAGATGATCATCCACAGCCAGGCTGTTAGGAGGAGCCAACCAGAACCACAGAACCAAGAGGAGGTTCTGGATCCCATCCTGTCCACAGATAGACTGATAGAGGGGTTCAGTTTGAGCTTCAGTCCTGTTCTCTCCAGACCAGAACCTCCTCAAACCGCTGCGCCAGGAGCCGTGGTGAAGGAGCAGATCAACTTTGGTGCAGCCCGACAGAAGTTTCTACAGATAGAGCAAGACCAACTGACACAGATGCTCAGTCCTGTCCGGTCACCCAGAATCCTGTCGGACTTGACTCCAGAATTGGATTCTAATGCTTATGTGTCAAGGAAGGTGAAGGTCTATGGTGCCATGGAGGCAGGCGATAACATGACTCCATTTAGACCAGCAGGCGGAGATGAGATGGATCTTCAGAGGAGAGTGACAGTGCTCCGATCTGATGGCAGTCTGAGTAGAGAGAGTAGCATCTTTGAAGACTCTGGCCATGAGGAACTGTCAGTAGAAGTGGCTGGAGGCTACACCAGTGATGATGGCCTGCTTGATCACCACAGGAAATCCAAGGTGTTCCCTGAAACCCCCATTGAGAGGGAGATCCGATTAACTCAGGAACGTGAGGCAGAGCTACGGAAATCTCGAGGCCTGAAGCACAGCAGTGGTCAAGCGGAGATGGTCAGAATCGAAACCAGACGTTCACTGCTGTCCCTGACACCTGACAGAACCTTCGAAAAGAATCCACTGAGCTTCATCCTCCACAGAAAAAACCAAAGGGAGGAGAGCCCTCAGCAACCAGAGATCCAGGAACCAGATGGCAGAGCTAATCTTCCACAGCTGGGGTACAAGAGAGAAGAGCCTGACTCACACTCAGGAGACAAGCCTGAGTCCGATTCTGGAACAGATGAAGTGTTCCTCTCTCCATGCTGTCCTCACCGACATCCTGATGAGTCCTGGTTCTCCCAGACAAACTCAACCACCTCCTTATTCACACCAAGGGACTCTGAGGTCAGAAAACAAATGGGTTCCTCCCCTCCTGCTTCTCTCACACCAACAACCATGCATGAACTAGAGCTTCCTCAGAGCTGGAGGAAGAACCTGGAGTCCACAGGCCTGCAGTCCAGAGGGCAAGGAGCTCCTGACTTCATTGAGAAGGAGATTGAAGAAGCTCTAAAAAGAGAACAGGAGCTGAGAGAGCTGAGGAAGTCCATGAAGGAAACCAGCCGACCCATCTTCTCTCCTGCTCCTCTGGTGGAGCAGGCATCCAGAACGGCCATGAGGCAGTTCTACCCGCCACTTAAAACAGGTACCAGGTTCCTGTCCTAAGTTTAATGGCACCGGCTTTTTAGTATCAGTTTTAATGAGAGATAAAAAATATTTACATTGAGGCGTGATGTTGGATCTATTGTCACTGAGATGAATTTGAACCCCAGGTGGTTTTGGAAAAGGATGCTCATGTTCACTGCAGTTCCTGTCAAATTCTCTTTGGCCATTTTCACCAAACTGTTCCATCCTCATCCAGCTCGTCCCACACAACCGTGTAGAGGAAACGGGTCGGTGGGGTGACACAGCAGGCGGTATTGTTCACTCCGCCCCGCCCTGCACGTGCCTGGCCGTGAAGCCAGCTGATCTCGCTCGGATTACGGACAGAGGCGGGTTGACTGCAGCTCCCTTCGCCGGATCAGTATTCTGCTGTCAGTTAGTGGAGGAACATTACCTCGGTGTTCAGATAAAGGAACCCTCTGGGATCAAGATTCTCACTGCTGGTTTCTTTGGGCTGCTGCTAAGATCTGTCATTTCTAAAGAACCCTGAGCCATGTTTATGGGAAGCCTCAGCTTCATAGTTTTTCAAGGTTCTGATACTGGGTTGGTGTTTCCCAGGAGGTCCAGACTAGGCCAGAACCGGGCCTGCTCCAGGTCAAACCCGCTGCCGACACAATGAGTAACCTAATGAGGCCAGAGTCCAGCGGACTGAGTCAATTAGTAACAGTTTCTGACTCAGAGTCCAGTCTCTGTCAGAAGGCCTCCTCAGGAACACCACACCTCCTTCAAGGAGAACAGGGCTGTCCTTCCTGGGGTGGCCTGTGGGGGGCAGTGTCTCCAAGCAGTAGAGTGTTGGAGATCCATTCAGGTTAACTGTTGATGGACATGAAGCAGCTTCTAAAGAGGCGTTAGAACTCCTCTAGAACCAGAACATGGAGGTCCTATTTGCTTGTGGTTAATGTCTCAGGTATCCCTCAGGGTTGTGTGTTAGCATGCCTGTTAATATACACGTTGTGCTTCCTTCCTGTGTCTCAGAGAAACCCGCCAGTCTGTCTTCGTCCTCTCCTCATCTCAGCGTCCTGCTGCCCTCCGGCTCCCTCGTCACCGCTAAGCCCTGGACCTCCTCGGCGTCCCCAGCCTCTTCCTCCCCATTGGCGGTCCGGACGGTTCCTCGAGGTTTGACGGAGATGCTGCTGCAGGACTTTGAGGAACACCGAGCCAAGCTGAAGTTGGAAGAGAGCGCTGTGAGTCTCCTGCTTTTATTTTGGTAGTCTCAGCCTGAGAGGTGGGACTTCCTGTCTGAAGATGTTTGTGTCTTTCAGTACGCAGGAATCCAGCCAGTTGATGACATCAACAATGAGGTGAGCACTGGAGACCCTGAAATGGTGCAGCATGGAAACCAGTTACAAAAGTTACAGAACCAACCCCAGCTAGAACACAAGATAATCAACAGACTCAAAGTGTCCACAGAACCTCTGGAGAACCTGGCCCAATCCATTATAGAGCAGTACTTTTACCTTGAAGGGAATCTGTGAGCTTTATTCTGAAAAGCTATTTGAGAGTTTCTGTAGAACCCAGAATGTTTAGTCCTCAATTGATGTCTGTCTAAGAGGTTCTGACCCGATGGTTCTGGTTTACTGGGTCTATGGAGGCAGCCATGATGCAAAGAAGAAGTTGAGTCATTGGTTGCTATGGTGATTCCCGCCTTAACATCTCTTCAGCAACATTCTGAAGATTCCTGCAATAATTCCGTAGATCCGGGTCAAACAGAACCGTCAGTTGGTCCAGTTCTCCGGACCAACTGATCCTACAGCAGAGGGAGACGTGGAGATGAAACTGTGGTCAGAAAAGGAGTTTAAATCCAAAAGGTTTTGAACATCTCACCGGGTCTCAACCATCAGCACTCTAAGCTTTCTGTAACCCAGTTAGACTTTGAATGATGGTTCTGCTGGACCAGCGATCGCTGGCCCAGTTGGTTCTCAACTCGTAGGCTGAAGACATGACATGTGTTTAGCAAGTGGCTAGTTAGCATGTCTAGATTTCTGGATCAACTGTCAGATCTTCGGGAGTTTGAGTTATTTGGACCCTGTCACTAAAGACTTTTACTTTGAAAGACTTCACTGACTGGTTCCACATGCATCTATTCCATCACCATGATGTCCCCTCCGTGTCTTGTCTCAGGTGGTGGAGTCCACTCGAGTCGTTCGTCATAAGAACCAGAGAGCGCTGCTGTGGGAGGCTGGGCAGTTCGCCAACCAGGACAACCAGTGAGACCACCAGGACCAGATGCAGGACCAGATCCAGAACCAAGTGTGGACCAATCCTGAGCAGGGTCATGGGTCAGCAGCATCAACTGATGCACCCTTATAGACAGGATGTTCTCACCTGATCCAATCAGCTGCTGAGTAAACGTCCAGTGGAGACAATTAGTCGCTTTCAGTCTAACCTCAGAGAGCAAAGCAGGAGTTTGATTTTGACACTTTTAATTTGACAAAACTAAACAGGAAGTCAGTAACTGTTCATGATTGAAACTGATGCAGCAAAATAAATGAAACCCTAAAATCCGTTGATTGTTGGAGTTCTGCTGTTTGCCTGGATGGGTTCTGGACTTGAGAATGGACCCACTTTGCAGAGAGCAGAACTTCTTGCACGCTGAGGTCAGAGCCTGCTGTGACATCACTGACCCAACCCACAGGTGGTGGAGCCATGTTAAGAACCTCAGGTTTCTCCACCAGACCGGAAGCAACCATATTTGCAGGTGATCCCAAGTAACCTGTAGTCCTTCCCAACCAGCAGGGTGTGCTCTGATTGGCCGGTGGAGAAGCTGTTCACTGACAGGCATTCTGCTAATGCTCCCGCAGTAATGTTGAAAAAAACTGATTTTAATCTCTGAGTTTTTTCCTTCATTAAATAAAGAATAAGTACATCTGCAATACTGACTGGTGGTTTCCTTGTTTTTATATTGCAGAGTGTAACTATTAACAACATATCTGGTCAGTGATTCTTGAGAAGGGGAACAAATTGGGTTTAAATTTTCCCAATTTTAAAAAAAATGATTCCTCAAGCTTATGTACACAAATATGACAAATAATGTTTTAGAAATGTAAAGATGATAAGGTGCAGGCTCCCAGTTGCAATTTTTTTTTAAATTACTTTTTTAATGGACCTGACCCAAAACTTTGTCATCACCATCTGACCAAAACAAATTTAAAATGTTTTTTTAATGACTCTGTTAGTGATATTTTTACTCAGTTTTACAGACAAATGTTTCTCAAGAAACAAAAGAAATAAAACAAAAAACAACATAAAGTCCATCTGACGGAGTTAACACAGAACTGAAGGTTTTGACAAACTAGTGAGTAAAAAGAAAAACGTGATACATGTGAAGTAATGACATTTATGTAAAATGAATGAAAATGAACTAACTGCACATTTAAGTGAGATTTGTCAACATTATCACTGAAAGAGTCACAATGTCAGTTAAAAACTGATGGAGTCGACAAAATGCCAAACTACCTCAATACGATGTTATTCTGAAGGAGGCCATATTGTAGCTCATCAGGTCCATCAAATCTTTACAGTTTAAACATTTATTTCACAAAAAGTCATCAAAGTTTTGTAAATTGTCAGTTATGGTGTTGACACATCATGGTTGTGACAAACAACTTAGGAATAAAACAGAAGAAAAAAACTAAAGAATAACATAAGCTAACTAGCTTAGTCTAGCCCTGTTAGCAAAGGAAGAGAAAGGAAGACGTCATGGGGTCCTCAGAGGTTCTGATGCCCCCAATATCGCCTGATTTTTTTTTACATTCTTTTTATGTTTGGTGGTGTTGACAAAAACTTGGGACAAATTTCAATTGAGTTGGAAAATAAATAAAAATTATTTTTAATTCAATTTATTGATACTTTTATAATTATTTATTTGAATACTTATACTTAATTGTCATAATATATGATCTTAGTATTCTTTTAATTATTTTAAACTATTATAATGTATTGAGTTCTGCTCCAGGACAAGGGATTTTAAAGACACCATCCACTTACTACAAAGTTTAAAATAAAAAATATTCAGCAAACACCAGGAAAACATACATTGTTGTTGCTGATACGGACCAAATTCTAATTGCAAAAGAAATGAGCAACTTTTACCAAAACCTTTATTGCTCTTCTTTTTCAACCCCAGACTCCGACCTTCTGCTAGACCAAGTCAAAGACTTTGTCCCTCAAATCTCTGATGATTTCAAGGAAAACTGTGACAAAGATATTAATATGGAAGGGTTAGGGTTAGGGTTATATAATATGGAAGAACTAGACAGCGCCATCATGTGCTTGAAGCTGGATAAATCTCCTGGCTCTGATGGCCTTACTGCCAGTTTCTACAGAAACTTCTGGGATGTTCTCAGAGAATTTATATTCCAGGTTTTTAAAGAGATCTTGTGTGATAATTCACTTCCACACACCGTGAAACAGGAAGTCATCACCCTGAAACCCAAACAGGAAGAGACAACAAGGTTCTAGACAACCACCTTCTACACTGTGATTATAAACTACTGACGTATATCTATACAAATAGATTAAAGACTGGCCTTAAAGACGTTATTTCTGAAACACAGACAGGTTTTATGTCCAGAAGATCTATACATGATAACATCAGGCTGGTGCAGGATTTACTCCAGTACAGTGACCTGACTGAGGATAAAGGCTTCATCCTTTTCCTAGATTTCTACAAAGCCTTTGATATGTTGGAACATCATTTTCTTTTCAAAGTTTTACACATGTTTGGATTTGGACCAAACTTCTGCAGAATAATAAAAAGCTTTTATAACAAGTTCAGCTGCTCTGCCACACGGTGCGTCTCCACGGTTCTCCATTAATAGGGGAGTAAAACAGGGCTGCAATATTTCCCTGTTTCTCTTCATCTTAGCTGTTGAAATGATGAGTATTTTCATAAAAAACTCAAACAGACCCAAATTGAAAGTTTTAGATGACCAATTATAATCAGTCAACTAGCTGATGACACCACAGTTTTTTGAAGAGTCTAGACCAAACCCCTAAAGTACTTGAGTTAATTAATACTTTCTCCAAAGCATCAGGATTGACCTTTAACCTGCAGAAATGTGAACTGATGGCGATTCATGGCTCTGATCTGATGGAAGCTTATAGTATCCCATTAAATCCTCAGTTAAATATCTGGGAATTTTAATGACTAAAGATGCTAAACGCAGTGAAACTGTTAACATAGAGAATAAAATACAGAATTGCAAATCTCAGTTAAATAGAAGCTCCAAAGAGATCTGAGCCTGTTTGGGAGAACCTGTTGAACCAAACCTAACAAATACATTAAAGCTATAAATCAGCTGAACTTTAATTTCATCGGGAAAAATCGAGTCCACTACTTAAAGAAAGCAAATCTGGTTAAAGACGTTAAAGATGGAGGTTTACAAGCTGTTGACTTTGACTGTTTAAATGCGGTCTTAAAGGTAAACTGGTTGAAATCTTTTCTAATGAATAGAAATAGTTTCTGGTTTTGTCTTACCAAAGGTTTGTTTAAAAAAATTGGATGCATAGATTTTGTTCTTAGATGTGACTTTGGTGTCAACAGACTTCCTGTTAAGATATCTGCCTTTACAAGCAGGTTTTGTTGTGTTGGAAACTAATGTACACACACAACTTCACTCCTCACCAAACTCCATCTGGAACAACAGATCTGTGTTACACAGGAATCATCTCTGTGTTTGGATCACTGGATGGAAAAAGGTATTTGGTCCAGAAGACATTTTCTTAATGACAGTAGAGATTGGTTGTCTTATGATGAATTTTGCTAATTGTATAATTTGGACTGCTCAGATACTCAGTTTAACACAGTAATGACCTCTGACCCCTCTGCAGTCAAATATCTGGTTAAAATATAAACATTCAATCAGCTAATCTTCAGTTACTTCAACTGTTTGGATTTAACCTTTTGGATAAAAGTAATCCTAACAAACCGATGCGTCAGCATCTAACTAACTTTATATTTCCTGTCCGACCAAATAAAAACTCCATTTTAAATTTGTTTTCTGATTCAGAGGTTAATAAGTGGAGAACCGCTGACCTTAAATCTCCTCTAAGTCCTAAAGCTAAAGAAGTTCATTTTAAAATTCTCAATAACTTTTTTCCATCCAGGGAATTATTAAGACAAAGATTCAACTTTGATACCAACAGCTGGACCTTTTGTGACAACGACTGAAACAACAGATCGTCTCTTTTTCTATTGTGTGCAAACTGGAACATTTTGGAGGAACTTTCAGGACTGGATCTCATCAAAACTTTCCTCCATCATCCCTTAAAAAGAGAGGATCCAATATTTGGAAAAACCCACAGAGACAGAAGAACCTCATTCTTCACAACCTGCTGATCCTCACCAAATTCTTCATCCACTCCTGTAAATGGGAAATAGAAATCCTGACTTTTCAGCCTTTAAAAACCTTTTAATGGACAAAAATCACTTCAGAACCTTAAAACTGATGAAAAACAAGCAGAAATGAATACAGCTCTTGGACGACTAGAATGATCTGAATTTATTTGAAAACTAAAGCCCCTTTGTCTTTTTCTGTTTGTTTTTGTCGTTCTGCTATCCCTCTGTTTGATGTCTGATAAATTTTATTTATTTATATTTCTATTATTCTTTTTTTATTATTTATTTATTTTTTATTGTCTTGTAAGTATATGTGTGCCTTAAGCCTGTTAGACTTGTTTTCTTCATGTATGTACATGCCATGTGATATTGTACACTTGTTCAAAATGTTTAATAAAAAAATATAAAAAAAAACATTGTTGTGCTGATATGGCCCAGGTTAATTTAGTCAAATATTTGAAAAAATTATATTTTGTGTGTATTTTATTCAAATTGTGTGCTTTATCCATAGGACCTGTTTTGTCCCTCTTTTCAAGAATCACTGTGGTCTGAGTTTCAGATGTGATTTTGTGGTGTTTGATGGATATTGCCCGTTTTGTCAGCAGATTGAAAACACGTATATTAATATTAAGTCTTTAAATATCATTCTGCTCAAATATCTCCTAGAAGTTTAAATAAAAAACACCAGCAGGTGGACGGTGGTAAACAAGAGCGCTTTAAACGCGTTCTGAAAGAGCCTGTCAGAACGCGCAGAGGGTAAAATGGTCCTCCCATATGGGTCTATGGGTCCTCCGTGTAGTTCGGGCTGCCCGCGGCGCCTTCTCAGTAATCAGCAGACAGGTTTAACAGAGCGTAATGGAGATTATCTATAAAGAAATTGAACTTAACGCCAAAAAGAAAACGGAACACTGTTTATGTGAAACTTGTTGATGAGATGCTTTAATAATCCAGTTTTACATTCAGGCAGCTGTTTGTACAGCCTTAGTCTGATTGGGGGTGGGACCGAGTCTCGCTGTTTTACCACACAGTCTTTAGCTCCATTTCTTGAATAGACCTCAGTTCTACTAAACCCGGCTTGGTTCGGCCTTGTAATTCATATTAAAGTTTCACTCTACAGTTTTGTTTTTTCCTGAGACTGAAAAAGATTCTTTATTTTCTCGCCGCTTAATCAGTCAGGTAAGCTAAAAACAGCAAGCAGATGCTAGCATCTACTGAAAAACTGAATTAAACTGGTCAACCAGCGAACTTTAAACACCTCCAGCTTCTGGACCTGGTTCCGTCTGAGAACGGGTCCAATTCGGCTGCAGTTTTACTTTAAAAAGGCTGTTCTTATAAAGGATAAGTATAGATTTCTGCTAAAATCCAATCAAACCAACGGACCCAACCTGGCTTAAATGAGCAGCTTTTAAAGGGAATTCTGAATTGATCAGAACCGAGCCTATTAAACAGGATAATATGATTTAAATCTGAAAATGTATTTATTATTTTTCCCAGTTTCCATAAGCAGTGCGACCCCTGCTGACAAATGCTACTGAGCCTTTCCCAGTTTACACCAGAACTGAATGCTTGACCTACGAGAATCAGAACCAGTAAACGGACTTTACCTGGAACACAAAGCCTCACCAGATGTTTGTTTTCTCTCAAGTGAGGCGCCCACCTGTCCTTGTTCTTCTTCTGTGGTTCAGTCATGGAGCTGGCCTATGTATGCGACTGGGAGAAGCGTCCAAAGAGCACCCACTGTCCGTCCGTCCCACTGGTGAGTTCCTGGTCCTGCAGGAACCTGGTGGCCTTCACCACCGACCTGAAGAACGACGATGACGACATCAAAGGTAGGCAGGGACCAGAGACCCGGAAAAACCCACTTTGACCCAATCAGAACCCACTCTGACCCAATCAGAACCCGTTCATCTTCCAGATGTTAGTCACATGATCCACATCATCGACACAGAGCATCCGTGGGACGTTTTCTCCATCAACTCTGGCCACAGAGAAGTAATTTCCTGTCTGGAGTGGGACCAATCAGGTGAGCTTTACCCAAGTCACCTGTTGTCCAGGTTCTGTAACTCCTGGAGGTTCTGACCCAGTTCTTCAGGGTTTTAAATGATGTTTCCTGGTTCTCTATTGTGTCTCGATGTGTTTTAACCCGGTCCCGACCCGGTTCTGAAGGCTCCCGCCTGCTGTCGGCGGACGGTGACGGCAGGATCCGGTGCTGGTCGATGTCAGAGCACCTGGTGAACAGCTGGGAGAGCACCCTGAGCAGCTCGGTGGACGGAGACCCCATCGTGGCTCTGAGCTGGCTGCACAACGGCGTCAAGCTGGCGCTGCATGTAGAGATGGTGAGGTCACTTCCCAGAGGCCCGGGCCGCGCAGGGCACGGCCGGGCCTTACCTGTCCTCTCTGCCTTACCTGTCCTCTCTGCCAGTCTGGCTCCACCAACTTTGGAGAAAAGTTCTCGCGGGTCAAGTTCTCGCCGTCGCTGACGCTGTTCGGCGGGAAGCCGATGGAAGGCTGGCTGGCGGTGACGGTGAGCGGCCTGGTGACGGTTTCGTTGCTGAAGCCGGGTGGCGCTCTGCTGACGGCCAGCGAGAGCCTGTGCCGCCTGCGGGGCCGCGTGGCGCTGGCCGACATCGCCTTCACCGGTGGCGGGAACATCGTGGTGGCGGCGACAGACGGCAGCAGCTCCTCGCCGGTCCAGTTCTACAAGGTGAGGGCCGAAGGCAATGCTGTTGCTACGGTAACATGATGCACAGGCGAGGCACACAATAACCAGGTGTGTGTGTGTGTGTGCGCAGATGGCGGTTGCTATGGTAACCTGTGTGTGTGCAGGTGGTGGTGAGCGTGGTGAGTGAGAAGTGCCGCATCGACACGGAGCTGCTGCCGTCGCTCTTCCTGCGCTGCACCACTGACCCGCTGCGGAGGGACAAATATCCGGCCGTCACACACCTCAAGTTCCTAACCCGGGAGAACTCTGAGCAGGTGAGCGCCACCGGGTGGGGCGGGTCGGGGCCGGCCAGGTCGGAACCGGCCCCTCTCTGACGGCTCCTCCGGTTGCAGGTGCTGCTGTGTGCGTCCAATCAGAGCGGCAGCATCGTGGAGTGCTGGTCCCTCAGGAAGGAGGGACTTCCTGTCAACAACATCTTCCAGCACCGCTCTCCAGTCGGTAAGACCCACCTCCCCGTCCCAACCCCTGACGGCCCGACCTCTGACCTCCTGACCTCTGCGCAGTGGGAGAGAAGCAGCCGACCATCTTGAAGTGGCGCATCCTGACGACCACCGGCGACCTGGAGCGCGTCTCCGCTGTGGCGCTGCCCAAGCTGCCCATCTCCATCTCCAACACCGACCTGAAGGTGGCGTCGGACACCAAGTTCTGCCCCGGCTTGGGTGAGGAACCATCGGACCCAGGTCCCGTCCTCGGCCCGGCCCTCTGTGACCCGATCTGGTTCTGGTTGCAGGTCTGGCCCTGGCATTCCACGACGGCAGCATCCAGGTCCTGCACCGCCTGTCCCTCCACACCATGTGCGTGTTCTACGGCGCCGCTCAGAGGCCCGGGGACGACGCCGCCATCAAGCGCCCGCGTACCGCCGGCCCCGCCCTCCACTTCAAGGCGCTGCAGTTCTCCTGGACCTCGCTGGCGCTGGCCGGGGTGGACGGCCATGGCAAGGTGAGGCCCGTCTCCGTCTGTTGGCACGTGAGGGTGAATCTCTTCAGAGGAAACCTTTTGTCCTGCTGTCTGTCCTCAGCTCCACATGCTGCGCGTGTCGCCGTCTATGGGTCAGGTGCTGGACATGAACACCACGCTGCGTCACCTGCTGTTCCTGCTGGAGTACTGCATGGTGACGGGCTACGACTGGTGGGACGTGCTGCTGCACGTGCAGCCCAGCATGGTGCACAACCTGGTGGAGAAGCTGCATGAGGAGTACATGCGGCAGAACCAGGCGCTGCAGCAGGTCAGCGCCGCCACCGCCACAGCCACCGCCACCTCTCTCTCAGCTGATCTCTGATCTCTGCAGGTTCTGGCCACGCGCATCGTAGCCGTCAAAGCATCTCTCTGCAAACTCTCCACGGCGACGGCAGCGCGGGCGTGCGACTTCCACGCCAAGTTGCTGCTCATAGCTATCAGCTCCACCCTGAAGTCTCTGTTACGTCCGCACGTCCTCAACACGCCGGACAAGAGTCCGGGCGACCGACTGACTGAGATCTGTGCCAAGAACACCGACACAGGTAAGCACCTGGCGAGCGGCCGCCGGGCCGGGCGAGCGGCGTCTGACCTGAACGGCGTGTGTCCTCAGACATCGATAAGGTGATGATCAACCTGAAGACGGAGGAGTTCGTCCTGGACGGGCCCCCCCTGCAGTCCCTACAGCAGCTCATCCAGTGGGTGGGAGACTTCGTCCTCTACCTGCTGGCCAACCTGCCCAACCAGGTGAGCCAGGTGGGTGACCTCACGGCGGCTTATCCTGCAGCCGCCTCATCCAGCCAAGGTGAGAGCCGTTGACCCCTGACCTGTCCTCCGCAGGGCTCGGCGGTGCGGCCCGGGTTCGGCTTCATGAGAGACGGGGCATCGCTGGGAATGCTGCGGGAGATGCTGGTGATGATCCGGATCTGGGGCCTGCTGAAGCCCGGGTGCCTGCCCACCTTCACCGCCATGTCGGACAACCAGGACAGCATGCAGCTGCTGTTCCGGCTGCTCACCAAGCTGTGGCTGTGCTGTAAGACGCGCCGCCGCAACACCACACCTAGCGCCACACCTGGGGCAGCATGTCACTCTGATATGTATGACTGTCACATGGAGGGCAGGTGGTGTGTTCAGGGCCGTTGGGGAAAGCAAAGCTTCAGTGGTGTTATGAGTTGTTTTACATAAATCAGATGTTATGGTTTCATTGATGGGCACGTGACGCTAAGCCCCACCTCCTGTCCCCTGATTGGCAGCGCGGGATGACGGCCCCCCCCAGGAACCCGACGAGAGCCTGATAGATGAGTGCTGCCTGCTGCCCAGTCAGCTGCTGGTTCCCAGTATGGACTGGCTCCCAGTGAACGACGGCATCATCGTGAAGCTGCAAGGGAAGCTGCCTCTGCGGCTGCAGTTTGGGAAAGCCTCGTCGCTGCAGGGCGCTGGAGGCTCCGCCCCTCTGGATGTGTTCACCAGGTAAACCTCATCTGGCCGGTTGCAGCGCAGGGCTCTGGCTGCAGGTGAGCTCACCTGTGTTTGTGTTCAGGAGTCCTGGAGCTCAGAAGATGGACAACCTGCGCTGCATTCACATGGGTGTCAGCCCCACCGAGGAGAGCAAGGCGTGCACCAGGTGAGTCCACAGGATGTGATGTCATTGCAGTACCCGATCACTCGGAGCCCCGTAACCTGTGACACACCGCCCCCTACAGGTGTGGCTGCGTGACGATGCTTCGCTCCCCTAACAAGACGAACGCCATGAAGCAGTGGGAGCAGCGCTGGATCAAGAACTGCCTGTGTGGAGGTCTGTGGAGGAGAATGCCGCCCATCTTCACCTGAACGCACCTGGCCAGGTGTGGCCAGGTAGCCATGGAGATGATATCTGAAGGAAGCTCCTGCTTCCTCTGTTTGCTGCAGAGAGGCTGCAGCGCCCCCTGTGTTCTGTAAATAAAACCTGTTTTCCAATAAAAGCATCAAACTTCTTCAGCTGTCGTCTCAGTGAAGGTTAGGAATGCAGCAGGCGTCACGCTAGCAGCAGGCGTCACGCTAGCAGCAGGCGTCACGCTAGCAGCAGGCGTCACGCTAGCAGCATGCCCTACGCTAGCAGCAGGCCCTACGCTAGCAGCAGGCGTCACGCTAGCAGCAGGCGTCACGCTAGCAGCAGGCCCTACGCTAGCAGCAGGTGTCACGCTAGCAACAGGCCCTACGCTAGCAGCAGGCCCTACGCTAGCAGCAGGTGTCACGCTAGCAGCAGGCCCTACACTAGCAGCAAGCGTCACGCTAGCAGCAGGCCCTACGCTAGCAGCAGGCCCTACACTAGCAGCAGGTGTCACACTAGCAGCAGGCCCTACGCTAGCAGCATGCGCCACGCTAGCAGCAGGCTCCACGCTAGCAGCAGGCCCTATGCTAGCAGCATGCGCCACGCCAGCAGCAGGCCCTACGCTAGCAGCAGGCGTCATGGTAGCAGCAGGCCCTACGCTAGCAGCAGGCGTCACGCTAGCAGCAGGCCCTACTCTAGCAGCAGGCGACACGCTAGCAGCAGGCCCCGCGCTAGCAGCAGGCTCCACGCTAGCAGCAGGCCCTACACTAGCAGCAGGCGTCACGCTAGGAGAGGGCCCCACGCTAGCAGCAGGCTCCATGCTAGCTAGCAGCAGGCCCTACGCTAGCAGCAGGCGTCACGCTAGCAGCAGGCGTCATGCTAGCAGCAGGGTCCAACAACAGGGTTATGCACCTAGCAACTGGTCAGCCACCCAGGAACGGGGTCAACCAAACTTATCAATGGGGTTAGCCACCTAGCAACTGGGTCTACCACACCTAACAACGACTTTTACAACACCTAGCAACGGGGTCAATTACCAGAATCTACTACTCCCACTCAAGAGTTCTGCTGTAAACAGGTCAGCTGGTTCTGGTCCAGATGAGGCTTCAGACTGGTGTTCCATAGACTTCCATAGAAAGCCTAACCCAGCCAACAGGTGGGGGTGGGGGAAACCTGGACCACCATTTTAGAACCACAGACGGAACCAACACAGGTCTGTTCAGAGCACCAACAGAACCGGGCTGGTCCACACTGAAAGAACTCAACTGGGGGTTTTGGGCAGAACCACCAGAACCGTCATGTTCCGTTGATCAGCTTCAGTATTTCACCGAACAGACAGGGGGCGCTCTCTCTCTCTCTCTCTCTCTCGCACGCGCAGCTCGCCCCCGCCGCGCCGCCGCATCGCCCGCAGACAGAAAGACGTTCACGGATCTGCGGAGGAACGTTGTCCGAACCAGCACCGGATGGGTTTGGGTCGGAACCGGAGCCAGCAGCAGCCGAACTAACTGGACCGCAGCCAGCCAGCAGCTCTGCGGGAACGGTCGGTATCGGGAGAGGGACAACCAGAACCGGTCCGGGATCTGAGGTGAGACCGAACCGTTCTGCTGCGTGCACGTGTGTTTATCCGTGCATGTGCACGCGCTGCAAGTCGGAATCAGAACGTTCCCGGTCCAGATGTTCCGGTCTCCAGGAACACCTGTCTCACCTGCCTGTCTGCCTGTCCGTTCGGGTTCTGGGTTCTGATTGGTCGGAGTGTCGTAGCGCGGGGGAGGATGAGGATGAGGAAGAGGAAGAGGAAGCTCCCCCGTCCACTAATTCAGAGTGTCTAGCACAGCGATTACTGACTGGATCTGTCCTGCAGAATCTCTGACCCGGCCCACAGCACGCCGCTGATCCAGAACCAGCCCGGTTCCGGCCGATCTCACCGGATCAACCAGTTGAAGGTGGGACCGACGGGGTCCAGTTGGGCCGGGTCTAAACACACAAATAATTTTAAAAGAACTGGACCCAAACAACACTGAACCCAGAACCAGAACCCTTCCTGTGTTTGGTGCTGATTTGTCCAGATGCAATCGGGCCCAGCAGGTCCATGTTGGACTGCAGGCGGTGACCCGGTTCTGGAGGAAGTTCTGCAGACAGAGAGGTAGATGAGCTACAGGTTCTGTTCATGTGATCCGGTTCCTGGCTGAGTTCTGGTTCTGGACTCCAGGTGTGTGTGAAGCACAGCAGGAGAGAGAGCAGCTGGTAGCAGTATGACCACAGAAATCGCTCAGCACGACCCCAAAGAAAGTTTTAGAGCCGAAACATCTCACTCTGTGTGTGTGTGTGTGTGTGTGGGGGTGGGGGTGGGTGTGTGTGTTCCAGGTTCATGAGGATGATGATGATGATGAGCTCCTCGTCCACAGAGAAGATGAAGAAGAAGGCTCCCAAGGACAGTCTGACTCTCCTGCCATGTTTCTACTTTGTTGAGGTCAGAGGTCACCCAGGGATAAAGACAGAGCTAAATTATTGAAAACTGTGAACATCAGTTAGAGAAACTTAAATATCTATACTAACATGACCTGTGCAGACGGAACCAATCGATCAGAGACACAACGGATCGATCTACGGATCACAGATTGTGTTTAACCATCTGATGTTCAATAAACATTTATTTCATAATTATCTTCATGAGATTTTCCTGATTTGCTCTTTTTAGCTCAGTCTTTCACGGATGACGGCAGTTCTGGTCCAGAAGTTGCAGAGAGGTTCTGCATCCGGGCCAGGAAGCAGAACCTCTCTGGACCGGAAGAAAACCTGACAGGGTGTGTTGTGGTTGCAGCTGCCCATCGTGGCTTCTTCTATGGTGTCGCTGTACTTCCTGGAGCTGACGGACGCGGTGCAGCCGGCCCAGGCGGGGTTCCGCTGCGGCGACCGGGCCCTCAGCATGCCGTATGTAGACGGAGGAGACGAGCTGATCCCACTGCTGATGCTGCTGAGCCTCGCCTTCGCCGGCCCGGCGGCCTCGGTAAGAGGCCACGCCCACCCAGTGACCTCACAGACCAAGAACCTGATCCCGGTCAGCTAAGGTGCGTTTGTTTTGTGTGTCAGATCATGTTGGTGGAGGCGGCGGTTTACTGCCTGCAGCCTCGCCTGAAGGTCCACCGAGCCGAAGGAAGCATCAACGCCGGTGGCTGCAGCTTCAACTCCTTCCTGAGGAGAACCGTCCGCTTCGTAGGTAGGACACTCACCTGACTGCCTCACCTCTCTACATGTCTACCTGTCTGTCTCTCTACCTGTCTACCTGTCCCAGGTGTGCATGTGTTCGGGCTCTGTGCGACAGCGCTGCTCACTGACATCATCCAGCTGGCGACGGGTTACCACGCCCCATTCTTCCTCACCGTCTGCAAGCCCAACTACACGCTGGCCGGCGGGTCATGTGACCAGAACGTTTACATCACCAGAGACATCTGCTCCGGTCATGACCTGCATGCCATCATGGCGGCCAGGTGCGGCGTGTCCTCTTGTCCGTGTCGCGTTCTCCAGGTAGAGGCTGATTGTTGATGTCTCTCTGGCAGGAGGACGTTTCCTTCCCAGCATGCAACTCTGTCGGCCTTCGCCGCCGTTTACGTCTCGGTGAGCGACAAAAAATCTATACTTGTCCTCCCAGTTCCATCTCCAAAGGTTGACTGGTCCTGTCCCTGCTGTCTCCCCCTTTACCTCCCAGATGTACTTTAACTCCACCATCTCCGACTCCACCAAGCTGCTGAAGCCGGTCCTGGTCTTTGCATTCGCCATGGCGGCGGCGCTGACGGGCCTCACTCAGATCACGCAGCATCGCAGCCATCCCGTCGACGTCTACGTGGGCTTCCTGATCGGCGCCTTCATCGCCGCATACCTGGTAAGACCCCACATATGTGAGATAAGCTGCAGCTGTCATGGCGACTTCACCAGGAAGCTCGGTGCAGAGGCGGCAGGTCTTCAGGTGTCTCAAAGTTAGACACCTGTCTGCCTGGGACTGCTTCCTGTTCTGATGCGCTGCTCCTGATCTCGTTCTCCAGGCGCTTCACGCCGTCGCCAACTTCAGGTCTTCTGATGAACGCGCTCAGGCTCCGTCCCCTCCCCTGCCGGTGGAGGACCCGCTGCGGGCGCTGACAGAGCGCGGACACGATTCGGTGTACAACAAGGGGCCCGCCTCGGCCTCGGAGAGCAACGACGAGATCGCGCCGGCGCCCCTAGAGCGCATGGAGGGCCTGGGGCCATTGCAGAGGGAGCAGGGCTCTGTAGAGGGCCTGAAGAGGGCCAGTGTGGATGTGGAGCTGCTGGCCCCTCGGAGCCCCATGGGGAAGGAGACCATGCTGACCTTCAGCAACACCCTGCCCAGAACAAGTGTGAACATCAACGGCCCTCTGGGTGCCGGCGAGGCGCCAGGGGCCCCGGCAGCAGCGGTGCAGCGACGACTGAAGGCGGTGCAGATCCCGGTGGACCCCATGAGATCCCAGCAGCTGGTCTCGGAGTGGAAGCAGAAGTCCATGGAGATGCGCGGCCCGGGGTCTTGTGAGGACGGGGACCGCGAGCCCAGTGAGGACGGCTCTGAGGTGAGCTCTATGGGGACGGATGATGCCGGTTCTCAGGCGCCCATCTACCAACCTTCGGTGCACTGCATGAGGGTGGGCTCAAGTCGCAACCCCACCCCTCCTCCAGGTGGTGCCAAAGCTGTGGCGACACCCAGACCGCCTCAGATCCCTGAAGCCGGACCCCCAGCAGTGTCCCCAAAGAGCGCCTTGACCAGGGCCAAGTGGCTCGCCATCCGGGAGAAGACCAGCGGGGAGGCCTCTAGCCGCGGCACTGCCAGCCAGCCGCGCCTCATGCAGGTCATTGCCTTGTCCAAGCAGCAGGGTCTGCTTCCCTCCTCCTCCTCCGAGAGCACCTCCACTGGCTCCGCCACCTCCTCCAACACGGACTCCCCGCTGTGTCGCCAGCGAGATGGACCGGGCATCGTCACCGTGGACGCCCACGCCCCCTACCATCCTGTTGTGCAAACTCCACCCCTTCCACAAGCCCCGCCCCTGGCCGGGAACGGAAACCCTTGGGAGTGGGCCGCGGTGTCCAATGGAGACGACCCACGAGAATCCTACGGCCTCAACAGGCTGACCAGGTCGGACCCGACGGCCCGCGCGAGCAGCTTCTGCCCGCGCCGCTCCGCCTCGCCTGCCGCCGACCCCGCCCAGCAGGCGGAGATGGCGGCGGACGCTCAGCGTAGGGAAATGGCCATGAGACGCAAAACGGCGCTAGTTCTGCTGGATCGAGAAATCCGCAACCAGACTGAGCAGGAAAACTACTACAAGAGTTTACAGGGACGGAGGTTCAAGGACCAACAGTAACCCCGAGACACCTGGATCAGACCTGGAGGGGACAGAGACACCTGGACAGGACGGAGACATCTGGACGGGACGGAGACACCTGGATAGAGACACCTGGAGGGGACGGAGACATCTGGAGGGACAGAGACACCTGGACGGGACGGAGACACTTTGACAGAGACATCTGGAGGGACGGAGACACCTTGGTTTTGGCCATTTTAGCAGCAACAAAGCTAACAGCTTTATAACCTGACAGAAATGCAGCAAAGTTTTTAGCTAATAAAAACATATTTGTCCAATAATGAGACCATAAAGGAATCATGAGGACATGAGCTACTGGCAACCAGCTGCTCTTGGGTGGCTGCTTGGTTCCGAGTGAAACGTTCCCTGCGATGATTCCTGGCATGAAACTGACCACCCATTTGAATGTTAGCATGGGTTGCTACGTTAGCAGCTTTACTGAGGAACGTTTGTTTTGCCAGCAAGGGAAGAAATTATTTATGTTATCAGCAAAATGTTTCAATGTTATTGAATCAGAAACGTCTTTGCAATATTGGAAAGGGATTTTGGGTTACTGGAACCAACGCAACTGAACTTCACGGTCAGCGTGGTCGACTTAGCCTCCCTGCTACCAGCAAAAGCTTTGTTTCAGTGTGCTAACAGGAAGTGATGTCAGTGAGGTTTTATCTGTTAGCTTTATTGCATTTAAAGTGGCAAATTGGTGGCGTTATTGGCCTGGTCGCCTTGGTGATGGTACGACATCTGGACACGGTATTGGACTTTTCACCCACAGGAATGCCCATCAACAGTGTCTGAGGTCAAAGGTCACATCCAGAAATTTAAACGATTTCCTCTGGAAGCGCAGAAACCCAGAACCAGAACTCTGGATCCAAAGGATGAGTAGCTTAAAGCTGCAGTTTGCAACTTTAATAAAATGTTTTTTTTCTGTTTTTGTTCAAACTGTCATCAGATAATCTCTGCTGCTCCCAGTGCCAGCTACAGAATACACAACTCAGTTAGAAACTACCAATCAGATCAGAGCCAGGAGGTGGGTGTTAGTGCTGTCAATCAACTTGTGTATGCACTGCAGCGGAGCAGATAGCATAGTCACCATGATAACATTAATTTAAGTTAGGTTTATTTGACATTAGGCTGTTTGCACAAGGGAGGGTGTGAGCAGCGTGTTCATGAGCTTGATTGGCAGCACTAACACCCTCCCTCTGACTCTCATTTGTTGTTTGAGCGGAAGCGGTGCATTTCTGCAGATGGCAGTGGGACCACAGAGAGGAGCTCATCGGTGTTACTGTGTGGAAAAGTTTTTCTGCAGCTTTAAAGCTCCTGCTGTGATCAGTCACCTGCCTGGATGTGTCTGTTGCCATGGCGACAAACGCCGAGGAGAAATTTCCCTTCAACTCCACACATAAACTCAAGCACATTCATAAAAATCATGATGTCACCATGGTAACAGCTTTGTTGCCAGGGCGACGGCTCGGTCGCTACGGTAACGTCTGGTTGTAATGCGCTCGGTGCCGGATGTCGATTGGCTGACGGCTTGAGTCACGTGACTTTCGTTTTCTAGTGATTTATTGTGAAGCTGCTTTTCTCAGCGGGGCTCAGACCGTCCACCTGTCCGTCTGCACCTACCTGAGGACAGGTGGACAGGGTGTCCCTGCTGCTGCATGTGATCTCATCCTGTTTCCATCTGTAAAGCCGTGTGTGAGGATGATGCTGCTGCATGCTTTCTTCTCTCCATGATGAAGAGTCACAATAAAAACGTTCTTCCAACCTGACGGCGTCTCATTCACCGTAACACGCAGCGTTACAGCAGCTGGTCTAGATCAGAAGATCTAGAGCAGGTGATCTAGGGCAGTAGATCTAGAACAGCTGATCTACAACAACAGACCTCCTTTGAACAGTAACCCATGGTAACCTGCTCAGAGCTCATTCTGTAAGCCGCCTGTCAGACAGCGCTCAAGGTTAATCAAGCCGCTCTCTGTCATTTATAGGTCACTACTCCCAATAACTGCGTTAAAAACCTCCGATCAGTCCGAATTCAGGAATAACGTTCCCCGCCGCCTGTCAGGCAGCGCTCAGGGCACACTACGCTCTTTCCGCTGCTAGGACCCGTACTTCCGGCTGTGGTTCGGCAATAGCAGCGGCCGTTAGCTGTAGCTGCTGCTCGGAGCGGATCTCATCTCCCGGATTCTCTGAGCGGCTCCCCGGTCCCCACTGCCCTCTGGATCCGCCTAAAGCCGCTCCTCTGTCGGTTCCGAGCCGCCAGCCGAGCGCTAACGCGGGGCTTTGTCCGGATTCAGGTCCGGTCCTTCCAGTTAGCATCGAGCCATCAGCTAGCTTCCTGCCGATGAAAACATCGCGAGGAAAACTTCGCTGACAGGTGAGTTTGACGCACCTACAAGTTCCCTTTCTGACCTGTCAGAGGGCTTACAACCCCTAACAGGAGTGACCCCTGACCCCTGCCCCTCCCACACCTACTGCTCCTCCCACACCTTATCAGAAGATCCTGTGGAACACCTGAATTCCTTACCTGATGGAACAACATCCCGACTCTAAACACCTGTAGAGACCCTCTAACACCTGGCCAGGTAAGCAGAACCACGGCGAACCCACCAGAACCAGTAGCGGTTCTGATCCAGGTGCGTTTATCGACTGATTCTGGTCCGGGTTCTGGGTGTCCCTGGAACAAACCCGTCAGACGTTAACCGATCCGAACCTGTCCAGAACTAAAACATTGGTAGCATCTAAAGATCTACAAACCATCAGCTTCGAGGCCACGCCCACATTCTGCCAAAGCACCTCACCAGCAAAGGGTTCTTTGCGCCTGCCGCGATGACGTCACATCCACATGCGCAAATGCGGCTCTCTTGTTTCCGCTTTGAGTTACCATGACAGCTAGAAAAGACAAAGTCCTATTTCAGATGGAAATATAACAATACTATGAACATTGCTGTCTTCCTAATATAAAGGGATTTTAAGTTTTCATGGATTTTCAAGCGGTCCTGAATTAAGAAGACGGTGGCTTGTAAATATTCGTTGCTACCAGTTAAAGCTAACGCTGCACAGCAAAGTTTAGACTTAGACTTAGACTGACTTTATTGTCATCTTGCATGCACAGGGTGAATACAGAACGAAATTTTGTTGCATACGGCTCAGGACAATGTTTTGAGGTTCCAATGTTGTGAGGTTACTCCAGAATAAAATAAAATACAGTATAAAATATGAATATAAATCTAAATATAAAATATAAAGTGCAGGACTGACAGTAAAATAGAAGTTATTTAGCTCTGTACATGTGCAAGGTATGAAGTGGAGACCAGTTTTTGAGTGCAGTCCAGTTAAGAGTTCAGCAGTCTGATGGCAAGTGGGAAAAAGCTGTTTCAGAACCAGGTGGACCTGCACCGGATGCTGCAGAACCTCTTTCCAGAGGGCAGCAGGGAGAACAGTCCATGGTGGGGGTGTGAGGGGTCACTGACGATGTTTCGGCCTCGGGACACGCAGCGCTGGGATGAAATGTCCTGAATGGAGGGAAGGGGGGCCCCGATGATCCTCTCTGCTGTCCGCACCACTCTCCTCACGTTCTTCCAGTCGGAGGCGCTGCAGCCTCCACACCACACAGAGAGGCAGCTGGTCAGAATGCTCTCTATGGTGCTTCTGTAGAACGTCTTGAGGATGGGCGGGGGCAGGTGTGCTCTTCTCATCCTCTGCAGGAAATACAAGCGTTTCTGTGCCCTCTTGACCAGAGACGTGGTGTTCCCAGTCCAGGTGAGGTCGTTAGTGATGTGCACCCCCAGGAATTTGGTGCTGCTGACCACCTCCACAGCCGAGCTGTTGATGAGCAGTGGAGCGTGGCTGGGCCGGTTCTTCCTGAAGTCGACGATCATCTCCTTCGTCTTGTCAACGTTCAGGATCAGGCTGTTGTCTCTGCACCAGTCCACCAGCTGCTCCACCTCCTCTCTGTAGTCCAGGTCGTTGTCGTCTCTGATGAGGCCCACCACCGTTGTGTCGTCCGCGAACTTCACGATGTGGTTGGTGGCGAACCTGGGGACGCAGTCGTGTGTCATCAGAGTGAACAGCAGAGGGCTCAGGACGCAGCCCTGAGGGGAGCCTGTGCTGAGGGTGATGACATCGGAGGTGTGTTGTCCGATCCGGACTGACTGAGGTCTGTCGGTGAGGAAGTCTAGCAGCCAGTTGCACAGGGGGGTGCTGAAGCCCAGGTGTCCCAGTTTTCCTGCCAGATGCTGTGGGATGATTGTGTTGAACGCTGAGCTGAAGTCCAGGAGCAACATCCGCACATGAGTGTTCTTCTCCTCCAGGTGAGCCAGGCTCAGGTGTAGGGCGGAGGAGATGGCGTCCTCAGTGGAGCGGTTTCGGCGGTAGGCAAACTGGAACGGGTCGAATGTGGAGGGGAGTCTGGAGACGATGTGTTCTTTTACCAGCCTTTCAAAGCACTTCATCATGATGGGAGTCAGTGCCACAGGCCGGTAATCGTTGAAAGAGGTGACTTGAGGTTTCTTTGGCACCGGAATGATGGAGGCAGTTTTGAGACAGGCTGGCACTGTGGCTTGGTCCAGTGAGGTGTTAAAAATGTCTGTTAGGACACCAGCCAGCTGACCTGCGCATTCCCTGAACACCCGTCCAGGTATGTTGTCGGGGCCTGGGGCCTTCCGTGGGTTGACTCTTTTCAGAGTCTTCAACACATCGGCTGTGTCCAGGCAGAGTGCCTCCTCTTCCTGGTGGGGAACAGTTTTCTTTGCCGGAGTACTGTTCAGTGCCTCGAACCTCCCAAAGAAGTTATTGAGTCCATTTAGAAAGTCAGCATCAACTTCACCCACTGGAGGGGAGGATGGATTGTAATCTGTGATCGCCTTTATGCCTTGCCACATACTCCTGGTGTTGCTGGTGTCGTGGAAGAACTCCTGTATTTTTCGACTGTGGGTTCGCTTTGCTAACCTGATAGCACGGTTCAAGTTGGCTCTCGCTGTCCTCAGTGCCTCCTTGTCGCCAGACTTGAAGGCTGAGTTCCGTACTTTTAGCATTTCCCGTACCTCCTTAGTCATCCAGGGTTTTTGGTTGGCCCGGGTGATAATGTTCTTAGTGATGCTGACGTCCTCTGTGCACTTGTTGATGTAGGCTGACACAGTCATGGCGTACTCATCGATGTTGATCTGGTCGTTGTAAGTGGCTGCTGCCTTGAACATCTCCCAGTCAGAGCACTCAAAACAGTCCTGAAGTGCCTCCATGGCCCCTCAGTCCACATTCTCACCTGCTTCACTGTAGGTTTTGTTCTGATCAGCAGGGGCTTGTATGCAGGAATTAGCATAACAGATAGGTGGTCTGAAGAGCCAAGGTGGGGGCGGGGGGCTGCTCTGAATGCTTCTTTGATGTTGGTGTAGGCCAAGTCTAGAGTATTCACTCCCCTGGTTGGAAAATCCACATACTGGTTGAAGTGAGGGAGAACAGTCTTCATGTTGGCCTGGTTAAAATCCCCAGCAATGATGAAAACGCCCTCTGTGTGTGAAGATTGCAACTCACTGATGGTCCGGTAGAGAACACTCATAGCCTCTTTAGTGTTAGCACTGGGGGGCACATACACAGCAGTGATGCTAACAACAGTAAACTCCCTGGGCAGGTAGAATGGTCTGCAGTTAACAGTCAGAAGCTCGATGTCCGGGGAGCAGTAACTGGCGACAGTCATGTCATTTTTACACCAGTTGTTGTTGATGTAAATACACAGCCCCCCTCCTCGGGTTTTACCGCTGAGAGCGCTGCTCCTGTCTGCGCGGAATGTAGCGAGCCCCTCCAGGCTAACAACGTTGTCCGGTATGGTCGAGTTGAGCCATGTCTCCGTCAGAATGAGAGCGCAGCAGTTCCTCAACTCTCTCTTTGAAGACAGTTCTAGTTGCAGATGGTCTATTTTGTTGTCCAGAGAGCGGACGTTGGAGAGGAAGATGGACGGAAGCGGCGATCTGTGGGGGTTAGCGTTTAGCTTAGCTGTTAGTCCACTTCGACAGCCGCGCTTCCGCTGCCGGTCGCACCGCCTTCGCTTGCTCCTCCTCCGACTAGTGCTGCTAGGCGAGTCCGCTGCGCCGTGGGCCGCTGGGTCTTGCCTCCGTAGCACTCCGAGATCACGTAAACACTCCAGAGTAGTCGTATTTATGAGTCCAAAATCACTTGATGACCGTAATTCCAGCAGATGCTGGCGATCATATGCTAACTTACTGAGTGGATGCAAAGTTTGTAGCGTTTTAGGCGGCGTATTTTGCTCAAATACTCGCAAGTTGTCGAGAGCCCATGCAGCCGCAGCCATTTTGGGCGCCGCCATCGTAGAAAAAAACGCGGGGCTTTACAGCCTTCACTTCACTCCGGATCAACTTGTTCAGCCTAAAGCAGAAGGTAAAGGAGCCTCCTGTGTTATTTCCATGGACTCACTTCTGTATTCAGCCTGAAAGAGTTTATGGGAACCAGAGAGCAGACCAGAGCCAGACAGCCGAGCTACTGATCCGCCTGTACACACTGCTGGAAACACCGTCCTGCTTCACTAGAAACATGCTAAACTAATAAAGCGAAATAACACGGAGACTTTAAGGAACACGGCCATATTTTTCTAAAAGCAACAACTGAACCTGAACCGTCAGCTGAACTAGAACTCTGACATAAGAGCTGCTCTACTGTTAAGCTATGGGCTTGTTGTTCCTCAGGCTGCAGAAGCAAAAAGCCTGAACCGTAAAATCCCCGTTACTTGGTCTCTGACACTAACGACAATAAACCACGTAATATACTTGAACACAAGGTAAAAACATTGTCTGTTAGAATGGATGAAAAATGTTTAGATACTTAAATAGCACATTTTTACAAGAAAATGTCCGAGAATATTGCTTACTAGCATAAGCTAAAGCTAAAGACAGTAAAACTCACCTTCATATCTGTGAATTTATAACGAGGCGAACATCTTAAAACTTTTCTCCAGCTACTTGCTGGGGCTTTGGATCGATGTTCATTATTAATTGTTATCTTGCAACAATTAATAATGTAAAATGCCGGGCGTGCCTTGGTGGCGTAGGGGTTAGCGCGACCCACATTTGGAGGCCTCAAGTTCTCAACGCGGCTGTTGTGGGTTCGACTCCCGGACCCGGCGATGTTTACCTCATGTCTTCCCTCCTCTCCTTCCCCCTTTCCTGTCAGCCTACTTCATAAAAAGGGACTCTAGAGCCCACAAAAAGACCCCTGGAGGGGTGTAAAAATAAAAAAATAATGTGAAATGCCATTTTCAATAAACCGGAAACGATCGAGCCGCTTTTCCTCGAATGCGGAAGCTGACGTGCAAAGAGCCCATCACTTGTTTCATGATCATCATAGCAGCCAGAAAATTTCACCAAAGCACGCATTAATGTGTGGTGGAGAGTCGCCACGGTAAGATGAACCAGTCTGGGTCAGAGGTCATTCTTCCAGAACCAGTCTGGGTCAGTCTGTTCAGGATTTGGGTTTCCGGTTCATTTTTTGCAGCAGCTGAAAATATAAAATGTGATAAAAGCATCAAAGCTAACCAGAACCAGAACCCTGATTTGGTTCTGGCACTGAGGGCCAGTCAGTAAATAACTGTGCTGTGTTTGAACCTTCCAGGTGGATCCAGGTTCCGGCTCGGTCTTGCTGGAACTGAATCTGAGTCACCTTCACGAAGTGGACCAGAACCATGCTGACCTAGGAACGGGTTTGGGAGCACCAGAGTCTTGCAGCGGCCGCCGCCATGTCGGAGAACCAGGCCAACAACAACAACGTTCCTCTGAACAACAACATGGGGCCCAACCGGATCCGGAACCCCAACATCAACCAGAACCCGCTCATCAATGTGCGCGACCGCCTCTTCCACGCCCTCTTCTTCAAGATGGCCGTCACCTACGCCCGGCTCTTCCCGCCCTCCTTCAGGAGAGTCTTTGAGTTCTTCGTCCTGCTGAAGGTGAGACGTCCCAACTGGACCGGGTTGGGTGGTTCCCGCTGCCTGCAGCTGCTCACCTGGTTCTGATCTGGTTCTGGTCAGGAAGGACAGCTGTCCAAAGCTGCATCCTGCAGTTACACAGTTTGACTTGTAGGTGTCAGACAGGAGCTGGTCTGAGCTGAAACTGTTCGTTTGTCTCTGTAGCTGTTATGAGCTTCGGACAAATTCTAATTATTTTTGCTTATTTTTTCTGCCGTTTCCTTTATAGACTTTAGTAAAATGATTTTCTCTGTTCCTTTAATATAATCTGGAGTTTAGATAATCTCCTGTGTTTTCTGATCAACATCTGATGGCTTTGAGCACGGCGCTGTTCTTCGCCCACCTGTAAAGAGGCTGGCCTTCGGGAGCGTGTGGATCGCCCCTCCCACCACTGGGGGGCGTCCTGCTGACGCGCGCATAGCCAGCGTGTGCAGGCCAAGTGGCAGCTTTTGTTAGCCTTTGTTTTGTGTTGTGATTTTGGCCTGGTGAGACCGGTTGTCCTGTTTTCGCTTCTTTCTTTGGCAGTAGGTTCTTTTTTGACTTTTTGCTTTAGTCTGGTATTGGCAGGGGCTTTGTGGGCCTGGTAACGGGTCGGCCCGCTGCTGAACTTTTTCTGTTTGATCGGCTCATCCGCTCCGCCCTTCTGTTCATACTTTGGGGTTTCGGTTTGGACACGGGAATTGAGGGTACCTAAATTTGTCTTTTTCTTCTGCAAGAGTTAAAAGCAGCTGAACAAAATAAGGATTCAAGATAAAGGGTTAAAAAAAAGAATGTCTGAACCCTAACTCTTGAATCCCTGACGTCTTCCTGACGTCCGCCAGCCGTGTCCGACGTCCTGACGGGGCTGGAGGAACGGTGAACCGTGGGTGTTTGGGTCCAGAGCGTCCTGCTGCTTCCTGCCACAGCTCATTTTCTTCACCAGATCCTGGACTTCCTCCTCCTCTTCCTGTTGAAGCTGAAAGTTGGTCTGCAGTGCATTGTGGGCGGAAGAGTCCTTACAGCCCTTCACCAATGACGAGGATCTGTTTGTTAGAACAGCTGGAGGTTTACCCGGAGGCAGCTCCTGATTGGCTAACCTCTTGTCCCTCCCTCTGCATCAGGCGCTCTTCGTCCTCTTCATCCTCGCCTACATCCACATCGCTTTCTCCCGCTCCCCCATCAACTGCCTGGAGGCGGTACGGGATCGCTGGCCGCGCGATGGCATCCTGAGGGTGGAGATCCAGAGGAACTCCAGTCGCGCCGCCGTCTTCCTGCAGCACTACGACTCCGCCGGCCTCCAGGGGGAGCTGCAGGCCGAGGAGCTGCAGGCCGAACCAGGAGGAGGCGCAGCAGTGGCCGGGATCAGCCTGGGAGAGGAGGAGGAAGAGGACGACGAGATGACGGTGTTTGAAAACAGCTCAGTGCAGGTAAGTTACTGTCTGTCTCCTCACTTGTCTGTCTCCTCACTTGTCTGTCTCCTCACCTGTCTGTCTCCTCACCTGCCTGTCTGCAGTTTGAACTGGACATTGAGCCCCGTCTCCAGCCGTCTGTGATTGGAGGAGGCTCTAGAGGAGGAGCCAATGACAGCCAGGACGTGTCGTTTAGCCCCGCCTCTAAAGGTATGCAGCCGCTGCAGGACTCAGTGTCTGAGCTGGAGATGATGACCAGAGCAGGTAAACCCACCTTCACCTTCTGTCAGTCCTCCCCTTCTCTTAGACTCCTTCCCCTCAGTTGATGGAGAGATCTTCTTTCTATGGCTGATTGTGAACTTCAGGTTGTTGTTTACACCCTGCTGCTCTCGTTGTCATGGTTACAGTGTGGCCACAGGACGAGTATATCGTGGAGTATTCCCTGGAGTATGGCTTCCTGCGGCTGTCGCAGAGCACCAGGCAGAGGCTCAACATCCCCGTCATGGTCGTCACTCTGGGTCAGCTGCCACGTCACGTGACCCCGCTGATCCTGCTGACCCCACTGACCTCTCTGCGTTCTGTGCAGATCCCACCAAGGACGAGTGCTTCGGAGACGGTTTCAGTCGCTTCCTGCTGGATGAGTTCCTGGGCTACGACGACATCCTGATGTCTAGCGTCAAGGCGCTTGCTGAGAACGAAGAGAACAAAGGTACTCAGGCTCCGCCCACTCTGACCACCCATGTGTAATCTACCTGCAGCAGGTAGAGGCAGCTGTCAGTAGCTCTGCTGTCCTCCGCAGGCTTCCTGAGGAACGTGGTGTCTGGAGAACATTACCGCTTTGTCAGCATGTGGATGGCCAGAACGTCGTACCTGGCTGCCTTTGTCATCATGGTCATATTTGTAAGTTGACTCTCTTTCGCTAAAATGCTGCTGGAAATATTTCGTCTTTGACTTTTTTTTTACCAACAAGAACCTGGAAGAGGAGAAAATAAAAACTCCATAAAAAGTAAAGCTGAATTAAAACTGCAACTGAATAAAAATTAAACAAACTACTAAAATTAAAATGACTAGAAACATTTGGCCTGTTAATCAAAAAGAAATCAAACTATTTGTCCATTCCTACAGTGTCTTGTGAAAGTATTTGGCCTCCTTGAACTTTTCAACCTTTTGCTGCTTTTCAGGCTTCAAACATAAAAATCTAAAACTTTTATTATGTTGTGAAGAATCAACAAGTGGGACACAATCGTGATGTGGAACAAAATTTATTGGATATTTTAAACTTTTTTAACAAATAAAAACTGCAAAGTGGGACGTGCCATTTTATTGGCCCCTTTACTGTCAGCAAACTCACTGCAGAAGTTCAGTTTGGATCTCTGAATGATCCAACGTTGTCCTAAGTGACTGATGATGGTCAGTAGAATCACCTCTTTATAATAAAGTATAAATGCAGCTGCTCTGTGATGGTCTCACATCATGAAGACCAAGGAACACCAGCAGCTCCGATACTGTTGGGGAAGTTTAAAGCTGGATTTGGAAAGAAAAAGATTTCCCAAGCTTTAAACACCTCAAGCAGCAGTGAGCAGGCGATCATATTGAAACGGAAAGAGTATCGGATCAAATCCACCAAGACCCGGCCGTCCTCTAAACGTTCATCTGGAACAAGGAGAAGATCAGAGATGCAGCCAAGAGGCCCATGATCACTCTGGATCACTCTGGATCTACAGAGATCTACAGCTGAGGTGGGAGAGTCTGTCCATAGGACAACAGTCAGTGGTAAACTGCACAAATCTGGCCTTTATGGAAGAGTGGCAAGAAGAAAGACATTTCTCAAAGAGAACCATAAAAGTCTGGTTTAAAGTTTGACACCATCCACCTGGGAGACACAGCAACAGGGAAGAAGTTGCTCTGGTCAGACATGTTTCCATAAAAGCAACACAACTCATCACCCTGAACACATCATCCCCAGTGTCAAACATGGTGGTGGCAGCATCATGTTCTGGGCCTGCTGTTCTTCAGCAGGGCAGGGAAGCTGGATGGAACCGAATACAGAACCGTTCTGGAAGAAAACCTGTTGGAGTCTTTAAAGACCTGAGACTGGGACGGAGATTTACCTTCCAACAAGACAAAGATCCCAAACAGAAAGCAAAACCTACAATAGAATGGTTCACAAATAAACGTATCCAGGTGTTAGAATGGCCTAGTCAAAGTCCAGACCTGAATCCAATGGAGAATCTGTGGAAAGAGCTGAAAGCTACTGTTCACAAGCTCTCCATCCATCCAACCTCACTGAGCTCCAGCTGGTTTAAGGAAGAATGGGCCAGAAGTTCAGTCTCTCCATGAGCAAAACTGATGGAGTCGAAACGAAGCCACTTGCAGCTGCAACCGCAGCAAAAGGTGGCGCTATAGAGTATTAACGCAAGGCCCAATAATATGGCACGTCCCACTTTGCAGGTTTTATTTGTTAAAAAAGTTTTAAAATATCCAATAAATTTCGTTCCACCTCACGATTGTTGTTGATTCTTCACAAAATAATAAAAATTTAGATTTTTATGTTTGAAGCCTGAAAAGCAGCAAAAGGTTGAAAAGTTCAAGGGGGCCGAATACTTTCACAAGACACTGTATGTGAGTCCAGTGGAGGTCGGTTCTGTCGGGTCAAACGCCTCTGACCCGACAGGCGGCCCGCAGGTTGCCAGTTCGACTCTTGAGCAGTTCTTGGGCTACGATGCATCCAGGGCGCGGTGGGGGTTAGGTGGAGTCATGGTAGTAGATATCTGCTGCTGGAGCTCCACCCTGTCAGGCCGACGTACCAGAGACACAGCAGGAAGTAGGCCGGACTGGGCGCCTCTTGGTAGCGGTGGGTCATGATGCTTCAGCTGGGATCCTTCAGCCGCATGTGAAACTTAATGTGAGACTGCAGCAGCAACACGACCCCAGATCATCCTGGACCACAGAATGCACAGGACGTCAGGCATGTTTCCACTTCCTGTTCCTGACAGGAAGTGATAAATATTTCTACTTCCTGTTTCTGATGAGAAGTGATAAATGTTCAGATTAAATCTACAGATTGAAGGAGAACCTTTACAGTTCAGACAGGACTTAATGATTTTAACTGATTTTTAAAATCTCATTTAGGAAAAGATATAGAAAAAAAATTCAAAAACTAAAAGCTCATTTTATCAGCTGATCAGAAATTATCATCCCAGATTTCACTAAATAAATATACTGTGAGAAGAAGGAAAAGATTTCTGTTTAAGATTAAAAGACTTTGGACTAAATTCACTGGCATCTTAAGTCAACAAAAACTGTACCGGCTGCAGGCGGCTTAAAAAGTTCTTTTAGAACCCGGATCAGCAGAACTATTTGGATTCAGAACCGCTCACAAAATAAAGCCGGGTCTTGGTTCTGCCTTTCAGACGCTGTCGGTGTCGATGCTGCTCAGATACTCCCACCACCAGATCTTCGTCTTCATCGGTTCGTTTACGCTGCTTGGTCCATTCCGACCCGGTACGGCCCGGTCCGGTTCTAACCTGCTCTGTGTGTTTCAGTGGATCTGCTGCAGATGCTGGAGATGAACATGACCATCGCTTTCCCAGCAGCCCCTCTGCTCACCGTCATCCTGGCCCTGGTTGGTGAGTTCTGCATTGGTTCTCCTTCTGATCCGGTCCGGATTTACAAACCGTTCTGGTTGTTTTGTATCTGTGATGTCACTTTTTGTTGGCAGGCATGGAGGCCATAATGTCCGAGTTTTTCAACGACACCACCACGGCTTTCTACATCATCCTGATCGTCTGGCTGGCCGACCAATACGATGCCATCTGCTGCCACACCAACACCAGCAAACGCCACTGGCTGCGGTGAGTCGCAAGCAGGAAACAGGAGAAACGGGAAGCAGCAGGAAACAACAGGAAACAGCATGAGAAAACAAGAAGTAGCAGGAAACAAGAAACAGCAGGAGAAAACAGGAAATGACAGGAAGCAAGGGGAAACGGCAGGAGAAAACAGGAAATGACAGGAAGCAACAGGAAACAGCAGGAGAAAACAGGAAACAGCAGGAGAAAACAAGAAGTAGCAGGAAACAAGAAACAGCAGGAGAAAACAGGAAATGACAGGAAGCAACAGGAAACAGCAGGAGAAAACAGGAAGCGGCAGGAAGCAACAGGACGCAGCGGGAAACAGGAACAGCCTGCTCTGATTGGTCAACTCTCAGTCAAGACACACCCCTAGCATACTTGCCTTAAACATATGTGTGTCCTGATCCAGAGTTCTGGTTGGTTAGGTATGCCTCCAGGTGTGGCTGGTAACCATGGAAACAAGTTTCTGATTCAGTCCGGATAAATGTCAAAAATTGTCGATTTCTTCGTCCTGAAAGAGAAAGTTTTGATGGCTCCATTTGGTTCTGATGGTTTGTTTGGTTCTGATGGTTCCGAAAGTTCTGTTTGGTTCCGTTTGGTTCATTGGGTTCCGATGGTTCTGTTTGGTTCCCACAGTTCTGTTTGGTTCCGATGGTTCGTTTTTTTGTTTGTTTGGTTCCCATCGTTCTGATGGTTTGTTTTTTTTCCCCATGGTTCCGATTGTTCCTGATGGTTCCGTTTGGTTTCCATGATTTTGTTTGGTTCCGATGGTTTGTTTGGTTCCCATGGTTCTGTTTGGTTCCCATGGTTCATTTGGTTCCAATGGTTCCGTTTGGTTCCGATGGTTTGTTTGATTCCGATGGTTCCCAGTGGGTTCCTATGGTCCTGATGGTTTTGTTGGTTCTGTTTAGTTCTGTTTGGTTCCGTTTGGTCCCATGGTCCGGATTGTTCCTGATGGTTCCGTTTGGTTTCGTTTAGTTCTGTTTGGTTCTGATGGTTCATTTGGTTTTATTTAGTTCCGATTTTTCCCCATGGTTCCGATGGTTTGTTTGGTTCCGGTAGGTTCCTATGGTCCTGATGGTTTTGTTGGTACTGATGGTTCTGAAAGTTCTGTTTGGTTCTGATGGTTGGTTTTTTTGTTCGTTTGGTTCCCATGGTTCCGTTCGGTTCCGATTGTTGCTGATGGTTCCATTTGGTTTCCATGATTTTGTTTGGTTCCTATGGTCCTGATGGTTTTGTTGGTTCTGTTTGGTACTGATGGACCTGTCTTTTAGCACCTTGAGATTTCTTTGAAATGTAAGGTGCGTTACAAATAAAATGTATTATTATTATTATTTTGTTCCGATGGTTTGTTTGGTTCTGTTTAGTTCTGTTTGGTTCCGTTTGGTCCCATGGTTCTGATTGTTCCTGATGGTTCCGTTTGGTTTTCCTGGGTTCCGGTAGGTTCCTATGGTCCTCATGGTTTTGTTGGTACTGATGGTTCTGAAAGTTCTGTTTGGTTCCGATGGTCCGTTTGGTTCTGATGGTTCTGTTGGTTCTGTTGGGTCCAGGTTCTTCTACCTGTACCACTTCGCCTTCTACGCCTACCACTACCGCTTCAACGGTCAGTACAGCAGCCTGGCTCTAGTCACTTCCTGGCTCTTCATCCAGGTGAGGTCCCTCCTCTTCCTGTCAGCCGTGAGGCTCCGCCCCTTCCTGCCCAGGTTGCCTCTGATTGGCCGGTTCTCTGTCTTCCCGCAGCACTCGATGATCTACTTCTTCCACCACTACGAGCTTCCTGCAATCCTGCAGCAGATCCGGATCCAGGAGATGCTGCTCCAGAACCAGCAGGCGGGTCAGAACCAGACGGCTCTGCAGGACAACCTCAACAACAACAACGCCGCCGCCGCCGGCGGGCCGGAACCCGCTGGGACCGGTCAGTCAGCAGACAGCACCGTTGAGTCGCCGCCGGCCGAGCCGCTCCCATCATCCAATGTGGCGGTTGGCGGAACCGGCGAGGTCAGAGCGGAGCTTAACTGGGTCGCTCAGACCGCCGCTGTCATCACAGAGGCGCTGGGCTCTTCCGTTGACTCGGGAGGAAGTCAGGGATCGGCGGAGATCAATGTTGAGTTCTGGATGGGTGGGGCAGCAGGTGAAGCTCCTGATGGCTCATTGGAGGATAAAGCTCAAGGGGGCGGAGCTGAAGCCTCACCTGGTGATAGTAGGCGCCAGGGGGCGGAGCCTTGTGAAAGCCTTGCCCTTCACACAGACTGCCCCGCTCCTCAGAGCTCAGGTACAGACAGCGAGTCACCTGGGCAACAGAGCTCCGCCCCCCTCGGCACGTCGTGAGCGTCCAGGTGAGCTGATGACATCACGGCACCACCTGAAGGCTATGGACCGTCAGCTGATCACTGGGCTGCACTTTACTCCAATTAATCAATTAATTAATTAACTGATCCATCAATTAACCAATGAATGAGCTGATCTGAGGGTAGCCCCGCCCCCAGTCGACGCTCAGCAGGGTGACCTTCTTCGAGGTGTGACCAATAGGTGAACTGAGGTTCTGACCCTTCTGGACACCCACAGCTCTGATCCGGTTCTGCTGAGGGATGATTGACTCATCAGGTTCTGGTTCTGACCCGTTCTGTTGGACTGAAACCCAGATGGAACTCTAATTCTGCTTTTATTTTGTAGAACACCGATTGGCTGTTGCTGATTAAGCTCCGCCTCTTTGAGGGCGTGTCCTATGTTTACGTATTCAGGCTGCATGAGTTCACCTGTTCAGAACCAGAACCTCATCACCTCCATGTTCTGATTGTGACATTGAAGGTGGGGCCTCGTGGTGGGCGGGGCCTCGTGGTGGGCGGGGCCTGGGTGGTTTCTTCTTGATGCTCCTGCTGGTCGACTGGAGTGTTAGGAACCAGTGGAACCAGTGGAACAGGTGAGGCCTCCTGCAGACGGATCAGACTCACCTGAAGGTCAAAAATAAAGAGTTGTGGAACCAGCTGGCTTCCTGTGGTCTGTATCTTACCTGGTAACCGGGTCAGAACCGTGACCCAGTTTGAAACGGCTGAAAGCTCTAGAAACAGATGACCCGGTTCACCGAGCTGGAACCAGATCTTGGTCAGGTTAAGACCCCTTAGAGGGAGGCAGAACCCGTTTGGACCGGGCCGGGCCTGCTAGGCCAGTCTGTTTCTGATTCTGCTGGTAGCCCAGAGATGAAAGTTGGTGAGGGTGAGGGAAAATTTAATGGTTCGGGTTCATTTAAAGGGCCAGCACTGTGATTGTAGAGCAAAATCAGCTTCCTGTTGTACAAACGCTGCATCAAATGTAGCTGAAATTATCCATGATTAGTTGAAACAATCAACTCTATTTGAGAAATATTTATTTTGGATGTAAAAACAGTACCGTAATGCTGTCTTCATACATTTTAATAAAATATTGTCACATGAAAGTCACCATGTTGTTCGCTGCTGGACAGAGTTGGTCGTAGCGGCTGGTGTTTGCTGCTGCTGCTAACTTCGGCTTCATAAATGGAACCATGAATGTCACGGACTTCCGGTTGGACTGGGTGATCCGCGTTTCCCCATCAGATACCGTTGCTCCAGTGACGTGCGGCGTGGCTGATGGCTGGTGAGGCAATCAGATTTACAAATATAGACAACCTGCATGTTATTGTTTACATACCGAGATTTCACGCATGCGGACAACACCGGAACGCAAAAACTATTCTTTTACACGCCATGCATGGCTGCGCTGCCGCGGTAAAATAATTTCGTTAACTCAATGAAACTTGGACATGTGGGCAGGGCCGGCCCAAACACTCCATGGGGCCCTAAGCGAAATGTGGTTTCGGGGCCCTCTAGTTCTGCTAACAATGTTTACCGGCTGCAGTCAGCAGTCTGATCATTAGGTCATTCACACACCTGCTATAAACTTATTGCATCTCTGGCTGTTTACATTATATACATGTAGGGCTGTTAGTATGTTAGTAATCGGATAAACAAAATTTAAAATAAAACATTGGTAAATCAAACAACAGCAGAGTTACTATCGCATATCAACATCAGGATAATTATTCACATTTGAGCTTCCCTAACAATAACTTTTCTGTAGTTTAGAAAACTAACCTGTAACAATAACAGCTCACTTTCTAAGTTAACCTGAATAAAAGTTATACAAAAATCTGAAATTAGGTTCAGTTCAATAATGAAGAGGAAGGCTCACAGATACACTTATAAAAAATGTCTATGCTCCAGCTTTTCATTTATATATTCATCTTTAGTCAATTTAGAATAGAATAGAATTCAATTTTTAATAGTTGAACTCTGACCTTGTCCAGACATTTTTAGCTTTGTGTTCATGTTAGCGACGGGATTTGACCCCTTCGATCGTCACACACATCTCCCAGCTACGTGCCGCCACGACGCTCTCCGCCACCCATTTGCCACTGGGATGATATAAAATAAATTTTCCGGTTCGTCGTAAACTTACATTTATGTTAATTATCTAATGTGCAGCCGGCCGCAGCGTTCAGTCTATCTGCTCACCTTTATAAATACACCTGCAGCGCTCTGAACCGCCACCAGGCAGCAGCTCCGGGAGGAGAAAAGGCTACTGCACTCCAGGCATTGCTCCAGTCATTTTAAGGATGCTTATTGGTCCCCAGGAAAATGACAAAATCCCGGACATTATCACGAATGAATAAAATCTTCCCAGGCCGAACTTGAAAACAGGACGTTATGCTGCAAACAGTTAGCTTTTGTCAACAATTCAGGCAGAAGTGAGAGCACTGCGCGCAGCGCAAGTAATAAACCAACCAGAACGCAGTGCGCTAAATAATAAAATATAATTTAACGAAATTTATCTGCTTCAAGGCAGATAAATTTTCCTCGAGGAATTTTAATAATCAAGGACCTCGAATCACTCGAGGAATCATTTCAGTCCTATATACATGTATGATATAGGATACTTTCATTGGCCAACTGATTTATCGAACAGTTGATTTCTGGGCGCCGATTTCCTTAATTTTGGGGGATCGTGATCAGCTGATTCTTACATGTTAAGCCCAGCTTATCCACTGATCTGATCTTCATCAGCAAAGGTTTAAAAATCATCTCTGTCCTCTTCTGCTCTGCAGTGAGGCGTTTGACTGACAGACCGACCCACCAGGTCTGACCGTTTACAGCTAACAATATTCACCCCACTGTTACCAACTCAGTGACTTTCTTGCTACATTTAGCAACATTTCCCAGTGACCCGCGTCCGGGCGAGGGAACACTAAGTCCATTGGTATAACACATCATAAGGGGTCTTCAGGCTGCGCTTAGTCTGGTTTCTCACGTAGGACCTGTCTCCCTTGGGTGACCCTACCAGGGGCATAAAGCCCCAGACAGCATAGCTCCTGGGATCACTGGGACACTTAAACCCCTCCACCACGATAAGGTGGCAGCCCATGGAGAGGTGTACATTATATACATAAGCTAAATTATGGAAAATCAGTTCATATTGTTAACTGTTCCTGCTTCTGTCTTCTGACCGTAATCCAAAAACACAGGGGAGACATTTCCTCCAGGGCTGAAGAAGGTCTCGACGTCAGGGTGAACACCCTCAGTTGCCCTAACTTCCTCTCCAGTAAAGGTCCCCTTTTCTGCTTCACTCTGCTGACTAGAACCTTATCCAAACTCCAGCTGCCTCACTGCCAGCTGCTCCCAGGTCAGTAAAGCTCACCTGGACAGGAAATGTTTCAGCTATAGTCTTCATATTACAATTTGTGTTTTCCAAGGTGAAACAGGGTAGGATGTGAAACTATCCCTGATATTTTGTGTCTCCTGTATGTTATGAAACATTTTCTCAATTTAATATTTAATTAGATGTGAAAAACATCTTGGTGAAAAACTTAGCATTTTGTCGACACTGATGATTGGTGTACATTTACAGACCCTGATTCCTGTTAACTTACTAACTAACTGACTGACCCATAGCTGAATACAGGAAGAGTAAAATGCTGCAGTAGATGGTAGCGATGCCTGATTCCTAACAATAGTTTGTTCTGCAGGTTATTTGACCAATCGTTCCCTAAATGTTTGTTTCATGTTTCTGCCTTTGTTCTTTTTTTCCCCCAGACTAGAAAACTTAATGTCTCAGTAAAACCTGCAACGTTTATGATGGCAGTTGTTAGAATAATTATCTAAGTTCATTTACTTGTGAGTTTATTTGAAAGGTTATGTTTTCATATTATTATTTTGTGTGTAGTTTACTTGACTCATTTTCTTCTGTGAAACACTATTAACCATTTTTAGGATGTTTGCCTGGAGGCTAGAGACTTTGCACATTCCTGTGTTATCAGTATTTCATCTGTAGAAAGCCTTAGCTTCAGGGAAATGACGAGTTAACAACGTTGTTAGCACTCAACAGAGTAGCAACGCAGATCCACATAAAAGCCCAACCTCCTTCCTTGTATTTTTCTAATAAAGCCAAATGCAGAGAAAGATCAGGCAGAGCTGATCCCAGACAGTGTTTGACTGCGGTATTCCGCGTCTCGGATCTTCCCTCCTTTTCTGCAGAAAAGACAATTATGTCTCCGGTTGAATCTTTGCTAGTTAGGAATTAAAATAAACCTATCAGCAGTCTTCTCCTGATGTTTGGGAACACCTGCCAGGTAATCAGGATAAGTCAGACAGGTAGGCAAATCAGTGGAAGATAAAAGCCACCAGAATCTAATGTAGATTTTATTGAAACTAAAAGATAGAACAATAAAAATCTGACCTGCAGTAACAAATGTTTGCATATTTAAACACTTACCAACCAAATCTAAAAAGAATTTCAATGCTGAGTTCTTCAGGGCTGATGCCTCGACTCTTCCAGTTCATTCTGCCTGAAATGGTTGGTTCTCATTTACACAAAGGTTCCTACAGCAACAGCTTCACATCAGGTCTGAACAAAGTGAAAATATTCATAAAGTATTAAATTCAACACAATGGGAATGTCAACAGCTGCAGTGGACCACCAGAGGGCTCCACTGAGCAATGTCAGGATGGAGGCTGCGTTCACGTTTCTTCTGGTTTTAAAAATAAAATCTGTTGTCTCTCAGTCCAAACGTCTGTCCACAGGAAGTCAAGCGAAGTCATCACCTCTGCTGATTGGACAGCCTGCTGCGGAGGGGCGGGACTTTGGACAGCACCCTGTGAGGGGGGGTTGTCATGGTCATTACGCTCTTCCTGTTTGGAGAAAGGGTTGTTGCCATGGTGATGGCAGGTAAGGTGGGGGATGGGATCCCTGTAGAAGTCACCAAAACTGGAGGTGGGCTGGTGGTTGCCATAGAAACAGGCTTGGCTAGTGAGGTCTGGATCTCCGCCCGGCGAGCCAACGCAGCCCTCAGCTTCTCCCGCATCTGATCGATCTGCTGCTGCAGTTCCGCCAGTTCTGCAGGAAGGGGCGGGACCACCACCCGAAGGGGCGGGGCCGTATCGGGGACAGGCGGGGTTGCATCAGGATGGGGTTGAGTTATTACTGGAATGGGAGGAGTCACACCCGGAAGGTGCGGGGCATTGGTCCTCACAGAGGAAGAGGAGGGCAGTGAGAGCACCAGACTGGCCAGTGAAGCTGCAGGTCCCCCATTTTCACACAGCCGGCTGCTTGGCCCCGCCCTTGGTTTCATAGACTCCGCCCTGTCACCCTTGGCCCCGCCCTCCTTCGCCTCTGAGACCGCCAGACGCGCCAGCAGGCGCCGTGTGTTCAGGGTCTCCAGACTGAAGTGAACTCGCTTGAAGTCTCGAGCATCTGCAGCAGCTGGAGTTTCCTTCCTTGACTCGTTGTTCCACCTGGCAGCGGCAGCGGGTACTGAGGGCCCCGGGGGCACCTGGGGACCCGCGGGCCCCTGCCCTGCCTGGGTCTTCTCCAGGTTACAGCTGAACAGAAACAGGCAGATTTTATTCTCTTCATTTACTGATTTATAACATTTTCTGCTCAGTTCAGATTAAAACTGACACAAAAACATAGAGATAAAGTAAAAGAAAAAACTAAAAATAAACTAAATATAAACTTCAACCAAATAAGAAAGTCAAAAAGATAAAGTCAGTTATTAGTATAAAAGGATAAAATATTAATATAAGTTAATATGTGTTTTTTTCCTAAGCAGGCTTTAAAAAATGCAGAGAAATTATAAAATATGATATCTCCATATTTAAAAGTGTTTATTATGGTTTTATTCTTTGTCCCATCAGAGCCAGAACCTTTTCTCCCTCTCGGCTCGCTGCCTCTTCACGTCGTCGTACGTCAGATTCAGCGCTCGGTGGATCTTCTGCGGGAAAGAAATCAGGAACTCAGTTCTCTGTTCAGGAACATGAAGTTCTTCTCTGAGGTGACATCATGACTCACCTGGGACGTGTGCAGCCAGTACTTCAGGTTCTGCCGGCGGCGGATGTGCGGCAGGACGAGTCGGTAAAACCCATGTTCACCTGCGAGGGTCAGCAGAGCTCCGCCCACTCCGACGCATAGCAACACGAAGAGTCCAGAAAAATGACTGATGCCCATCTGCAGAGTCTGACACAGAAAGCATTTCCCCAGTCAGCCTGCAGGGGGCGGCGTCAAGTCGGTAACCCTTAACACTCACCGCGCAGTAGGACACCGAACGCACCGTGCAGTAGGACATCGAACGCACCGCGCAGTAGGACACCGAACGCACCACGCAGTAGGACATCAAACACACCACGCAGTAGGACATCGAACGCACCACGCAGTAGGACACCGAACGCACCGCGCAGTAGGACACCGAACGCACCACGCAGTAGGACATCGAACACACGGCGCAGTAGGACACCGACCGCACGGCCAGTAGGACACCGACCGCACCGCGCAGTAGGACATCAAACGCACCGCGCAGTAGGACACCGAACGCACCACGCAGTAGGACACCGAACGCACCACGCAGTAGGACACCGAACGCACGCGCAGTAGGACACCGACCGCACGGCGCAGTAGGAAATCAAATGCACCGCGCAGTAGGACACCGAACGTACGGCGCAGTAGGAAATCAAATGCACCGCGCAGTAGGACACCGAACGCACCGCGCAGTAGGACACCGAACGTACGGCGCAGTAGGACACCGAACGCACCGCGCAGTAGGACACCGAACGTACGGCGCAGTAGGACACCGAACGTACGGCGCAGTAGGACACCGAACGCACCGCGCAGTAGGACACCGAACGCACCGCGCAGTAGGACACCGAACGCACCACGCAGTAGGACACCGAACGCACGGCGCAGTAGGACACCGAACGCACCACGCAGTAGGACACCGAACGCACCGCGCAGTAGGACACCGAACGCACCGCGCAGTAGGACATCAAACGCACCGCGCAGTAGGACACCGAACGCACCACGCAGTAGGACACCGAACGCACCACGCAGTAGGACACCGAACGCACGCGCAGTAGGACACCGAACGTACGGCGCAGTAGGACACCGACCGCACGGCGCAGTAGGACATCAAATGCACCGCGCAGTAGGACACCGAACGCACCGCGCAGTAGGACACCGAACGTACGGCGCAGTAGGACACCGAACGCACCGCGCAGTAGGACACCGAACGTACGGCGCAGTAGGACACCGAACGTACGGCGCAGTAGGACACCGAACGCACCGCGCAGTAGGACACCGAACGCACCGTGCAGTAGGACACCGAACGCACCGTGCAGTAGGACACCGAACGCACCGCGCAGTAGGACACCGAACGCACCGCGCAGTAGGACACCGAACGCACCGCGCAGTAGGACACCGAACGCACCGCGCAGTAGGACACCAAACGCACCGTGCAGTAGGACACCGACCGCACCGCGCAGTAGGACATCAAACGCACCGCGCAGTAGGACACCGAACGCACCGTGCAGTAGGACACCGACCGCACCGCGCAGTAGGACATCAAACGCACCGCGCAGTAGGACACCGAACGCACCGCGCAGTAGGACACCGAACGCACCGCGCAGTAGGACACCGAACGCACCACGCAGTAGGACATCGAACGCACGGCGCAGTAGGACACCGACCGCACGGCCAGTAGGACACCGACCGCACCGCGCAGTAGGACATCAAACGCACCGCGCAGTAGGACACCGAACGCACCACGCAGTAGGACACCGAACGCACCACGCAGTAGGACACCGAACGCACGCGCAGTAGGACACCGAACGTACGGCGCAGTAGGACACCGACCGCACGGCGCAGTAGGACATCAAATGCACCGCGCAGTAGGACACCGAACGCACCGCGCAGTAGGACACCGAACGTACGGCGCAGTAGGACACCGAACGTACGGCGCAGTAGGACACCGAACGTACGGCGCAGTAGGACACCGAACGCACCGCGCAGTAGGACACCGAACGCACCGTGCAGTAGGACACCGAACGCACCACGCAGTAGGACACCGAACGCACGGCGCAGTAGGACACCGACCGCACGGCCAGTAGGACACCGACCGCACCGCGCAGTAGGACATCAAACGCACCGCGCAGTAGGACACCGAACGCACCACGCAGTAGGACACCGAACGCACCACGCAGTAGGACACCGAACGCACGCGCAGTAGGACACCGAACGTACGGCGCAGTAGGACACCGACCGCACGGCGCAGTAGGACATCAAATGCACCGCGCAGTAGGACACCGAACGCACCGCGCAGTAGGACACCGAACGTACGGCGCAGTAGGACACCGAACGCACCGCGCAGTAGGACACCGAACGTACGGCGCAGTAGGACACCGAACGTACGGCGCAGTAGGACACCGAACGCACCGCGCAGTAGGACACCGAACGCACCGCGCAGTAGGACACCGAACGCACCGTGCAGTAGGACACCGAACGCACCGTGCAGTAGGACACCGAACGCACCGCGCAGTAGGACACCGAACGCACCGCGCAGTAGGACACCGAACGCACCGCGCAGTAGGACACCGAACGCACCGCGCAGTAGGACACCCAACGCACCGCGCAGTAGGACACCGACCGCACCGCGCAGTAGGACATCAAACGCACCGCGCAGTAGGACACCGAACGCACCGTGCAGTAGGACACCGACCGCACCGCGCAGTAGGACATCAAACGCACCGCGCAGTAGGACACCAAACGCACCGCGCAGTAGGACACCAAACGCACCGTGCAGTAGGACACCGAACGCACCGCGCAGTAGGACACCAAACGCACCAAGCAGTAGGACACTGAACGCACTGAGCAGGAGGGTGAACAGACATGTTGATCCCTACACTGGTAAATAAAAATTTGTTCATTTGGATCCCCATTAGCTGTCTCCATGACAACGGCTACTCTTCCTTAAAGATAGATGGATAGATAGACGGACGGATAGATGGATTCATCCTCAGGGAAATTGTAGTTCAGTCTCCCACACAGCACCAATACATCAAATACTTAAACAATTAATTTTTTTTACAACATTTAGCCCAATTCTATAGTCCCTCTATAGAAATACATAAATCCACATTAAAATAAAAATTTACTACAAAAGCAGTTGTAACCATAAACAGACATGTCATCCAGACACTGGGTTTTGCTGGGTTCTGCTCAGACTGACCTCGGTCACGGCGAACACTCGGTTCCCACAGGGAACCACCTTGTACCACTTGTCGTGCAGCAGGTCCATGTAGCCATCGGACTTGTACCTGCTGATGAACTCGGACAGGTTGGAGCTCAGCGGAGAGTTCTGGGGGAGTCCGATGCCATAACCTGTCGGAGACAGACGGAAACGTTTGTTTCCGTGGTTATTTTGAGACTTTGAATGAACTGATTCTAGAACACGAATTGAACAAACAGATTCTTCAGTTTGTTTTATTGGTTCATTTGAGGACAGCAACTTGGCAAAGATAAAATTCCATAAAATAAATGGAAAAGAAACTTGTTGGACGTGAGTTCTGGACCGCGTGTGGACAGCTCCCGTCCTCCACTGTCCTGTGCCTCTGCTTCAACACAACAAGTCCAAAAGTCTGTCCATCAGCAGGAGAACCTGCCTGGACACTGAGGGGGACATTCAGTCATTTGATTGAGGCATTTTGGACAAGGGACATGCCTAGAAGACGCAGGATCGTCTCCCACAGAGACAGGACCAGGAAACTGAGACACTGACCTTCGATGGCAAAGGGTTTCCCAACCGTTGCCAGTTTACACTCGGCATCAATGGAAACTTCGTAGTCCAGTAGGGCCTTGTCCATGATGAAGGCATCAAGCTGAGGAGGATCTGTCCTTCAGGACAGAGGGACATGGTTAGTCCAGGTTACCGTGGAGACTGATCATTAGAAGTTTGTTTGAGCACCAGAAGCAGACGAAGGAGGTTCCATCTCGTGTGCAACAGAACCTCAGATCTGTCAGAACCAGAGTGGAACTTCCTGTTGGACTCTGCACTCTTACTTTAGGGTGGCGACTCCTTCAGGCGTTGTCGGTTCGTTGAAGCGCCGCATGTACTCGTGCATTTCTGGGAAGCTCTTCTTCATGTAATCTTCAGCGCTGCTCTCTCTCACCGTCCCAAAGCGGAAGCCCTGCGATGGATGGTGCAGCTGGACAAACCAACGAAGAAGAAATGAGAAGAAATCTGCTGTTTAAAGTCTGCTGACTTTGAATCAACCTTTGGGAATTTTGAGTTACACAACGTACCAGGGGGAGGAAAAACATTAAGAAATAACCAGAACCAGAGTACCTGGACAGAGCCTGTACATCCACAGGGAGAACATGCAGACGGACCGAAGTGCTGATTCTAACCCAAGACCTTCTTCCTGCTAGCTTCAAAGCAGTTAGCTGGACTTTCCCTCTTGTTTCCTGAAGATATTTCACTTTTTGGATGAGAGGCTGAAATAACCTCTTCTCTAGTCCAGTTGACCTCTTGAGATTGTGATGTCAAGAATGACTGAGAATCTACAACCTCGCCCAGAAACTTTTACTCCTAAACCATCAGATCTAGAAACATCAGATTAGATGTTTCTAGATCTGTCATCCAGACAGATTTCAGCTATTCCAGTTGATCCAAGTTATCAATCAATGCATCAAATTCAGTTAATGATTTAAATGACTTTAAAAACTTTTGACAAAGTAAACCCAGCAGAGAACTGAGTCGTGAATGGATCCCTTCTGGTCCATTCACTCCTAATGGACCAGAAGGGGGCGACAGCAGACAATCACCAGCGTTGTGTCGTTGACTGCAGCGATCCTGCAGGTTAGATGTTCTCAGGTCGTCCCCCCTTCTAGGTCATTTAATTACAATACAGTTTCATTCATAACTTCCCTTAGAGGAAGGAGCCTGATGTCTACAGGATCTTCCTCCCATTCTACTGCCCCTTCGGTACCAGGCTAGGAACATCAGGTCTCTAATGGAGCGGAAGGCTTTTAGCTGTTAACAGTTTAACTGTGAAGTTCCTGATAGTGAAGAGTTGCAGTAGTCAAGACCTGAAGTAACAAATGCATGGATCATCACTCCTGGACGGGATGTTTCTAATTTTGACATTATTCCTAAGGAATGCCGTGTTCCCATCCTGAGTCACTACTTCTCTAAGAGTCAGTGTCAAACAACCAGTTTCTGTTTCTCTCTCAGGTCTGTTTCTACCAGTCTGATGAAGACAGAAATTGTCCAAACATGGGAAGGTTTGAATGTTGAGCTGCAGAGCTTCAGCCTCTGTACATTAAAAGATAAAAGCTCATTTCACACAGATGGACGTCCAATTAAAGCCCTTTGAGCTCCCAGCAGCGCCGGCTGCACAAACACCCAGCAGAGTGTTTCATGCTTCAGTCAGCTGCTGAATTAAAAAGTAATTAGAGCAGAGCAGGTGATCCACAGAGCAAACTGAATCTGCTGTTGTTCCACTGAACAGATAACAAGTCTGCAGATCTGATTGAAATGATCAGATCAGCTTCCTCAGTGGTAATCAGCCCAGTCCAGTCCTTCTGCTGGTTCTGATTCTGCCCTGCACCTTTCCTCTTGTCCAGACTCACTGCAGCATGAAGCTGCTCGCTCACCTTGGCGTCATGGATCCCAGAGACCTCCTCAAAGGTCTTCTCCCCCACCATGACGGCTGCCAGGTTGGCGGTGTAGCTGGACAGCACCAGTAGGCAGAAGATGGCCCACAGGTTCATCAGGAATCGACCAGTCCAGCACTTTGGAGTCTTGGACGACACCGTTCGCCCAAACAGGATGGCGTAGCACAGATTCAGAGCCGAGGAGTAGGAGAACACCCTGACCCTGTTGCGACCGTGAGGCGTCATCCCAAACGGACTCTTCCACTCGTACAGGGTGAGGAAGAGCGCGGTGATGTGGAGCGCCAGGAAGATGCCCACCCACATGGACCAGTGCAGGGGCCACATGAAGGCTCCGATAGGGGCCGCCGTGTCCTTGCTCCGCACCAGGATGCCCAGGCTTGTGGAGAAAAAGGGCGAGGTGAAGTCAATGACACGGCTGCGGGCGGAGTTGATGCTGAAGGAGGTGACGGCCATGTCGGCCAGGCCGCTCAGCAGGTCGCCCACCAGCCCCGTCCAGCGGCCGCCCTTCCACGCTCCGTACTTTCCGTCTCCGACGATGTAGAGGTCAAAGTGGAAGCCCAGGTCTTCAGCCAGCTTCTCCAACAGGTCGATGCAGTAACCATAGCAACACTTCCTGTACTCCAGAGGCAGTGAGCTGCCGTTCCCGGCCGCCACCTCCCGGAAGTAGTGCTCCAGAGTCTCTGAGCTGTTGGTGCCGGCGTCCAGGCAGAACTGGCCGGCGGGGCAGCTGCTATCATCGTCCACGTCCCGCGTGAACACAAAGGGATGTTCCACCAGGGTCACCACCCGGACCCGCGTCCCCGCCACGGGCATCCTGGGCCTCCAGCGGCCCCCCCTCCGTCCGTCCGACCCCTCGGCCCGGCGCCGGGGTTTGGGCCCCTGCCACACCTCCTGGTCCTCCACCTGTAGCTGGCCGTCCTCCCAGCTGCCCACCGTCACCCAGGCCGGCTGGCCCAGCGCGTCCCGCCGCAGGCTCCAGATGTGGAACCGCTGCGAGGTCAGAACCAGAGAGCGGTTCTGGTCAACGCCAACCAGACCTGTCAGTCCAGAGAAGGAGGTGTTGGCCAGGAACCTGCAGGAGGAGAAAAACAGCTGAGAAACTCAGACCAGCAGCAAGGAAAGACCCAGCCACCACCGCTTCCTTTAAAAAGCAGATTAAAGCAGTTTGTTAGCATAGAACAGTGTGAAAGATGTGTGGAAAGGAATGGAACACATCACTGGGTTGAAGGGGAAGGACATACAGACATCTGGGAGCCTGGATAGAGCAAACCAGTTCAACCAGTTTTTCAACAGGTTTAGCTCACCTCCTGCTACTCCCATACCACCACCAGCCCCCCACACATCCACACTGCCCCAAGTTGTTCAAACCACCTACCGGCATTCTCCAGCACACCACCTCTCCTTCAGCCCCCTCCTCCCCCATCTCCACTGCAGACAACAACACCTACCCCCAGCTAACGGTGACTACAGGCCAGGTTAAGAGACAGTTGGAGCGATTACACCAGGGGAAGGCTGCAGGACCTGATGGCATTACACCACGGATCCTGAAGACCTGCTCCATCCAGCTGGCCCCTGGACTGGCACACATGTACAACCTGAGCTTGAGGCTGGAGAGAGTCCCGCTGCGGTGGAAGACATCACATGTGGTTCCTGTTCCCAAGAAGCCAAGGTCATCCGACCCAGAGGACTACAGACCAGTCGCTCTCACATCTCATGTGATGAAGGTCATGGAGAGACTGGTCCTGGCCCTGCTGAGGCCTCAGGTGAGGACGTTTCTAGACCCCCTGCAATTTGCCTACCAGCCCCACTTAGGAGTTGACGATGCCGTCATCTTCCTGCTGAAACGAGCGCTGTCACACCTGGATGGTGGAGGAGACACTGTGAGAATCACATTCTTTGATTTCTCCAGTGCCTTCAACACCATCCAGCCTTTGCTGCTGGGTGAGAAGCTGCGGAGGATGGGTGTCAACGACTCAGTGATCTCCTGGGTGACTGACTACTTGACAGGCAGGCCACAGTTTGTCCGTCTGGGCCAGGGGTGGGCACTCCTGGTCCTCAAGGGCCGGTGTCCTGCAACTTTTAGATGCATCTCTACTTCAACACACCTGAGTCAAATAATGAGGTCGTTAACAGGACTCTGGAGAACTTGACTGCACTTAGGAGGAGATTCAGCTGTTGGATTCAGGTGTGTTGGACCAGGGAGACATCTAAGAGTTGCAGGACACCGGCCCTCGAGGACCAGGAGTGCCCACCCCTGGTCTGGGCAGTGTCCTGTCTGATGTGGTGGTCAGTGACGTAGGAGCTCCACAGGGAACTGTGCTTTCTCCCTTTCTCTTCACCCTGTACACCCACTGATTTCCAGTACAACTCTGAATCATGTCACCTACAGAAGTTTTCTGATGACTCAGCGGTTGTCGGGTGTATAGGGGATGGAGGGGAGGGGGAGTACAGGACACTGGTGGACAGCTTTGTGGAGTGGTCTGACCAGAATCACCTGAGGCTCAACATTAGTAAGACCAGAGAGATGGTGATTGACTTCAGAAGGAAGAAGATACCTTCACGGCCACTAAAGGTCAAAGGGGAAGTGGTGGAGGAGGTGGAGGATTACAAATACCTGGGAGTTGTAATCGGCAACAGACTGGACTGGGCATCTAACACTGACGCTGTGTGCAAGAAGGGGATGAGCAGACTCTATTTTTTAAGGAAGCTGAGATCCTTCAATGTGTGCAGCAAGATGTTGGAGACCTTTTATCACAGTGTTGTTGCCGGCGCCATCTTCTTTGCTGCTGTGTGTTGGGGAAGCAGCATCAGAGCCAGCGACTCTAATAGACTAGACAAAATCATCAGGAAAGCTGGCTCTGTACTGGGACTAAGGCTGGAGTCCCTGGAAACTGTGGTGGAGAGGAGGACACTGAAGAAGGTTCTGTCTATGATGGACAATAAACAGCCCCCTCTCCACCACATAGTGGACAGACAGCGGAGCTCCTTCTCACATAGACTGCTCCAGCTCCGCTGTCGTAGGGACAGATACAGGAAATCCTTCCTGCCACATGCCATCTCACTGTACAATAAAAGCTAAATCATTGTTCTGCACTAATCAGTCTGATTTTGCACAACTGCACTGTGGCACACTGCTGTACATATATTTACATATACATATCTGCATTTTTTGAATCTTTGCAATGACTGCTCTAAGCTGCTTTTTATATTGACAGCATTTATATATATATTTTTTTGTTTATTTGTTTATCAGGAGAACATACATTGATATTACATACATTTTGCAAAGCTTACATGACTTCTCCGATTTTTTTTTTTTTAACACACAACGAACATAAATCCCCGTACTGACATAACAAAAACGAGACCAAATAAGTAAAATTACATAAAAATTAAAAATAAAATAAAAAAAGGGGGGGGGATGAGGGGGTTGGACGGCATTGAGAGCCTAAAAGGCAACAGCACTTTACTCAATTGTTCTGTAAATTTTAGTCCCATGACATGATGGGTCAGTCACATCAAGATATGCATTATAAAGGCAGAGATTTTAAGTATGTCACAAAAGGTGCCCACTTGTGAGTAAATTTTGCTGAACTACCTTTCACTGTTAATAAAATCTTTTCTATCCTTAAGCATGATCTTACAGTATTAAGCCATTGTGAAGTAGATGGAGATATAGGAGATTTCCAGCAGAGTAAAATGCAGCGTCTGGCAAGGAGAGAACAGAAAGCCAAGACCTCCCCCTGCAGGGGCGACAGAGACAGCATTTATATTTTTACAATTTATAGCATTTATATTTTATTTTTAATTTTTATTTTATCTACAACTACTACTCAGTGGTAGTTATTGTGTCTTGTCTCTATGCTGTAACTGCGAAGTAATTTCCCTGCTGGGATGAATAAAGTACTTCTATTCTATTCTATCAGGATATGTTATTAATTATATTATTAATGCTGCTGAACACCTCGGGGTAACACACTCTGCAGAACACTCTGAACCCTACTTCCTGACATTTTGTTGGCATTAACAGAGTCATCAAGGACATGAGGCTCTCCAGAGTGAAGTGTGTAATAATACCTCTGGCTGCAGAAACAATAATCTCTTTACATTTTCATGAGCTTCAATTGTTTCACAGCAACTTTAAAAACAAACTGATTCTTCCTGCTGACCAGCAGGGGGCACCAGCTGTAAGGAAGGAACCTCCATTAGAACCAGAACCGGGCTCAGTACCAACAGAGCAAACAGGAAGTAAACCAAGTCTTAACTTCTAATTTCAAACTTTATATGAACAAAACATTTGAATCAGCCCACCGCTCTGTGCTAGGACACCAAGTGAGGTTTTATCAGCTGAATCAGATGTTTTCTTTAAAACTTTGTGCTGCAGCCAACCTTCCCTTACAAAAAAATCCCATGAAAATCACATGTGACAGTCACATATGATTTTCATGGGATTTTTTTGTAAGGGTTGCATCCCTATTTCAGTGGTTGCCACGGCGAATCGGAATCAGGCTCCATTGATGATAACTTTTCACTTCAGAATAAAACATCCCAACCAAAATCTCATATATTAATAAGAACAGCGTTCATTCCAACGTTGGACACTTACAGAAAACGACACTAAAAAAGATAAAGGAAGAAATAAACATAAAAAAATCCATCAACAGCCCAACCATTTTCTGTTAGCTTCTAAAGCTAAAACTCCAGCCTACGCTAAGCAAACGGCGTTAGCCTAACGGTAATCTGTGGAGCCCCAACGGAGCATCTCAGTGTCTGAAGTCTTGTTTTTCATTTGGTTAATGAAGCCTGATGTTAAAGGGATCCACAACTAGTTATAAAGATAGACATTATTTGAAAAATATTTATTTTAGATGTACAAACAATACACATATAATACTGTAGGTAATTTAGTTTTTATAAATTATAATAAAATATTTTCACAGGAATGTCGCCATGTTGTTCACGCTGCAATGCATTCTGGGTAAATGACGTGTAACGGTCCAACTGCCTGGCTCCTCCAGCCAAACAGTGATGAGTAACATTGTTAAGTCTTTTTAATTTGAACCGGAGCGAATTGAAACCGATCAGAACTAGAAATAACAAGAGGTGATGAAGAGGAGGAGCAAACAGAGGAAGAGTTGGCTGTAGCTGCTGCTGCTGCCTTCAGGTTCATAATGAATCAATGAATGAGACTCACCTGGTCACTGTGTGGTCCGGTAAGAACTATAGCTCTGTGTCCGGTTCGGCAACAGCTGTTACTGGTGGTGGTTTCACATTCAGTACCGGTGAGCTAGCTCTGTTAGCATTTCCAGCAGTAATAGCTCTGTTAGCATTTCTAGTAGTAATAGCTCTGTTAGCATTTCCAGTAGTAATAGCTCTGTTAGCATTTCCAGCAGTAATAGCTCTGTTAGCATTTCTAGCAGTAATAGCTCTGTTAGCATGTCCAGCAGTAATAGCTCTGTTAGCATTTCCAGCAGTAATAGCTCCGTTAGCATTTCCAGCAGTAATAGCTCCGTTAGCATTTCCAGCAGTAATAGCTCTGTTAGCATTTCTAGCAGTAATAGCTCTGTTAGCATTTCCAGCAGTAATAGCTCCGTTAGCATTTCCAGCAGCAATAGCTCCGTTAGCATTTCCAACAGTAATAGCTCTGTTAGCATTTCCAACAGTAATAACTCCGTTAGCATTTCCAGTAGTAATAGCTCCGTTAGCGCTGCTTGTCTTTTTCTCCCAGCGTCTTTATTGCTGTGTCCGATTCGGCATCATCAGCTGTTCTGTGTAGAGTCTGGTGTGGTGGTAACAGCCACACCGAACTTTACCACCGACAACGGACCTCCATGGTCTAACCGGATCGGTGATATCAGTACCCTGTTAGTATCTCAAAGAACGTCCAGCTCTGCCTGTCTCAGCGGCAGCACAGCATTTATTTGTAGCACGTTAAGGTAACGATCACCTGCAGGGCCGGCCAAAGGCATAAGCAAAGTAAGCAGCCGCTTAGGGCCCCAAGGCCACTAAGGGGCCCCCTCAGTGGAGTTGATATATATAGTAATAATTTCTATGACATTATATCAAAAACACACAATTTCACTATGAATGATTTGTTTTTACAATAATATATATTTGATAATGTATGTAGAAATCATTATTTTATTGATACAAAGAAAAAATAAATAAATTCTCTTGGGGCCCCTGGTGGCCGCGGTAGGTACCGCACGCTTCGCCGGTAACGAGCTGCCGAGCAGAACATCCTAAGGTCCAAAGCTCCTGTCAGAAGTTAAGTTAGCAAAACTATGTCTCAGAAAAGGACTGATCCTTCATGGAGGGAGGAAGAATAGAAAAAAGCCAAGATAAAGGTTTGTTTTAATATGTCTTGCTAATGTAATGTAAAACATTAGTAAAGCTGCTAACAGAACATTAGCTTGATAGCAACCTGGACCGGTCCAGTTCAGCAGTAAGCATTTATGCTAGGGTCTCTATTATAGAGTTTAAACTTTAAATGAGTTGATTCTCATGGTGGCTCTGGATATTTCTGAGCTATTTTGGCTTCAAACCGTCTTTAATAAGAATAATTAAAACTTGTCAGTGTTTGACATTGTTAGCTAAATGTTTGTCCGTCAGGCTACGAGCTGCTACATGATGAGCTGCTCTATGTTGTTTGCTGCTGAGCAAAATCGTTTAGTGGCTAAAAACATTAATTTTACATCAACTTCTAAGTTATGAGAAACTTCTGTTAAAATCATTTGAAGGCTCAGAATCAGTCTGGTACCGATACCAGTACCAGTACCGGTCCATATTCTCAGGGGAGAAAGACTCACCTGGTGTAAATTACATTTTAGCTGTTGGAGTAACGCTTAAGAGAAATTAATTTAATCAAAGAATGTCATGAATATGTGTAGAGCTGCACCGATTGCAGTTTTCTGGCCGATCCCTGGTTACCGATCTTTAAAAGCCTGACCTGCTGATTTTGATTTTGGCTGATATGAATTTTTTTTCTCTGAAATGTTGCTAAATGTAGCAAGAAAGTCACTGAGTTGGTAACAGTGGGGTGAATATTGTTAGCTGTAAACGGTCAGACCTGGTGGGTCGGTCTGTCAGTCAAACGCCTCACTGCAGAGCAGAAGAGGACAGAGATGATTTTTAAACCTTTGCTGATGAAGATCAGATCAGTGGATAAGCTGGGCTTAACATGTAAGAATCAGCTGATCACGATCCCCCAAAATTAAGGAAATCGGCGCCCAGAAATCAACTGTTCGATAAATCAGTTGGCCAATGAAAGTACCCTACCAGCAGAACCAACAAAACTCTAACAGGGGATCAGGGCCGGCCCAAGCCTCCATGGGGCCCTAAGCAAAATGTGGTTTTGGGGCCCCCTAGTTCTGCTAACATTGTGGACCGGCTGCAGTCAGCAGTCTGATCATTAGGTCATTCACACACCTACTATAAACTTATTGCATCTCTGGCAGTGCTGTTTACATTATATACATGTATAATGAATGGCTCAAAGTGCTGTATAGAAATGTGCAGGGTCCAGATCAGGTCCTTCGTTGTTGTTCCTCTCCGGCTCTCGCACTGCGCTCTCCTTTCTTTCATGTGGGAAATTATGCAGATTCGTCTCAAGTTTTATTTTATTTAATATTTTTAATTACAGCTGATAGTGACACAGTGTGGCATTATCTAAAATGACAGCAGTCAAACTCAATATGATGAACAACTGCTAAGATAAAGTTAGCCTTGCTGTGTTTCCTCTGTAGACTCCGGTTCAGAACGGACCTGATGATGTCATCAACCCATCGGTGAAAAAATGTCGACCTCCGTCGGTAACAAATATAACAAAATATGAACACCAAAAAAGATAAAGGAAGAAATAAGTATTTTAAGTAATCACAAACAGCAATTTGTTTTTGGTAATAGGAAAATTCCTACATATTTAGGCCAACATGTTCCACTAGTCCTGGATCCTTTAAAATGTAACATCTAATGTACTGATTCCAGCTTTTTAGATTATTATGAAACAGTAATAATAAAAAAGTATACGTTCTCCAGATGTTCTGCAAGGTTCTGCCTTGACTCCAGAAGATCAAACCCTGTCAACTGGAAGTGGCATTTCTATAAACGATTCAAATTTTTATGAGTAAAAATCCTTGTTTACATTTTATGGGATGAAAAAAAGTTTTTTTGTGAAAATTGATTTTTTTTTTAAGGAAAACAAATACAAACATTTATCGATAGATGAACAAATGAAAAAGTTTGGATGATGCATTTACAGAGAAACCGGACCTGCTAGGAAACCCAGCCGGGTCCCTCTGCTCTAACCCTGACCTCTGACCTCTGACCCTTGACGGACGGTGTCTCACCTGGACAGGTACCGCCCTGCTGTTGGTGCCTCTGGTGTGTCGTGGCAGCTCACCGTGTTCTGGACCAGAACCAGGTCTGGTCTCACCACGGTCGCCGCGGCGATGGCTCTGGTGATCAGCTGCAGGGCGTCTCTGATGTAGAAGTCGAGCGGCTTCCGGTCCACCTCTCCGTAGGCCAGCAGGCCGAGCGGCAGGCCGAAGGTGTGCAGCACGTCGGGACTGAGCGGCTGGCCCAGAACCCAGTGGACCAGGGGTAGAGTCAGCCCGAGGTCCTGGGCGCTGCGCAGCACTGTCGCCGCGCACTCGGGGTCTGCTCCGAACAGCAGCACCGCCGCAGGCGGAGGCTGGTTCCGTCTGAAATGTCGGGACAGGAAGTCGTGGATCTGAGTGTCGTCATGGGCCGACTGGGTCAGGTTCAGCAGCGCCTGCAGATGCCAGGTGACTGCGCCCGATCCGTCCCAAGGACCAGAGGTCTGTGAGTCCAGGAACCGCAGGAGGCCACCCGCCTCCTCCCAGCCTCGGCACAGAACCACCGTCCCCTCCCTCCAACCGGACCGCCGCAGAACCGCCAGCAACAGATCAGACAGAACAGATTCTGGAACCCCTGTCACCATCTGCAGGTGGAACCGGTTCTGTGGAGACCAGAAGCAGCAGGAGAACAAAGTTAGAACTTGACAGGCCTTATTGGATCTGGAAATGGGTCAGTAAAATGTTTATATCCACAAAACTGTTTCAGCTGTTCTGTTCAGATCTGGACCAATCCCGAACACTGAGACCTAGGCCTGTCACGATAGCAAATTTTGCTGAGCGATTAATTGTCTCAAAAAATTATTGCGATAAACGATAATATTGTTCGAAGACCTTTTTACACTGATTTAATGGAAATGACGTAATAATGCATGTGATTTCCTGCCAAAGATAGATACACTTTATTTTCAAAAGAATATTTAACACTGGAACTGATAAACAAAATAAACAAAACAACCAAAAACAAAATGGATTCTCAGTCTCCATTAACAAAAAATGTACTTGATAAAAACTAAACAACATAAAGCCAAAGTGGAAATAAATACTGCATTCAACCAAAAGACTGCAGATTATGAAGTCTGTATATTATGTTGCCCTTCAGTAATAATTAGATTTAAATAGAGAAAATGGGCACATCGACTACCTGATGCAATAATTCACACTACATGATTTTTTGCTCCTATTTTTCCCTTTACAACAATCTTAAAACGTTGGTCTTTCTAAGATTGTGTGGTGTGTTACGGTAGATCGTCTTTGCTCCGATCCAAATCAGGGTTTTCCCCTTCTGGGATCGTTAACGCAGCCTGTTGAATGTGACAGGTAGCCAATCAGAAAGCGCGGATTCCCCTCCCTGCTTTCTGAGGGGAAATTAGGAGAGGAATCTCAAACAGCTGACACGGCGCAACCCGAAGATTGGAGATGATATGTGGAAACAACATAAATTTTTATTCAACATGCAAATAATATAGAAATGACAAGGGGAGGAGTTGGAGCGAAATTGCTACTGCAGTTGATAAACCCGGTAACTTTTCAGCTGTTCTTCGGTAAGGTGAAGTAAATATTATAATTATAATGATTTCATTCAGTCAGGACTTTACGCTGACACTAGCCACATGCATTGCAGGTAGATTGTAGTAAAGCATTGATTAATGCCTGGTTTTAAAATTAGTTCACTGAACTTGTAGCCATTATTTTGTGCCCATTGTTGGACACCACATGGCAGGAACGAACTCATTAGCCTTCCTGTGTTGAGGAATCATATTATCATGGTGTGGAGGCTGCAGCGCCTCCGACTGGAAGAACGTGAGGAGAGTGGTGCGGACAGCAGAGAGGATCATCGGGGCCCCCCTTCCCTCCATTCAGGACATTTCATCCCAGCGCTGCGTGTCCCGAGGCCGAAACATCGTCAGTGACCCCTCACACCCCCACCATGGACTGTTCTCCCTGCTGCCCTCTGGAAAGAGGTTCTGCAGCATCCGGTGCAGGTCCACCTGGTTCTGAAACAGCTTTTTCCCACTTGCCATCAGACTGCTGAACTCTTAACTGGACTGCACTCAAAATCTGGTCTCCACTTCATACCTTGCACATGTACAGAGCTAAATAACTTCTATTTTACTGTCAGTCCTGCACTTTATATTTTATATTTAGATTTATATTCATATTTTATACTGTATTTTATTTTATTCTGGAGTAACCTCACAACATTGGAACCTTAAACATTGTCCTGAGCCGTATGCAACAAAATTTGGTTCTGTATTCACCCTGTGCATGCAAGATGACAATAAAGTCAGTCTAAGCCTAAGTCATATGTTGGACAGAAAGTTCCTGATGTCTGACCCAGAGCGCCAGAACCCACCATACTCACTCCATAGCTCTTCATCAGAACCAAACCCAGAAGAACAACACAGAACTTCGGCTTAGAATGAATGAAGGCTTGTACAAGACAATGTTTGGTTTGGTTCTGTTTCATGGATCCAGGCAAATAATAGTAGTAGGTTCTGACAGAACCTGGTTCTGATCACAGGAACCTTTAAAGACTCGTGGTTCTGACACAACCTGACAGAACCTGGGTTCAACAGCTGCACATTCTTACCCAAGCCCGACCTGAACTCCAGCAGGACCGGTTCTGACATAGGAAACATCACACATCTGCCTGTCTCTGTTGCCATGGTGACGTAGGACAGATCTTCCATCACTGTGACAACGTTCTGACAGATGGATGTCAAACTGTACCTCCTATTCCTCTTCCTCCATCTCAGATTTTTTCTTTTGACCTGAATAAACTCAGAGTTCACAGAACCTGATCAGACCGTCTTTGTGTTGCTCGGTTGATTGTTGCTCCTTTGTGATGTCACTTCCTGTCTGTGTCTGTAGGACTTCGTTTGACTAAAACCCAACCCGATTGGTCCGTAATGGAAACTGGACACATTCCCAGCTGGGATTCCATCCCAGATGTAACTCAGTGTTTAGTATGACTAATAACAGAACTGTTCTGACTCTGGCCCACATTCAACCCAAACACTTCAGAATCATTACAACACCAGACCCGTCTGGAAATCCTCCAGGAAAACTGAGCCTACAGATGCTGGACCTACAGATGCTGGACCTACAGATGCTGGACCTAGAGACGCTGGACCTACAGATGCTGGACCTACAGACGCTGGACCTACAGATGCTGGACCTACAGACGCTGGACCTACAGATGCTGGACCTACAGATGCTGGACCTAGAGACGCTGGACTGGACCTGTAGATGAATATATTCATTCTTTATCTTTTGTTGTTTCAATCGACGTTGAACCAACAAAAAGTTTGTTCTTAGAAACAAACATTCAGCTAACAGCTCTGAGTGACTGAAGGCATCATTGTAGCTCCATACAGACAGAGATGAAAAGGAAACGTCATCAACCTGAAGAACCAATCGCCTTCCTCTGTACAGCTGGAGCCATGAGCCAATCAGGATAGAGAACAGATGGCGTTCTCCAAAGGTAGAATAGTCCGGTTCCAGTTCTGATGAAGTAATTTGAGGTCAGAGGGTCTCCTAACCGTCCCAATAGTATTTTTGCTCTAACAGAACTGAGACTGGCCTTGGTGGAACATGAAGTGTGTGTTCTGTCCCTGGTTTAACGTAAAGTGTGTGTTCTGTTCCTGGTTTAACGTAAAGTGTGTGTTCTGTTCCTGGTTTAACGTAAAGTGTGTGTTCTGTTCCTGGTTTAACATGAAGTGTGTGTTCTGTTCCTGGTTTAACGTAAAGTGTGTGTTCTGTTCCTGGTTTAACGTAAAGTGTGTGTTCTGTCCCTGGTTTAACGTAAAGTGTGTGTTCTGTTCCTGGTTTAACGTAAAGTGTGTGTTCTGTTCCTGGTTTAACGTAAAGTGTGTGTTCTGTCCCTGGTTTAACGTAAAGTGTGTGTTCTGTTCCTGGTTTAACGTAAAGTGTGTGTTCTGTTCCTGGTTTAACGTAAAGTGTGTGTTCTGTTCCTGGGTTAACGTAAAGTGTGTGTTCTGTTCCTGGTTTAACGTAAAGTGTGTGTTCTGTTCGTGGTTTAACGTAAAGTGTGTGTTCTGTTCCTGGTTTAACGTAAAGTGTGTGTTCTGTTCCTGGTTTAACGTAAAGTGTGTGTTCTGTTCCTGGTTTAACGTAAAGTGTGTGTTCTGTTCCTGGGTTAACGTAAAGTGTGTGTTCTGTCCTTAGTTTAACATGAAGTGTGTGTTCTGTTCCTGGTTTAACATGAAGTGTGTGTTCTGTTCCTGGTTTAACGTAAAGTGTGTGTTCTGTTCGTGGTTTAACGTAAAGTGTGTGTTCTGTTCCTGGTTTAACGTAAAGTGTGTGTTCTGTTCCTGGTTTAACGTAAAGTGTGTGTTCTGTTCCTGGTTTAACGTAAAGTGTGTGTTCTGTTCCTGGTGGAACATGAAGTGTGTGTTCTGTTCCTGGTTTAACGTAAAGTGTGTGTTCTGTTCCTGGTTTAACGTAAAGTGTGTGTTCTGTTCCTGGTGGAACATGAAGTGTGTGTTCTGTTCCTGGGTTAACGTAAAGTGTGTGTTCTGTCCTTAGTTTAACATGAAGTGTGTGTTCTGTTCCTGGTTTAACATGAAGTGTGTGTTCTGTTCCTGGGTTAACGTAAAGTGTGTGTTCTGTTCCTGGTTTAACGTAAAGTGTGTGTTCTGTTCCTGGTGGAACATGAAGTGTGTGTTCTGTCCTTAGTTTAACATGAAGTGTGTGTTCTGTTCCTGGTTTAACATGAAGTGTGTGTTCTGTTCCTGGGTTAACGTAAAGTGTGTGTTCTGTTCCTGGTTTAACGTAAAGTGTGTGTTCTGTTTCTGGTTTAACATGAAGTGTGTGTTCTGTTCCTGGGTTTTACTTTTGTCCCATTTTCCCACTGACTCTCCTGCTGTTCTCTTAATGTTTAAATGTTTTTGAAATGTTCAGTTTACTCACAGAAAGCCCTTAATATATGTCACAAATAATGAACATTTTTTTCTTAGCATCAAAGGTGGAGTAGAACGACATTTAGACAATGATTTTCTGTATATTTAAAAATGTCTTTTAATCCAGTTTCCATAGCAATGTGTCAAAGTATGAATAAATTTGAATGACTGATTTCATTGTAAATCATCTCTGAGTTTCCTGAAAAGTTCTTTAAGTCTGATGTCATTAATGAGCGTATTATTCTTAACTTTATAGCAACCCTAAAAGGTTACCTTCAGTATACTTCTGAATACTTTCTAAAATTAAAAGTTAACTTGAAGTTTTAGTGCAAGTAAATGTACCGAATACATGGAAACACATTTTAAATACACTTCAAATTATACTTTTATCAACTAAAGTTACATTTTAATCCCAAGAAAGTAGATTTACTAGCATACTGCTAGTACACTTGGGGAACTGTACTATAGTACACTAAAGTATACTTGATGTGATGTACTTGAGGAATGTTTTCTTTGGTGAGAGACTCCAGGAACGGTTTCGTCTTGTTGCGTCAGAGACGATTCCTCAGACAACCGGAGAGAACCAGTTGTTTTTCCTGCTGCAGCTCCATGATGGTGACAGTTAAGGTGTTAAAGCAACAGTAACTATGGTAACAGCAGTCTTCATGGACCAGGTGAGTTCAGGTGAAATCAGGAGCAAATGGACCTGAAGATGAAATTCGCTTTGTTATTCAGACTTTCTGTAGGAATCAGATTCTGCTGCTTCGCTTCGGCGGAACTCTGAAGCTTTCATACGTTTCATCTGCTGCTGACGTCTGAGAGCCTGCAGGCAGCACCGCGCACGCTCACCGTGCACGCTCACTCTGTGTGAACTATAATCTCCAAATGACGCAGAATTGGACTGAATTTATTACAAACTGTATCATCACTGCATGGAGCCCTCTGAGTGAATGAGGGTGTGTGTGTGTGTGTGTGTTTACTAATCTGTCTCCAGCTGGTCTGGGATCAGTCTGATCAGCTGTGTTTTCAGCCGAAGCCTCGGCTCGTTATGAACTCGTTAAGTCTGCTAACGAGATTTGGGCCCGGTTCCGTTTGGGTCAGAGTTCTGGTTTCCTTCCAAACCAGCAGCCAGGGAGGTCCAAGAAGCCTCAAATAAAGTCTGGGGAGAAACTTCAGATTCAGTCGGGTTCAGCTCGGCTCTGCTCACTGAAACCACAGAACCGAGCCGACTGGAGGTTCTGGTTCTGAGGCTCAGAGAGGGAGCAGAGAGCCGATTGGAGCCTGTTTCAATAAAATGGGTCGGAACCGCCACGACTGGTCCTCTGGATAGTTCGGTACCAGAGTTCTGGTTCTGACCCGCTGAGCTCCACTCTGACAGAGGCCAAACCAGAGAACAGTCTCATTCCGCCATTACTGACTGAAGGATTGAACTGGACCCTCTCAGGTGAGGTCAAACCGAGTTTAACTTTTTAAAGTGTACTTCCTGTCAGAACAGGAAGCAGACAGAGGTTCAATTCAGAACTGAAGATCCCATCAGATCCCATCTGGATCGAGTCGCAGAACTGAAGATGTTTCATTGAGTTTGTTTATTTATTGACTTGATCTGAATGTTTGTCTCTGCGCCGCCGGCCTTCTCTAGTAAACTATTATTATTATTATTATTATTATTATTAATAATGTGTGTCGTCTTCCGGACCCGGCTCTGACCCGGTTCTGGTTCTGCCGTGCGCTGACAGAGGAACGTCTGAGGAATCCTGCGGGGATTTAATGAGATTGTTCCAGAGTGGAAATGAAAATCCCTGCAGAGTTAATCCCATCACCACGCTCAGGCTTTTATTTTGAAAAACCACAGGAAGTGGTCATTTAACTGGTTCCATGTGAAAAAGTATTCACACCCTAAGCCCTGTCTCTATCATCCTGTAGATGACCTTTGACCCTCTCTGAACTGGGAGAACAACCTGGTGAAGGTCAGGCTGCAACATCTCAGTAAGATTTAAATCAAGACTTTGACTAGGCCACTCTTAAAACTGATTTTTCATTTTTCCAGCCAGTCAGAGGAGGATCTGCTGCTGGGTTTCCATCTCCTCCAGAACCCGGCCAAGCTCCAGGTCCATAACTGATGGTTCTGCTAACTGAAGGGTTCTGAGGCAGTCAGTTACTGTTCTAGTAAGACAGGGGTCAGCCTGGACTGGTTCCAGTCTGGACTGGTTCTAGTTCTGGACTGGTTCCAGTTCAACATGAAGAACTGGGATTTCTTTGTTTCAATAGGGATCCTCTCATGGAAGAGGTCAGAGGTCACATGTGGGGTTCCTCAAGGCTCCATCCTAGGATCCTTCTGATTCAATATCTACATAGGGCTAGGGTTAATATATCAGAGGTACCGGTCTGAGAATGTGGGCCGGTACCGGCCCACAGATGAGAAAGACTCACCTGGTATAAATTACATTTTAACTATTGTAATTACACCTTAGAGAAATTAATTTAATCAAAGAATCTCATGATTATGTGTGTGTTCCATCTTAAGCACCGATCCCTGGTTACCGATCTTTAAAAAGCCTGACCTGCTGATTCTGATTTTGACCGGCACCATTTTCTTTTGTCTGAAATGTTGCTAAAAGAAAGTCCGTGAGTTGGTAACAGTGGAGTGAATGTTGTTAACCCGGTGGTCAAACGGCGGCTGACTGAGGAAGATCAGACCAGGGGAAAAGATCGGCCGATCACCGATCCCCCAAAGTTAAGATGGCTACTGATACATGTGCATAAAGGGAACAGTGTTAATGTCATAATAAGTTAAGCAGGTTACAAATGTGCTTTTTAAAATGATTATTTCTAATTCATTTTATATTGAGAAGTTGTGAACTTTATCTTATTCCGTTATTTTTATTTGTTGTTTTTGCCTTTCTGCACTCTGCCTCGTTGTGTCTCCTGGGCTTCCGTAGTTCATCCCAGCCCTGGTAGCTCCTCCTGCTTTCAGCTGTGGGTAAGTCAGAGGAAAGTTTGTTTTTCTGTATGGATGTTGTTCATGTTGACATACTGTACAGACCAAAGGTTCGGACACACCTTTAAATTCAATAAGTTTCCTTTATTTTCATGACTATTGACATTGTAGATTCACACTGAAGGCATCAAAACTATGAATAACATGTGGAAATATGCACTAAACAAAAAAGTGTAAAACAACTGAAAATAGCTCTTATATTCTAGTTTCTTCAAAGTAGCAACCTTTTGCTGTGATTACTGCTTTGCACACACTCTGCATTTTCTTGATGAGCTTCAAGAGGTCGTCACCTGAAATGGTTTCACTTCATAGGTCAACCTGCCCTGTCAGGTTAATAAGTGGGATTTATTGCCTTATAAATAGTCATGAAAATAAAGAAAACCCATTGAATTAGAAGGTGTGTCCAAACTTTTGGTCTGTACTGTATGTGGTTTATAACTGTTTGTTAGTGTGTTATTTTGCAGTTTTACAACAAACAACCTGCTAGTCCATCACAGCTCGGTCGAACATTTAGGGCTGGAGTGCAGGGAGAGGGAGGTGAAGAGGAGGTTGATTTGTTTTTACTCTTCTATCCAATCAGAGTAAAGGATCTGATGGAAACCTGGCTGAATGGCCTCCAGAAGTTGATTGGTGTGTGAATCTCTTGATCATCTGTTGGAAACATTGTCAGAACTAGAGGGGCCCCAAAACCAGACTCTGTTCTGGGCCCCATGGTGGCTGGGGCTGGCCCTGCTCCCCCATAAGATTGGTTACCATGACGACACGGATGATACTCAGTTCTACATTATGATGACACCAGGTGACCTTTGAACCCACCCGAACAGATCAATGTGTTCAAACTCTTTCAGGCTGAGAATGAAACTTCAAAGTTCGGTTCGGTTCGGTTCAGAATCTTTAATCAACAGACAGAGAGCACGCGCGTGTGCGCGGCAGCCCGCGTCCCTCAGACGGAACCAGGTCAAGGTCACAGCGGAAGAGCCGAACCTCGACCGGAGGAGGGACGGAACAAGTGAGCGTGCACGCGCCCAGGTAAACATGCGCGGCTTACCTGCGTGCGCAGCGGCTCCGCGTGCTCGATGAGGCTGACGACGGGCACGCGCAGCGCGGCGGCCAGCAGATCCACCTGCAGCAGCTCCTCGCGGCTCTGCGGGAAGGCGAGCGCGGCGGAAACTCCGCGCTCCAGCACGCGCTGGCACGCGCACCGGATGAGGGACTCCGGGTCCGCGGCGGCCAGCTGCCGGGACACCAGCTCCACGCTCAGGTTGTAGGGCAGGAAGTTCACCCGCTCGGGGTCCGGATCCTGGTCCCGGTTCCGGTCCCGGCTCAGAGCGGCCGCCGTGCGGCTCAGCGCCGCCTGGACCTGGAGACGAGCCTCCCGTTGCGCAGGCAGGAGCGCACCGACGCGCACTGCGTGTCCGATGTGCGCCAGGAGGTGGCAGGGCTGCGGGTGGAGCTGGCACCCCGGACCCAGGAGAAGCTGCACGACCAGGAAGGTTCGGAGAGTTCGGAAAGTCCGGAACCAGGACAACGAAGAGGTGAGAGACATCCTGCCGCGCCGTCAGCATCGCTCTGCCGCTCCCGCCGCTCCTGCTGCCGCTCCAGCGGAAAACAGAAACAGACTGAGGAGGGGGCGAGGGGCGGGGGGTACCGGGGGATCCTGAAACTAGGAGAGAGAGGAAGAGGAAGAGGAGGAGGAGGAGGAGGAAGAGGAGAGAGAGGAAGAGGAAGGCTAAGCTGCTCTCAGAGATCAAAGCTCTCCTCTAGGACAGAGACTAACTGATCACCTGGTTACCTGGTTACAGGTTCTGACCCGGTTCTGGTTCTGGTTCCACCTCAATTTGGAGAATATGCTACAGAACCGCCATTAGGACAGAAACCCAACTGGACCCGAACCGCCTGCCCACCTGGAGACAGAAACACTGGATCCTTCCTGTTCTCCTGATCCTAACTGATCACTGATCAATGATTGATCAGCCTCTCCGATGAGTCATGTGACCAGCTGCTGTGATCTGAATGTTAAACTGCAAGACATTTAGATCAGCAATGCAGCTCCAACTTGCAGCGAGAAGCCGTGTGCTCCTGACCGAAGCAGAGATCCTCCTGTGAGCGTTCACAGGAAGTGAGGCGATCTTTGCTTCCTGTCTCACTGATGCTGCAGCTCCGAGATGAAAGGAATCGTTTTAATCCTGTTTTTAATATTTGTAATGCGTCGCCGTTCTCCTGTTGCAGTGTCTATTTATAGATCACATCTGGACGGTTTGAACATCTGGCAGCAAACAGAAAGTTCCAGAATGACGGGATCCGATTTCTGAGGAGGAAACGGCTTCAGATGAACTGATTCACTTAGACGAACCGATTCACTTAGACGAACTGATTCACTTAGACGAACCGATTCACTTAGACGAACCGATTCACTTAGACGAACCGATTCTCTTACAGGTGCTGGTCATAAAATTAGAATATCATGAAAAAGTTGATTTACATGGTTCATAAAATAAAACGTGTATATTATATTCATTCATTACACACAGACTGATATATTTCAAACGTTTTTTTTCTTTTAGTGTTTATTACTGACAACAAATGAAAACTACAAATTACGTATCTCAGAAAATTAGAATATTGTGGAAAGATTTAGTATTGAAGACCCCTGATGCTCCACACTAATCAGATAATTAATTTAGTGCAAACAGTTTTAAATTGTCTCAGTTCAGATCTGCAGGTCACATGACTGCTGACCTGACAGCTGTTCAGAGTTCAGAGACATTCATAGAGGTGAAGGGAAGGAAACCATGAGGTGGAAAGAAACCATTTAAAATATCAGGGAGATTCAGAGAGAGGCCTGCAGCTGGAGTCAGGAGCCACACACACACACACACACACACACCCACACGCAGACACACACAAACACACACAGACAGACAGGTTGCAGCTGTGGTATTCCTCACGTCAGACCTGAACCAGACACAAACGTCTCACCTGGACTGAACACAAACTGCTCTGTTCTCTGGTTGAAGTGAATTTTTATTTCCTCTCAGAGTCTGGAGGAAGAGCAGAGCAGCAGAATCCATGTTGCTTGAGGTCTAGTCAAAGTTTCCACAGTCAGTGATGGTTTGGTGCCATGTCGTCTGCTGCTGTGGTCACCGCACCAGAGGCTGACGGACGCCAGAGGCTGACGGACGCCGCGCCGCAGGCTGACGGACGCCAGAGGCTGACGGACGCCGCGCCGTAGGCTGACGGACGCCAGAGGCTGACGGACGCCAGAGGCTGACGGACGCCGCGCCGCTGCAGTAAACCAAGCAGAGGGAATAACTCAGTCCTGACAGCTGAACATGATCACACCTTCCTGTTGGTCAACATTTCTAAAAATGTGTTTTTGTTTTGGTCTTAAGTGATACTCTAACTTTCTGACATACTGAATTTGGGGTTTTCATTAGTGTTATATTTATCAACATTAAAAGAAAAAACCATTTGAACATTCTGTCTGCAAGAATGAATGTTCTATAAGTTTCACTCTGAATGGAGTCACTGATTTAAATCAGTGATTAGAAGATCATTTTCACATGATGTTGTAATTTTATGACCAGCTGTAGATGAACTGGGTCCCTTTATTAGTTAGCAGAACTGCTGAGGTCAGTCAGTCACCTGAGGCAGGTGTGTTGACAAGGTCAGGCCCAGATGTTGGACAGCGTCTGTCTGACCCAAAGCATCCCATAATAACCCTGTTCAGGTGGTTGACCTGCTGGAAGGTGAAGCTCCGCCCCTTTAACAGGTGCACCATGCAGAAAGGCAGAATAATCCCATCGGAGGTCACTGACCCCAACTCGCCTCTAGAAACACTGCTGACCTTCATCACCTTCATCATCATCAGTGGTGATTCTGTCTCTACCTATTTTACTAAAACATGCTAAATGAACCATAAACGCAGATATTAGCCTGTGTGCATCTGCAAAATCAATATCTGATTTGATATTCATCCTAAACAGTGAATTAGAAATTATTCAGATAAAATAATATTAAATACATTACAGACAAAAGTTTAGTTTGGTTCAAACAAGTAACTTAAATGTGATTCAAAGCCAAGTTTGTCAAATAAACTGAACAAGTAACAGAAGCTGAGTTATTGGAGGTCAAACTGTCTAGAGCAGGGGTCAAACTCCAGTCCTGAAACCTTTAGATGAGCCTCTGCTGCACCACCTGAATAGAATAATCAGGTCATTAAGGTTCTGTAGAACTGATCTACACAAGGTGATGAAGCCGTTTCATTCCAGCGTTTTGTACCTGTGGCTCATCTAAAACCTGCAGGACAGCGACTGGAGGTCTGGAGTTTGAGACCCCTGGTCTAGATCAAGACACATAGAAGCTGTTTAGAGAAAATGAGCGGAGCTTTGGCGCGGAACGCCACACGTCACTGTGCCGACCCGGTGACCTTTCCCCCTCAACCTGCTCTCCTGACTGACGCCCTCACAGAAAGAAAGATACAAACAAAAACGCAGCCGATCATTTCATCAAACTTCTAGTAGAAACTTTCATTTCCTCTCTTATATTGTCAGATAAGAAAAGCAAAAAGGGAAGTTGGTCCTGGTTGGTCTGAAGGAAAGACACACAGGAAGCTGATACAAAACAGGGCTTTTATTTTGTAGGACGGGAAGTGATCATGTGGGCTTGGTGAGCAGCTGAGATGAAAACTCAAACAAATCTTTGTTGACCTTCTTCAGCGTCTGGACTTCCTCCTCCAGCTCAGCAACTCGCAGCGCCGAGTTCTCACCGTCACCGCAGAGCGCCTGGGAAGGGAGCGGGTCAGAGGTCACCTTCAACATCATCACTATGGTTTTATTAATGGGACTTGAAGTGCATCGGGTCAGAACCAGAACCTGAAGTCCCGGCCTCTCACCTTGTCGCTCACGGCGTGCATCAGGGAGTACAACCTGTCGGCCTTCTGCAGGTACGACTCCTCCTCCTCCTGAAAACAGGAAACATGACAAAATAAAAGCACAAAAACCATGGCAGCAGGCCTGACTTCAAAATAAGATGTCAAAGGAAAGGAAACAAGTTTATTCTCAGAATAAAAGACTTTTGTCCAGCAGGACCACATGTCCTTCAAATTAAGACGTCACCTGGAGTTGAATGTTAAATTCTGACTAAAAGGTCGATTTTTGGTTGATCATATTTCTATCTGGGGCTGAAGATGATGATGAAAACTTCATTTTGTTGTAGCTGATTTTATTTCAGATCATATTTAGAAAAAATAGAAAAAAATGACAAAGGAAACTTGTTTCAAAAATCTTATTTTTTTTTTACCCCTCCAGGGTCTTGAATTCTATTCTATTCTATTCTTTGTGCCTCTAGTGTCCCTGATATGAAAGTAGGCTGACAGGAAACGGGGAAGGAGAGGGAGGAAGACATGCGGCAAATGTCGCCGGGTCCGGGAATCGAACCAGCACCGGCTGCGTCAAGGACTCGAGGCCTCCAAACGTGAGTCACGCTATCCCCTACGCCACCACGGCACGCCCAGTCTTATTGTTTTAATGAGTTGGTCAGAAAATCAAACTTGAATTTCAATCTTAGAATAAATAGAAGTGTTCTTTATTGTCCCACAGTGGAAAATTCAATAAATAAAATAAATGAATGATGCAAAACTAAATTTACTGGCAGGTTCAATCAACAAACTGAACTAAAACTCCTTTCAACTGAATATGATTCAAAATGTTATGTCAATATTAATGACAAAAATTGCTTTTCTTTGCAAAATATCTGCGAGAATTCAAATCTGCAGATGCTGAAAAGTTGAATGGAGTTTTAAGCTGATGTAGGAACAAGTAGTGAGCTGTCAAAGAGCAAAGGTTTTGCTAAATTTAGTGGAATTCTGAAGAATTTCAATGCATTTCAATCCATGTAAAAGTTAAATTATTTCAAAAGGTATCAGAGAAATTCATCATTCAAGTCATAGTGCAATTCTCCAGAAGCAGCTGAAGGTTTTGATAAATAATCTGTTGAAATTGCTTGAAGGATGCAGAAGTAGTAGGACTGGATAATCAGTCAATGACAATACAAATCGCGATAAGAGACGTGATCAATTTCAATAGATAGTACATCAAACTGAATATTCACTGAACTCTGAGCCAGAACCGCACAGCATTCTGGGAGACGTAGGCAGATGACAGACTTTATCTGCTCATTGTCTCACGCTCAGCTAAGCTAAGCTAGCTGGGTAGCATCAACCCACACTCCAACTCTTTGGTTACATTTTTCACTTGCTGTTTGTGATACATTTTGTTTTTCAGCTGTATTGAAAAACTCCCTAAGAGAGAGCTAGCACACCAAAAGGGCCAAACATGTAGTAATAATGATAATAATAATAATAATAATAATAATGAAAAACACAATGTTGCTAAAGTCAAATGAAACTGAATTTAACTCAGAAAAACATTCTCGTCCGAATGAATCCACTGAATTAAGATGAACGGATTAAATTTGACTCCAGCGGAGGCGGAGCTTCACCTGTGCATGGAGGGCGGGGCGGACCCAGGCCCCGCCCCCCTCGGCGTCGGGGCCCTCGGGGGCCTGCAGGTGTCGGCTGAAGCGCGGCAGCGGGACGGCGGGCCGACTGTCCGGCAGGAACATGTTAGCTGAGACGGCCATGATGACGGCGTTGGTCACAGGACCTGAACACATAACAGGAAGTGATGTCACAGAGAGACCTCCTGGCCTATCAGGAGCCAGGAGATGAAATCGCTTAATTAAAGATCAGTTTAATTTATCAGGCTGTCGATTGATCCTGATTGGCTGATTGTCAGATTAATGATCAGTTTGATGGTCAGATTAGCAGAGTGAACTGAACTGGACAGACTGGTTGGAGCCCAGTTCATCTTCATGCTGATCTCATTGTCCGTTTCCATGGAGACGAAGCTGCAGCAGCGTCACCTGGACCTGAAGCAGCTTCCTGAGTTCTCTCAGCTGATTGGCTGCAGATTCCAGGTGAACCGGCTAAAGGTCTCCCATCCTCCTGGTTCTGTTAGGGTCTAATGTTCTCATGCGTTTCTGGGTCAGAATGCCACGAAAACTGGTCCTTATGGGACGCCCAACTTGATCTCCAGAGCCATCAACCCGACCTCCAGTAGGAACGTCCCAGCAGGCCGGAACAGAACCCCTGGTCCGCCTCTCTGACGCATCTGGTTCCGGTACTGGTCCAGATGACCAGGCTGACCTGCCGCCTGACTGCAGGAAACTCCTCGATTCCGATCCGGTTCATCTGACTGCTGGGGGTCCGGACCTGACCGGGCTGGACCCCAGTGGTCTGCTGATCACACCACTGGATGGTGCTCTGCCGGTCCAGAGTAAGGACGTCTGGACTAGGGCTGTAAACAAATATTTTAGTAATCGAGTAATCTATCGATTATTCTTACCATTAATCAAGTAATCGATAATAAAAAAAAATTATAAAATAAGATATTGGTAAATCTGCCATAACACCAGTGATACTAGCAGATATCAACATCAGGACAGTTTTTCACATTTGAGCTTCCCTAACAATAACTTTTCTGTAGTTAAGAAAACTAACCTGTAACAATAACAGCTCACTTTCTAAGTTAAGAAGAAGAAAAGTTATACAAAAATCTGAAATTATATTCAATGTAATAATAAAGAGGAAGGCTCACAGATACACTTATAAAAAATGTCTGTATGGTGAACCCTCGTTTTTCGCGTGGTTGTGTTCCGAAGAGAACCAGTGATAGGCGAAATCTATGAAGTAGTTACCTTTATTTTTTACAATTATTATACAGCATAATTAAATACTCTACATTGAAACCAAAGAGCAAAACCTGTTTTCAGGCCAAAGCATTTTTTTAAACAAATAGAATGCTTTCTTACAAATAACTACATTAAAATAATCATTTAATCATCAATACGAAGTACAGTAGGACAAATTGTGGCTTGTATTTTTCTGATCCTCTTACTGTGACTCCGCTCTTTGGTGGCTTTTCTTCTGAAGCCTGAGGTGCAGGTGAGTTTTTTCGAGAACATACAGTGCTGCTTGAAAGTTTGTGAACTAGTTGTGTAGTTTAGATTTTTCTTATTTTTAACCATGATTTTCTTATTTTCTCATTACCAGTTTTTGTATATGAAATGTCAGGTTTATGTTCATCGATTCCATTTGCTTGTTTTGAGGGAAATGTATGAATTGCAAGCAGACTAAATGAAACATGGAATCAGAGCATCTGCAAAAGTAAATGAACCACAGCTGCACTGGTAAAGACAATCCGGTAAAAGACTCAGGTGAAACACATGTGAGTGCTCAAGCAATCAACTAAGCAGACCAATCAAATGAGATATCCTTGGGAAAAGTTTTGAGGTGCACAGGTTAAATGGGAGAGGAAACCAACCAAACCACTGTTGTGTCAAGGCATAAAGACCAGATCAACAATGCCGAGAGGAAAGGAGACATCTGAGGACATCAGAAAGAAGGTGGTGACAGCCCATCAGTCTGGGGAAAGCAATAAGACCATCTCCAAAAGATTCCAGCTTCATCCATCCACTGTGAGACAAATCATTTACAAGTGGAGGGCACTTGGCATCACCGCAACTCTGCCCAGAAGTGGACGGCCGTCAAAACTCACACAAAGAAGCCATCCATCCATCCATCCATCTTCTTCCGCTTATCCGAGGTTGGGTCGCGGGGGTAGCAGCTTCAGAAGGGAGGCCCAGACTTCCCTCTCCCCAGCCACTTCTTCTAGCTCCTCCGGGGGAATCCCGAGGCGTTCCCAGGCCAGCCGAGAGACATAGTCCCTCCAGCGTGTCCTGGGTCTTCCCCGGGGCCTCCTCCCGGTGGGACGTGCCCGGAACACCTCACCAGGGAGGCGTCCAGGAGGCATCCTGACCAGATGCCCGAGCCACCTCAACTGGCTCCTCTCGATGTGAAGGAGCAGCGGCTCTACTCTGAGTCCCTCCCGGATGACTGAGCTTCTCACCCTATCTCTAAGGGAGAGCCCAGCCACCCTACGGAGAAAACCCATTTCGGCCGCTTGTATCCGCGATCTCGTTCTTTCGGTCATGACCCAAAGCTCATGACCATAGATGAGGGTGGGAACATAGATCGACCGGTAAATCGAGAGCTTCGCTTTTTGGCTCAGCTCTCTCTTCACCACGACGGACCGGTACAGCGCCCGCTTGACAGCAGACGCTGCGCCAATCCGCCTGTCGACCTCCCGCTCCCTTCTTCCCTCATTCGTGAACAAGATCCCGAGATACTTGAACTCCTCCACCTGGGGCAGGACACCCCCCTTGACCCGGAGAAGGCACTCTACCCTTTTCCGGCTCAAGACCATGGCCTCGGATTTGGAGGCACTGATCCCCATCCCGGCCGCTTCACACTCGGCTGCGAACCGCTCCAGCGAGAGCTGCAGATCATGACCTGATGAGGCCAGTAGGACCACATCGTCTGCAAAAAGCAGAGACGAGATCCTAAGGCCACCAAATTGGATCCCCTCAGCACCTTGGCTGGTCTAGAGATTCTGTCCATGAAAGTGATGAACAGAATCGGTGACAAAGGGCAGCCCTGGCGGAGTCCAACTCTCACCGGAAACGACCCCGACTTACTGCCGGCAATGCGGACCAGACTCTGACACCGGTCATACAGGGACCTGACAGCCCGTATCAAAGGGCCCGGTACCCCATACTCCCGGAGAACCCCCCACAGGGCTCCCCGAGGGACACGGTCGAATGCCTTCTCCAAGTCCACAAAACACATGTAGACTGGTTGGGCGAACTCCCATGCACCCTCCAGGACCCTGCCGAGAGTGTAGAGCTGGTCCAGTGTTCCACGACCAGGACGAAAACCACACTGCTCTTCCTGGATCCGAGGTTCGACTATCCGACGGACCCTCCTCTCCAGGACCCCTGAATAGACCTTGCCAGGGAGGCTTAAGAGTGTGACCCCTCTATAATTGGAGCACACCCTCCGGTCTCCCTTTTTGAACAGGGGGACCACCACCCCGGTCTGCCAGTCCAGGGGAACTGCCCCCGATGTCAATGCGATACTGCAGAGTCGCGTCAGCCAACACAACCCTACAACATCCAGAGCCTTAAGGAACTCCGGGCGGATCTCATCCACCCCCGGAGCCTTGCCACCCAGGAGCTTCTCAACCACCTCGGTGACCTCGTCCCCAGAGATTGGAGAGCCCAACCCAGAGTCCCCAGGCTCAGCTTCTTCAATAGAAGGCATGTTGGTGGGATTGAGGAGGTCTTCGAAGTACTCTGCCCACCGACCCACAACGTCCCGAGTAGAGGTCAGCAGCACACCATCCCCACTATAAACAGTGTTGGTGCCGTACTGCTTCCCCCCTCCCGAGACGCCGGATGGTGGACCAGAATCGCTTCGAAGCCGTACGGAAGTCTTTCTCCATGGCCTCTCCAAACTCCTCCCACGCCCGAGTTTTTGCCTCAGCAACCACCCGAGCCGCATGCCGCTTCGCCTGCCGGTACCCATCAGCTGCTTCCGGAGTCCCACAGGCCCAATAGGACTCCTTCTTCAGCCTGACGGCATCCCTCACCGAAGGTGTCCACCAACGGGTACGAGGGTTGCCGCCGCGACAGGCACCGACAACCTTGCGGCCACAGCTCCGACCGGCCGCCTCGACAATGGAGGCACGGAACACAGTCCACTCAGACTCCATGTCCCCCACCTCCCCCGGGACGTGTTCGAAGTTTTGCCGGAGATGGGAGTTAAAGCTCCGTCTCACAGGGGATTCCGCCAGACGTTCCCAGCAGACCCTCACAACACGTTTGGGCCTGCCAGGTCTGACCGGCTTCCTCCCCCACCACCGGAGCCAACTCACCACCAGGTAGTGGTCAGTGGACAGCTCCGCACCTCTCTTCACCCGAGTGTCCAAGACATACGGCCGCAGATCCGATGAAACGACGACAAAGTCGATCATCGAACTGCGGCCTAGGGTGTCCTGGTGCCAAGTGCACATATGGACACCCTTATGCCTGAACATGGTGTTCGATATGGACAATCCATGACGAGCACAGAAGTCCAACAACAGAACACAAAGAAGCACCAGAAAAATAATAATGCAGGTAAAGGCCAACCCACGCATCACCTCCAGAGAGTTGCAGACCTCTCTGTCAGCATCTGGGATAAATGTACATGCGTCTACAATCAGGCGAAATATCCATAGACATGGCATTCATGGGAGAGTTGCTAGAAGGAAGCCTCTGCTTTCAAGAAAGAACAAAGCTGCCCATTTAAACTTTGCCAGAGAGCACTTGGACAAACCCGAGGCTTTCTGGAAGTCCATTCTCTGGAAGGATGAGTGCAAAATTGAATTATTTGGCCACAATCACAGGCGCCATGTTTGGAGAAAAGTAAACACTGCATTTAAAGAAAAGAACGTCCTCCCAATAGTGAAACATGGTGGTGGATATGTGAAAGTCTGGGCCTGCTTTTCTGCCTCCGGACCTGGACGACTCCATATAATCCAGGGAACCATCAATTCCCAGGACTATCAACAAATTCTTGACCAGAATCTCCTGCCATCAGTAAGGGAGTTGATGCTGGGATGGAAATGGATTATGCAACAAGACAACGACCCAAAGCATTAAAGCAAAAGTACCAAAGATTGGCTTAAGAGAAAGGAGATTCACACTCTGGATTGGCCCAGTCAAAGTCCCGATCTCAATCCCATAGAAATGCTGTGCCAAGATCTGAAACGGGCAGTACATGCCAGATGTCCCCCTAACCTCACTCAACTGGCAGAGTTCTGCAAGGAGGAGTGGACAAAAATCCCATAAAGCAGATGTGAGACACTCGTTTGTGGTTATAGAAGACGTTTAGTTGAAGTAATGGCTGCAAAAGGAGGAGCCACAAGGTACTAAATGAAAGAGTTCACATACTTTTGCACTTGGCAGATTTTCAGTTTTTTGACAGATAAAATACTTTTGTTGAATAAATAACGAAAACATGTATCCTTTTTTCTTTGTTTCCCTTATTTGGAAGGTTTGCTTTACAATTTGAGATTTGGATGTTCATTTCACATGATTATTATAATTTTTCTTTAGAAAATAATGACCATGTTCAGGTGGTTCACAAACTTTCAAGCAGCACTGTAGTTATCGATAGTTGTTGTTGCTCTTTTTTCTGCTGGGCAAAAATATTTGCCAAGCTGTATATTTAAATACCGTAACGTTATTGGCACACAGGCAGAGAAGAGGTGCGGAGACTGTTTAGCCAATCAGGACACAGAACACAATGCACTGTGAAAAAAAAACTGCACAAAAAAATCCGCGAAGCAGTGAAAAGTGAACTGCGTTATAGCGAGGGATCACTGTTCTCCAGCTTTTAGTTTATGTCTTCATCTTCAGTCAGTTTAATAGATGAACTCTCACCTTGCCCCATACCTGTCGAGCTTTGGGTTTGAGAAAACGGGAAATATCGCCTGGAGTTTGGGGGGCAGGCGAATGAACGAAGTAAGATGGGAGGAAATAGACCAGGGGACGAACATAAGAACGGTGGGAGAAATACGGGATTTTTACGGCACCTTCGTCGTCACACTCAGAAACTCGTCTACAGCCATGAACCGCCACGACGCTCCGCCAGCCGTTTGTTCAGACCAGGATGATATGAAATTTATTGTGCGGTTCGTCCATAAAGCTACACTTACACTGTAACCATCAGCTACTCAGCCGCCCGCCGTGTTCAGTCCATCAGCTCACCTGTATTAATACCTGCAGCTCTTCCCGCCGTTTGCTCTGAACCAGCAGCTCCCGGAGGAGAAAGGCTGCCGTACTGCAGGCATGGTGCCAGTCATTTTAAAGATGCTTATTGGTCCCCCGAAAACAACGAAACCCCGGACGTTATTATGGATCAATAAAATCCCCACGGGCCGAACTTGAAAATTGGACTTTATGCCACTAACACTTAGATTTGGTCAACAACTCAGAGGAGAAAGTCAGAGCTCCGCGCAACGCAAATAATGTTCCAGCTGGAACACGGTGTGCTAAATAATAAAACATAAATTAACAAAGCTTCGAGGCAGGTACATTTTCCTCGAGGAATTTTAATAATCGATGTCCTGGAATCATTGGAGGAATCGTTTCAGCCCTAGTCTGGACGTCCCAGAGGCGGGTCCACTGATCATAATCGGCCTACTTCCGTAAAAAAGTGTATGATCGCCGATCACCTGTATCTCAGACTTCGCAGCCAGTGCAGCGTTTCTCCTCTTTCCTTCTCACTGCGCCAGTGTTCTGTCAGATCGTCATCCGCACAAACTGATGGCTATATCTGTCAGACAAGTATACACTGTCATCACCATATGATTTTATTTAATCAGCAACATAGAATCATGACGTAGATCGTCAGACACTTTGCTATTAACAGCTGTGTGACATCCTGACTTAGCGGTTTAGTAAGTTAATGAGTTTTATACGGGTGTGTTGTAGTTGACTGCAGCTTTAGCTAGTCTCTGCTTTAAATACACTTTGAAACCACCACAATGCATGTATATCTATCTAGTTACTATTAAAGACAATTTAATGACTTATTTTCACAACTTGTCGCGTACGCTGAACTGACAGCTCCTTCTTAATGCTCAGGGAGGCGTTCACTGCATGTAGGCTATTCTGACGCTGTATAATCTGACAGAAGAGCGGCGCAGCATCAAATCAGCAAAGTCGTGAGGAACTATAATGCTCTCAGCGTGAATGGGGACGGCCAGAAACAACCAATCAGAAGCAGCAGAAAGCAGCTAGCCATGCTATCGCTATCAGGCAGGTTGATCTAGTAACAAAGGGTTGATTATTTTAATGCAACCTGCATTTGACTTTGAATGAATGTTTCCTTTTTACTTGACAATATTTGATACAGGAAGTGTTGTGTATAATTTAGGCTTTGAGAGCCTTCCAGTGAAATAATGTTTTACTGATTGCAGATTTTTTATGTTGTCTTTTTGACTGAATAGATGCTGCATTGGGCCTGCAGGTATTTTGCATGTTTTTGTCTAATTTAGGTGAATTTGTGGTTCTGTTTTGCCAGATCACATAGTAGCATTTATACCTAAAGAGAAACATTAACAGCCATGTGATCGGTATCGGAATCAGCAGGTGAAAACCCGATCGGAGCGTCTCTAGCAGAATCCTCACTGCCAGCAGCGGAACTGGGCCAGGGAGCAACGCTGGGTCCGTCCAGCCCCCAGGGATTATGGGAGTTCATTAGAAAATCCAAGACCAGATCCGACCCGCCCTGATCCTGTCAGAACCAGAACCAGATGAGAGAGGTGGGCGGGGCTTACCTTTGTGTGCGAGGCAGCGGACGCTCTGCCGGCTCTGGACGTCCCAGAGGCGGGCCGTCTCGTCCTGCGACCCGGACAGCAGCAGAGTTCCGTCCATGGACACGGAGAGGCAGGTGACCAGGCTCCTGAGGAGAACCCGGTCAGAACATCCCACAGGCTAGAACCGGTAGTGGCTCTGCTGTAACCATGGTTACTGGCCTGGCTCACCTGTGGCCCTTGAACACCTGGTTTCCCTCGCTGTCCGACTGGAACGACTTCTCCCGGTTCAGACTCTGCAGACAGAAACCGCAGTGAGACCCAGCAGAACTTCCAGAACCAGTCGGGTCCATTCTCGCCGTCAGGCAGAACCCGGCCTCACTCGGACCAAACTGGATCGAACTAGTTTTATTGGACCAGACCAAACTGGACCTACTGGTTCTAAAGTGTCGCCACATATGGACCAACTGACCAGCAGAGGGCGCCGACGTTCCGGCTGGGAACGTTCCAGTGGATCGTTCTGGGACAGTTAATCCCGATTCAGGCTCGGACATCTTGAATGTTGTCATGGCAACGTCCATGCGTCTCGCGTTCTTGCTTCAAAGGACCGACTGCAGCAATAATCGGTTCCCCTTATAATCCGGGACGCGCTTTTCCAGCAACTTTAGCCGATCGGACCCGGCACCAGAACCGAACGCCGGACACTCGGACCCGGTGACGAACGCGTGGGAAGCTAAAGTCCCATCAGAATGGTACCGGGTCGAGGGAAGGTTCTGCCTGATTGGGTCTGGCTGACCCCTAGGTGACCCCTTCCTGACCTTTGCACCATCAGTCCCATCTACAGGTGAATGCTACTTCCTGGTGGCTAACGAGAGGCGTTGCCGTGGTTTCCTTCAGGCCGCCTGACTCCGTCCCCTTCCCGCCCTCAGGGTCACTCACCTGGCTGCAGAGAGACACCTGAAAAATGTTCCCGTCACGTCCTCCACAGAAGAGGAAGTACTCTGAGGGGTCAAAGGTTACCGACATGATCTCCACGTCAAAGAGGACGGACAGCAGCAGCTCACCAGAGGAGAGCTCCCACACCTGGACAGATGCAGAAAGGACAGTCCTGTTTCCCTGGAATAATCCTGTATTTTAGTGTATAATCTGAATGTAATCCCAATCTAAAACATGTCCTCCCAAAACCAACATAATTTCAATTTAACACCAATAATCCAGATGTAATCCTGCCTAGGGGCGGGGCTACGCTCAGCCTCACCTTTGCGGTCTGGTCGAGCGACGACGTGGCAACTCTGGCCTGAGCTCCCATGTGACCACAGTGCAGGTCTGTGATTGGCAGAGAATGGCGGGACAGGACGTGGCGTGGTTCGGGGGAGTGGCTTAAATCCATCTGGACCACACTGAGGGACAGACACAGGTGAGACAGGAAAAGGACCTGTCAGGCAGGTGGTAACCACCAGATGAGTTACCTGCACACGTTCCACACCAGCGCCAGGTTGTCTTTGCCCGCAGAAACAAAATGGCTGCTGTCGTCGGTGAACTTCAGACACGTGACGTCCTGATAGTGTCGACTGAGCACTGCCAGCAGCTTACCTGTGCACACCTGGACCAATCAGAGCACATAGTTTATAAACACACTCAACAGTCAGCAGAAGCTCATTGCTGCCATGGAAACCAGTAGGCTCACCTCCCACAGGTAGACCGCCTCGGCGACTCCTGCAGCGAGGAAAGCCCCGTCAGGTGAGGCGGTGAGGCAGGTGACCACACCTGGGCAGACGATCTTCTGCTGCAGCTGGTCCTGCAAACACAGCAGGGTCATGTGATTTTTACACCGCCATCAGAAACGCCTGGGAACACGGCGGACCCGTCCGCCACAAACAGGTCCAGGGCAGAGGAGGGGTCAAGGGTCAACATCTGCTCAGAATCTACTGAAGGCTGCAAGATTTCTGCTTGTGCACCAGGTAAGAGACGGTGCTTTCAGTTACGGTTTATGTTTATGATTTGTAGTAAAAGAAAAAACATAATTGACTCAGAATAAATAAATTCCAAAACCATCAAGTCCATCATCCATCTTCGATTCTGATCCAACAACAACAAAAAAAAGTTCAGAAACACACATTAACTATCATATCCAAAACAAACAATTGTCTTTGTATCGTATAAATAAATATTAAATTCAGGCATTGATTTTTGCATATTAAATTCAAATGCAATTATTAGATTTCTAATCATTTTGACATGATTAAACATTTAAATAATCATGTTAAATCAATCATAATTTAAATATAGTAAAAATAAAGGCTCAGTCATATTTCAAGTTCATCAATTTATGGTGCACTTTTGGAATCTCAATAATCAATCATCAAAAATAAAATAAACTCACTGTCAAACATGGGCGGAAATCCCAGGGGGTTCCGGACCCCCAATCTTTAAAAAGTCTAGAAAGGTTTGCATTTAAATAATATCAATATGAAAAGGCAATAGAAACAAAGAACAAAATAAACCCACCTTTCATCTAAGAAAAAAAATAAGAAGTTCAAGGTTCCCCCCGCCTCTATTAGAACAATGGTTCAGTCCAACAGGTGGGAGGAGCAAGAGCAGGAAGACTTACTGGACCAGATTTACATGTACCTTATGGATCAGATTCACATGTTCCTATTGGACCAGACTCACATGTTCCTGCTGGAAAAGATTCACATGTTCCCATTGGATCAGATTCACGTGTTCCCATTGGACCAGATTCACGTGTTCCTATTGGACCAGATTCACATGTTCCTATTGGACCAGATTCACATGTTCCTATTGGATCAAATTCACATGCTCCTTATGGATCAGATTCACGTGTTGCTATTGGTTCAGATTCACATGTTCCCTATAGATCAGATTCACATGTTCCTATTGGACCAGATTCACATGTTCCTATTGGATCAGATTCACATGTTCCTGCTGGAAAAGATTCACATGTTCCTGCTGGAAAAGATTCACATGTTCCTATTGGATCAAATTCACGTGTTCCTATTGGACCAGATTCACATGTTCCTATTGGACCAGATTCACATGTTCCTATTGGATCAGATTCACATGTTCCTGCTGGAAAAGATTCACATGCTCCTTATGGATCAGATTCACGTGTTGCTATTGGTTCAGATTCACATGTTCCCTATAGATCAGATTCACATGTTCCTATTGGACCAGATTCACATGTTCCTGCTGGAAAAGATTCACATGTTCCCATTGGATCAGATTCACGTGTTCCCATTGGACCAGATTCACGTGTTCCCATTGGACCAGATTCACGTGTTCCTATTGGACCAGATTCACATGTTCCTATTGGACCAGATTCACATGTTCCTATTGGATCAAATTCACATGCTCCTTATGGATCAGATTCACGTGTTGCTATTGGTTCAGATTCACATGTTCCCTATAGATCAGATTCACATGTTCCTATTGGACCAGATTCACATGTTCCTATTGGATCAGATTCACATGTTCCTATTGGACCAGATTCACGTGTTCCTATTGGACCAGATTCACGTGTTCCTATTGGACCAGATTCACGTGTTCCTATTGGACCAGATTCACATGTTCCTATTGGATCAAATTCACATGTTCCTTATGGATCAGATTCACATGTTCCTATTGGAGCAGATTCACGTGTTCCCATTGGAGCAGATTCACGTGTTCCCATTGGAGCAGATTCACGTGTTCCCGTTGGACCTGATTCACATGTTCCTTATGGATCAGATTCATGTGTTGCTATTGGTTCAGATTCACATGTTCCCTATAGATCAGATTCACATGTTCCCATTGGACCAGATTCACATGTTCCTATTGGATCAAATTCACATGCTCCTTATGGATCAGATTCACGTGTTGCTATTGGTTCAGATTCACATGTTCCTATTGGATCAAATTCACATGTTCCTTATGGACCAGATTCACGTGTTGCTATTGGTTCAGATTCACATGTTCCCTATAGATCAGATTCACATGTTCCTATTGGACCAGATTCACGTGTTCCCATTGGACCAGATTCACATGTTCCTTATGGATCAGATTCATGTGTTGCTATTGGTTCAGATTCACATGTTCCTATTGGACCAGATTCACATGTTCCTATTGGATCAAATTCACATGCTCCTTATGGATCAGATTCACGTGTTGCTATTGGTTCAGATTCACATGTTCCCTATAGATCAGATTCACATGTTCCTATTGGATCAGATTCATATGTTCCTGCTGGAAAAGATTCACATGTTCCTATTGGATCAGATTCATATGTTCCTGCTGGAAAAGATTCACATGTTCCTATTGGACCAGATTCACATGTTCCTATTGGACCAGATTCACATGTTCCTTATAGATCAGATTCACATGTTACTTATGGATCAGATTCATATGTTCCTATTGAACTGGATCAGAGAATCATCAGGTTCGGTTCTATCTGAATTCCTCTCTGGAAGCAAGCGGGATTTTTAAAATCCGGCTCATCTGGTACCGAGTTGGACTCTCCGATGTCTGTCGGGATTCTGAGTTTTCGCGCTACATGAGGCTCGATGTTCGGTGTGCTGGTCCGGGAACGCTTAGCAGGACTGTTTGGCTCGGTTCGGCTCTGCTCGGCCGGGTCCTTACCTTCCTCTGGATCTCCCACACATTGATGAAGTTCTTCCCCAGCTGCGCGCTGAGCAGAAACTCCCCCCGCAGGACGGCGAGGCTCCGGGCCGCAGAGTTGCCTCCCCGGTAGGAGAGCAGGCTGGAGCCGCTGTGGAGGTCGAAGACGGTGCAGTTCCAGAGCTGGGAGCCCGAATCACTGCTGATTACCACCTCCAGAGGAGCCGCCATGTTGGCTTTAGCGAGACAACAAGAAGGAAAGACTCTTCTTCTTCTTCCTCTTTTTGATTTTTAATGGCGGGTGACATCTAACGTTAAGATGCCTTATCGCCATCTACTGTGCTGGAGTATGGACCAGAGTATTTCCCCCCAGCCTAAATTCTCATATATAATCCTGTTTCCTTCACAAATTTTATAACTGCTTTGTTTATCTTATTATGTTGAACTAATATCTTATTCATTCTTCATCTTTTTCTGTATATGAAATAAATGACGACGTTTAGTTCCTTAGTCTCACAGTTATTGCCATTCATATTTAACTTTGCTGTTGATAATAGATTTTATTTCAGATTTACAATATGCTATTTCCTAGTGATGTTACGTGATGTGCCGAGGCTTCGAGGCGTGTGTCGAGTAATGGAGGGGGCGTTTCCGTAAAGCGCGTATCGAGGATTGCTTCATTTAGGGGAGGAGCCGAAAACGATGACGTCCGAAGCCTCGCTGCCCGGCTGTACCACGTGACTGCTTCGGGAAGTGGCTCAGATGTTGGCGCGGGGTTTGACAGCTTTAGAAACCCCACAGGCTCCATTCAATATGTGGGCTGTTGTAGGCGAGTTGGGTCAGTTGAGAGAGTGGATAGAGTTTTGATAGTTTGGATAGCAGAGTTTGGATAATGGTTATTTAGTTTGAGACAGTTAGTTTGGTGTTTGGAGAGTTTAGGGGGGGAGAGAGAGAGAGAGAGAGAGAGAGAGAGAGAGAGAGAGAGAGAGAGAGAGAGAGAGAGAGAGAGAGAGAAGAGAGAGAGAGAGAGAGAGAGAAAGAGAGAGAGAGAGACAGACAGACAGACAGACAGACAGACAGACAGACAGATAGATTTAGGAGCGCGAGGATAGGAGTAGGATGGAGCCTGCGAGAAAGAGGAGGATTTCTCCTATGTGGGAACATTTCGATTTGATAAGCCCTAACAAGGTAAGGTGAACTGAACATTTGCAGATGCATTAGGTTTGCTTATGAGGAACTGTATTTTTCACAGTTTCTTATTTTCTGTAAAGGTGAGGTGTTTATTGTGCTCCAAGGAGTTGGGGTACAATAATAACACCTCATCCATGTAGTGTCAAAAAGAGAAATCGTTTGAAACCAAAAACTGTGGAGAAATTGTTGTTTCTTAATAAAAATGCATGAAATCATCCAAGTTACACAAGCATTAGCCTGTTCACTGCCCCTCCCTAGTTCCACAGGCACTTTCACTGTCCTCTGCCTGATTAAGCCCAGGCCATTTTTCTAGAGTCACAGAAAAACATTATTACACAACATGCCATATCACATCACACTACTATTTTGGGAATAATTACACACAGAGGATACATTCAAACAATATTTTATTATACACATATGTGTATACATAATTTATGTAGACAAATGATTTCGTCCTACACCTTTTGTGACGTCATTCCCAAGAGCCATAATAGACAAAAATTCAATGCATCACACGTGTTAAGATACAGCTGGCTGTGATTATACACCTGGCCAGTAGGTGGTTTCGTGTGCACATGAAGCTTCAAGAAATGAACCCTTTCTGAACCAGTTGGCTCAAGTGGTTCAATGCCTCATGAGGCTTCATCTCACCATCACTACTATTTCCATAATTCTACCTTGTTTTAAAGACATCTTAGCTAAATGATCTGCCATATCGTTCCCCTCTGTATCTTTATGAGCGGGTATCTTTATTTGAGCTTGTGTAATTCTAAATATAATTTAATAAATCTCATATATCAACTCCATACGACTTTCACATGAGACATTTAAAATGTACATTAGTGACGATAATGAATCTGAACATATATGTTACCGCAAACATTTCCACTGTATACACAGCTAAATGGTCAGCTGCGTCCAGACCCTCCCAATCTTGGAAAAGTCTAGAATCCCCCCCAAAATAAAATAAAATAAAATGAGGAAACATTTGCATTTAAATAATATCAATATGAAAAGGCAAAAGAAACAAAGAATGAAATAAATCTGTCATTTATCTCAGGAAAGAATAAGAATGAAATTTTACCCCCCTCCCCCACCACCATTTTTAGAACAATGGTTCAGTCCAAAGTGTGGGAGGAGCTACAGCAGCTGAACGGTACCGGTTCGTTAGAGCCGCTGAAGTGAGGAGCTAGCTGTTAGCTGTAGCTCTGTATCACAAATAAAATACCCTCCAGTAAGTAAATACTTAAAGCAAAAAATATGTAACACCTTTTATTTACTTTCACTGCTCAATAAGAAGAAACACATTAACAATAAAAATCAGACTGCAGTTTGTTATTTCATTACTTTTGCTGAATCATGATGAGCTGCCTTATTAACAAAACTGATACTTTGCTTTCATAGACTTCAGCTTTTTTGTCAAAGGTAGCAAACATCTCATTCATATTTAACTCCTTAACTTTTAGTTAATTAGAGTTTGAAACTGGAGGGAGGGGCTGAGCAGGTGGACCAGCTCAGAGTGGGGGCCCAGAACAGATAGAAAAACAGAAAGTAATGCTTTTATTTCTCACAGTCTTCAATGTAGAGCCTTTAAAACCACAAAATAAAACCGGAATATTTTTCTATATAAACACTGGTGCTTTAAATGTTGTTTAAGTTATAATTTTACCCCCATATTAATTTCTATCTACCTGTTTTTCTCCGTCACTCAGGACATGGCAAAACTAAAAATGCTTTAAAATAAAACAAGTTAAGAAAACATAATTTAAATAGCCCATAACTTGTATTGGGAGCCATTTCAGTAAATCAAAGTTTATGAGGAATTTTATAAACAGCAGTTTAAAGCCGTATTAAACTGCTGTTTATTAAAGCTCATTAAAGCTATTTTATTTAGAATCTTACATTTTTGTAAAGGTGTTGCAGAGATTAGATTAGACTGAACAAAACCCTAACCCTAAATGTTAGCTAAATTGTGTATATTATTATCAAATATTTACTGTTTCATGTACCTTTATAATGTTATTGTCTTATATGCCTTTATTTGTTTCATCTTGGCATAAAGAAAGTTTCTGTGTTGTTGAATTACTTTGATTCCTTTCTCAGAAGGCCTCTGAGGAAGAGCAGAGAACCGTTTTCAACAGGTTATCGCTCAGCAGAAACCTTTGCATCCTGACCTGCTAGCTGGCTATAAAACCAACTTGCTCAGCTCAGCTCTGTGTCTGGATCAGAATAATCTAGTGTTAGAAAAGCAATAAAAAGAGAGGAGCAGACAAATGTGTTTTCAGAGCGCTAGGAGATTGTAACTGAAAACACATCTCTGTCTGTTCTCCTCACGAATAGAAAAAGAATCTAACTCTCTTGTCTTTTCTGTGTTTGTTAAATCTGTTTTAATAGGTGTCAAACCTAACACTAAGCAACATTTGAATTTTAGTCTTATGTCTCAATAGGTTGCTTACTGAGAATAAAACATGTTTGATGTGCATTATTAGTCATTTTTTACGGAGTCCTCCAGGGGACATGGGACATTTTTTTCTTTTGCGTTCCCTCTCAATACTGTACTGATCAGTTCATGCGGCATAACTGAATCCTGTAAGTCTTTCTTACGGTGGCTCCCATACTTTCTGCCTTAATAAAAGGTTTTGTAAGATTTTTCCATGAATGTTAATATCTCGTTGTGAAATATCTGAAGTTTTATATCTTTCTTTAGGATAGAAATGCACCACAAACCTATGATATAAACAGAAACCTCCCGTAAGTAGGAAAGAAATAAAAATACATCCTAATTTGGACTATTTCTGAGTTATTATCACGGGTAATAAATCATCTGACAGTTTTGATTGTGTCTCTGTGGTTCTGGTTGTCTGAATGGTTTAAAGGGCCATTTTTATGCTCAGTTCCATCTCAACAAACATAAACATGCAGTGAATAAATTGATTTTCAATCAGTTTTTTTCTCCAAAGACTTAATAATAATAAACACAATTTATTATTATAAAACACGGCAAACTAATGATGGTAAAGGGCAGCACTGGGTTAACTCGGGGAATCTCATCTGTCCGTTTATCAATCAATTCCAAACCTTTTCTTTGTTCCGTCACAATTATTGATTTATTCCATTTTGATGATCAGGCTCCAAACTTTGCCAGGACTGACCGCCCCGCTCACCGCTTCCTCATACACACAAAGCCAGCAGGTCAGTGACCTTCCCATTCATACCTGGTGACGTCACGCCCACATCGACACGCCCACCACCCAGTCGCCTGCTCCTGTCATATCAATAATTACTTATTTAATTCATATGGCTCTTACAGAGCCTCAGTGAAAATGTGTTCATTATTATTAACTGTTTGGTGCGAAACACTGATGGATAATCGATTTTTTCCTGCATGTTTATGTCTGTTAAGGCTGAGATGGAGCTGAAAGCAGCTCTTTAAACCATTCAGACTAGAACAACAGAGACACAATCAAAACTGTCAGATGATTTATTACCAGCGATAATAACTCAGAAAGAGTCCAAATAGTTTGGATGTATTTTTATTTCTTTCCTACTTACTGAAAGCTTCTGTTTATATCATAGGTTTGTGGTGCCTTTCTAACCTAAAGAAAGATATAAAATGTCAGATGTTTCACAAGGAGATATTAGCTTACATGGAAAAATCTTACATAACCTTTTATTAAGGCAGAAAGAAAAGCTTACAGTATTCAATTATGCCACATAACTGATCAGTAGTTGCTGACAATAGGCAATAGGCTGTTCTTTATATGTCTATGGAGGCTCTGCCCACTGGCGCAGTGCATTCTGGGAGATGTAGGAAGCAGCATACGAGATGTACCACAGACAGAACCGCTGACCCAACAGAACTTCCTGTTTAATTCCAGAGTTGGGTAATAACCAGCTACATTTACTTAAGTAAATGTGTAAAAAACCAAAACTTTTTGAGGTATTTTTATTATGATTTACGTTTGACTTTTCCTTGATTAATTTTATTTTGAAGTAGTTCTACTCGTACTTGAGTGAAATTTCTGGATTTTCTACCCACTGAATGAAAAACAAACTAGTTTTAACCAAAAACCCAGCAGATTCAGACACACACCTGCAGTTTCTGTTCAACTTTCAGCAGATTTTATTGAAAAAGAAAATCTGATTTGGAAACATTTTCTTTCATCTGATTTTGTTATTTTTTGTTATATGAATTCAGACCATTTCTGTCCTAAAAATACCAACATTTGCTCTTAATTTTATACTTTGGTCTTTCTGGTTATGTAACTTTTAAATATGAAATGATTTATAATTTGATTAGTTACTCAGTACTTCAGTAAACTTTTTACAAAATACTTTTTTACTCTTACTTGACTAATTTCGTGGATGAATATTTTTTTCCTTTTGCTTGAGTAAAAATTTGTTGAGGTATTTCTATCCCTCCAGTTTTTGTTCTCTGTTTTGCTCCAACATGTGGAAACGATTTAATTTGAGATCTGATCAGAACCTGCAGCAGTTTGAACAGCTGGACTTTCTCCAACACTCCAGAACCGAGCCTTGCTGCTGGTTCTGGTTCTGCTCCGGCTGACTATTGACAGGACAGTCCCAACCTTTACCCTTTACTCTAACCTCGGCTCATCAGAAGCTCAGTGATGGGCTCAGAAAGGTCCGGTCCGGTTTCAGATATTTCCCGCTCCAGCCAGGCTGACTCGAATGATTGCACGACTTCCTGCGCAGCCTGTTGGTCTAATCCTGGTGTGCAGCCGGTTGGAGGCGGCTAGTCTACAGGAACCGAGCTCTAAATGAAACTGAAGCTGTTGAACCAGGAAGTTCCAACGGTGCCATGATCAGCACACAGGTTTGTATTTGACCTCTAAACCTGATCTCTGACCCAAAACAAGAAGGTCAGAAGGTTAGTAAATATGACAGTAAATTGTAGAACTAAGAAGAATAGTTCTGCAAGAACACACACACACACACACACACAGACGCTGAGGTAAACACTGTGTCTCATCAGGTTAATTAATCCTGAATAGCTGCTTTGTTTAATCCGGCTTCCTATCACTCTGACCAATCAGGGCTGCTGATGTCATCCTCTCCCTTCCCCCACCATGCTGTGTGTGGGGGGTTGGGGGGTATGTGTGCGTGTGCTCTGTTCTTGTAGCAGCATCAGTGTGAGGAAGAAGCTCATATGAAGCGTCTCTGTTTTCCTTTGAGGGGTGACCACAACCTGCTGACCCCTGACACACACTCTGGGTGAGTCTCACACACACACACACACACACACACACACGCACACACACACACACGCACACACCCCCCACACACACTGCATTAGTAAAAATGTGACTTTAATCATCATCTCAGTGTGGTCAGGGTTTAAAGTGATGGTGGAGCTGAGCTGTTGAGCCTGTGCTTAATGAATGTCTGGAACAGGAAGTTGCTCCAGGTCCACAGGATGTGGGAACATCATCATCTCTGCAAACAACATGGAGTTTGTAGCCTGAATCAAACTGGCAAAACATATTCCCTGCAAACTTGTTTCACGTTGTCAACACAAGAAGTTCTCTGTCCAACCACAAGACAATGAGGACAATGAGTCCAGCGTCCCGCCAAGACAGCGGCAGGACGGCCTGAAGGCCCCAAACCAACCAATAAGCAGCTGGATCCCAACACCAGCTGCAGACGGAGATGCTGGTCCCAGTCTCCTCCAGTAAAACCTACTGGGAGCCAAATGGCTCGTCAGAATCGCTGCAGATTTTCTTCATTTCTCTGAGATTCTGAACAAACACGTCTTGCACTTCTCTTCTGAGTACCTAAAAGGCTGTGCTTCATCAGAACTGCCTGGTTCTGGTCCAGAACCGCCTACACCCCTCGGGATTTATGAAGGAAAGGTGTCTGGGTGTGAGAGCATGTATTGCTTTAAACATCTGAATTTGTTTGTGCTCCAGGTTTTAGGGTGAAAGCTGCACATGAGTTTTTAAATCAGCAGATATCAAACCTCTGCTGCAGAATCTCAGGCTGACCTCTGACCTCTGGTTCATCAGCAACGTTACTGAAAAACCTCCGTGTTGTTCTTGTTACTGAACCGACTGGAGAAATGTGTCGAACTCTCCGGTCCAGAACTCAACTGGTTCCAGTTCAACATGAAGAACTGGGATTTCTCTGTTTCAACAGAAAACTTCCCATCGAAGAGGTCAGAGGTCACATGTGGGATTATTATTCAATATCTATGAGCTCCGACTGTCTCAGGTTACAACAGGAAAGATGATCAGTTACCATGATAACGCAGATGATACACGGCTCTACATTATGATGTCACTAGGTGACCTTTGACCCCATCCAATCACCGAGCAGATGCTGAGAACAGATCAATGTGTGGATGAGAAGAAACGTTCTCCATCTGAACAGAAACTGAAGTTACTGAAGAGGAATAATCTAGACACCACCCAGTTCTACATCATCTAGTTCTACTGGTAGTTTATAAATCACTGAAAGATTAAAGACCTGCTGCTGCTGAATCAACCTTCTGGTTCTGGTTCTGGTTCTGCTCTGTATCAGAACTAGCATTCAGCTTCTATTCACCACAGATATGGAATAAACTTCCAGAAAACTGCAAAACAGCTGAAACACTGAGTTCCTTTAAGACTAAACCAGCTGGTTGGAGCTGATTTTGAAACATAATAAATGAAACATTGATCAATAATCTGAAGTGTATCGATTGATACCCATCAATCGATTGATACCCATCAATCGATATGTGAAAATGTAACGCTTTAGTTACTCACTGCGTTCTACGTCTGTATTTCTGTGTTTTTATAACGTAAAGCACCTGAACTGCCTTGTTACACAAAGAAACTTCACTTATTGGAACCAAACCGGTTATCCCTCGCCGGCCTCTCACTCTCTACCTGTCCTCTGGCTGCAGGTCGGAGGGCTGGGCCTCGCTGCCAGGACACCCGAGCAAACTGTCCACCAGGTGGCGCCGGTCGGCGTCTCCAACTCGCCGCCTACGGTTTGAGGATGAGACGGAGACGGAGGCGGAGTCTCGTTACCTGGAGCGACAGCAGGGGACAGGTGTCCAGGTGTCCAAACCGGACCTGAACCAGGTCAACGTGAGAGGAAGACCGGCGATGACGGTGGCGATGTCTGGAGCCCAGCTGGACCGTCACCTCACTCTGGTTCCACCTGTAGCCAAGGTGAGGGGGCGGGGCCTGAACAGATCCCTCCTCCAGGTGCGGACGGAAGTGCTCAAAGACTCTTATATCGGCTGCATCTCACCTGCTGACTCAGGTGAGGGAGGGGGCGGGGTTGTCAGCAGAGTTGATCAAACAGGTACAAACCAGGCGACAGCTTCACAAGCCCCGCCCACTGCCGAAACACCTGCTAACCCCTATGCCTTTTACCCGGTGGGCACGCCGTCACCCCGGCCGCCTCCCTGCCACCATCATGACCATAAACGTCCTTCCCCTTTAGCCCCTGTAGCTGTGACATCACTGACGATGTCACAGAATGGAGGGCTTCATAACACAATGATGGGAAACCAGCAAGAGAAGAAGAAATCCTCTGATCCTCGACCTGGCTCCGAACTGAAGAAGAGGAAGGACTGCTCATCCTCAGGTGAGAACAGGATTCACCTGTAGACACGATGAGCTCAGACCTTTTGCTGCTGTTGCTCACCTGTAGACCAGGTGGAATCACCTGGACCCTCAACCAGGATGATTTCCCACCTGCTCAAACATCCAGGTGGTCAGGCAGAGCGAGCTGCAGGTAATCGGAGGAATAGCTGTTCTTTGACTGGTGGCTAACTTTTGGTGGCTAACTTGCTGGCTAACTGTTGGTGGCTAACTGTTTTTGGCTAACTGTTGGTGGCTAACAGTTGCTGGCTAACTGTTGCTGGCTAACTGTTGGTGGCTAACTGTTGCTGGCTAACAGTGTTTGTTTCCACTTATAAACAGTGATTTATCAGAGGAACTATAATGAACTGAACTGAACTATAATGGGCTTTAAATCTTTTTTCCATTTAAAACAAAGAAATCAGGTAATTTTTTGAAATCTGTTGGCTCTGCCTCATCAGCAACACCTGAACAGAATCATAATTGACCTTAAAGAATCAATTATTAAGGAAGTTTTAAAGTAAAAAGCTGTTTTTACACAGAATGTTGCTGCTTTTTGTGTCTTAAAATCTTTACTTTTCAGTTAATGACAAAATGTGAACTCTGTCGTCAAAAGGCAGAAGGTTTCTCCTGACCAGGGGTCAAAATCAGGGAAAACTTGATGGCAGGTGAAAGGTAAACCAGAACCAGATGGTCCGTTTCAAAACAGAACCGGGCCAAACCTGCATGAGCCATTCTTTGCATTTATTTGGACACAATGAGCTGAAAATCTGAGACAGAAGGTGGAGAAAACTGAAAAACTCATAAGAGAAAATAAATTTCAACACATTTTACAATATTTATAAAAAACATAAACATTCATTGGTGACATCACATTTCTGGTCCACAGCTGAAGACAAAGCCCCGCCCACCTCAGGTAGCCCAGAGGGACACCGCAGACATCCAATCAGAGAAGAGCTCCACTGTGTTGTTTCACTTCCTGGGCGGTGAGTTTAAACCCTGACTGATGACATCATTAAAACCAGACTGATGACATCATCATTGCAATGTGACCCATAATATTCAACAATTATTTACTGATGGAGTGGGAGGATATGACTACAGAGAAAACCTCAACTTCAGAACTTTGAATGTTCCAACAACAATAAAAAGAATCTGCATTTCTGTCATTGGAGTGAAGATCTGGAATAAAGTCACTAAAGAGCTGAAGCAAAGTCCAAACACGAGGAATTTTAAGAAAAGACTCAAAATGGTTCCTATTCAAAAGTATAAGGATGAACAGGGGTGATGAATTACAGCACTGTGGATGACTTGGGCAAATGTTTGTCTATGTGTGTGTAAATATATGTGGGTGTGTACAGTAAATAGGTATATATTATTTATGTATATATGCAGGTAGATGCGTATGTATATACATAGGTGTATGTATTACTTTCATCTGGTTCAGGACATATTGTTATAGTTATTATTATTGTTTTTTTGGAAAGGATACTGGAAACAGGAAAACTATTTATTTAGTTTTGGAAATAAGTCCAGATTTCACTGGACTTATTTCGATCAGTTCTTAAAGATAGGCAACAAGATTCTATGAAACAGTGTCATTGTTTTTAAATTGTTTTTATTGTTTTATACTTGTGCATATGTATTCATTGTTTTTATCTTGTAACCAGGTTGCTATGTATTGCAAATTTTTGCTCAGGTCCCTCTTGAAAATGAGATCTAGATCTCAGCGGGGTTTACCTGGTTAAATAAAGGAATATATATATATATATATATTTATGCTATGAATTAATGAATGGAAAAGGGATATGATTATATAAGTTAAACTTCATCATACTCCTTTTCAGACTCACAGTCACCAAATAAGTGGTGTATTTACATGTATTTGAGTATGTATGTTTGATATAAAGGTATTGTTTTTTCACTTAGAAACATGAAAGTATTTAATATTATTATGTTTTGTTGGTGAAATGTCTGTCTGAAATAAATTATCATCAAATCAAATCAAACTCAGTGTTGCCTCCCCAAGGCTGTGTAGGAGTATTGGGGCTGGAACAATAAATAACCAGGGAATGAAGAGACAAAACCAGGAGGGTTTAGTTGGTTTTATTCTTCAAAAATAATCTAAAATAATCTTAAGTGTGAAGGTGAGAATCTAGGAGAAAAGAAAGCAGAGAGCAACAACAAAATCCAGGGTTTCTAGCAAAAGACAATCCACCATCAAATCAGCACAACGCTGCAGCACACATGCTGCCCAGTTGGCCAAGAGGCACTGAATCAGTTCCCACCCAGCATGATACTCTGCTAATCAAGAGGCAGAGTGAAACCAGCTAAAGCTCCAGGAGCGCAGCAGCAATTCTCCCAATTCTCCACTTCCTGCTTTAGCCCCGCCCCCTTTCGGGTTCTATTTCCAGACTTCTGCTAAACATAGATCCAGGCGGACTTCCGTGAAGTATATTACCCACAATTCTTTGCTGCATGTGTTGTTTTGAATTAAAAGGTGGAAATATAGTTACAAAAAAATTGGTATTCAAATGTAAAGATTGGAATAATTGTTGTTTTACTCTACATAGTATTTGATAGTATCTGATAGTATTTACATTGAATTTGTTCAGTATTCAGCAACTCATAACAAAACACATCTGAACGACCAAATATCTCCTGTAAAAACAATGTCTACTCTAAAATCGATTGCTTCTTGTACTTTTTTGAAAATGCTTGAATGGTGACTGGTCGGCCATTTTAGATGCGGAGGCGAATTGTCCCAATTCTCACATTCTGAAAAAATTTTTTTTTACCCCTCCAGGGGGCCTTTTGTGGGCTCTAGTGTCCCTTATATGACAGTGGGCTGACAGGAAAGGAGAGGGGGGAAGACATGCGGCAAATGTCGTCAGGTCCGGGAGTCGAACCCACGACGGCCACGTCGAGGACTCAAGGCCTCCAAATACGGGTCGCGCTAACCGCTACGCCACCACGGCACACCCCAATTCTCACATTTTTACTTCTTGTAACCTCGAACCCTGATGTGCACTTCAACTGAGTCCACACCTCATAGAAGGCGCAGGGCGAGTTTTGGGACCGGACTCAGTCTGAGCCACCAGAACCTGCAGCTGCTCTGGTGGTTCTGCAAAACCAGCTGACGTTTTGGACTCCGATTGGTTTAATCTAAAGCTGAAACTGAGGTTTAGGGTTAACGTTGAGGAATCCGATTCAGGCCGGTTCTAACTTGTTCTTCATAACTGGCCTTTAAACTGCCAACCAATCAGGAGCAACTTTAATAAATCTGAGATTAAATTAACTGACGACAAGGAAACAGAAAACAATCATTGCCAATATTGCAGATAAAGGTAAAAACAAATTTCCAAATTTATTTTTGTAGTGAAAGATATATTTATCTGATGAATCCAATTCCAGTGTTCTGATCTCTGATCAGTTTTTCTTAGAAATGAACTAATCTGTTCTCTTTTGTTTTCTTCAGATTCAGTAGAGATGGACCCTCTCGTCTCTCTCTGCATCACCTTTTGTCCTCGGTCAAACTGAGCAAAACTCGAACCGGCAGCCTTGACCGACTGGTTCCCCCGGTTCCTGACCGTCTTCCCAGTGACGGCAGGAAGTCCTGCAGCCTGTGGAAGAAATCTCCTTCTGCTCAGTCTCTCTGTGTGGGAAGATTTTCTGTTTTAGATCTTGATTTTTAAATACTAGACATGTTCTTTTGCTGAGTGGCTCTCCTGTCTATCCTACAGGGGGCGCTGGAAATCCAAATGAAGAAGTCGTCAGTGCAGAGTTTTGGTTCTGAGGAGAGCAAGAACTGCAGCGTAGATTACAGACCTGCAGATGAGCAGTAAAACAGCCACTTGCATTAGCTGACCACCGTCCCACCCAATCAGAGCTCAGTTTCCTCCGACAGGCTTCTAAATCCATGTCTGAGGTCAGAGGTCATCGGCCAGCCCCGCTCAGGGAGATTGGTCGGTCGGGTTCTTCAGGTCTGTTCTGATGGACTGGTTCTGTTGGAAATTAGTCCACCATCAGATCAGAGTTTTGGAAACAGGCGAACCACAGGACAGAGCGAGCGTCCAAACTGGAAACCACTGAAACCAGTTTAGTCTGCAGCGCTGAATGTAACGAATGGAATTATTGGCCCCTGATTTTTGTTTTGGACAGTTTTGAGCCAGCTCAGCTTTCTGAGTTATCAAAAGTCCTAGCTTCTTCCAAACCTTTGACATGCATATTGGATCCACCAGCTGCTAACGGGGCGGCGGCGGCGGCAGGAGTTAGCCATGCAGTCAGTGGATCGCCGGATCGATTCCCGGCCCTCGTTGTTTGTGTCCTTGGACAAGACACTTCACCCACCTGCTGGCATAAAATGGCAGCTTTGCTTGTCAGTCGCCTTTGCAATATAAAGGGCATTATAAATAAAATTGATTATTATTAATTGCTGCTGGATAGTCTGAAGGAGCTGAGTGGGGGAGGATCTGCGCCTTGAAGCGGGGCTAGGTACGCCCAGGCATTTTGCATCTAATTATGTGCCATGGAGACTTTAGGATTTCTCAGACATGGAAGATTCAAAGCAACACTCCAGGTTTGTTTTTGATGAGAGAAAAACATGAAAACATGATTGAAAGATCAAAAAGTCAATTTTACATGATACTGGCCCTTTAAATTCTGCTTTAGGGTTAAATGGGTCCTTAGTGAGATGAAGGGTTGGGATAATCTGAGTAGTGAAACCTTCATCAACAACCTGAAGTTCCAGGTGTGTACATGCAAGAAATCGCGGATGGCAGCAGTTAGCAGCGGTACGCTGGCCTCCGTCTGTTGGAGACGAGATCCTGGAGGTGAACCCGACCACCACTGTGCGTATCCTCAGACAAAAACCGCCTCCGTACTCTGGTAACTGACTGCTTGGCGGTTCCAGGACGGCTTCCTGCCACACTGGAGTCTTCTGGTCATGACCATAAACTAGAGCGGTTCTTTGAAGGTGTCACTTTAACTCGGTGAAGGAGGCCAGTGGAGCAGCTCAGGCAAAAAACAAGCTAATCAGTCTTTAGAAACATTTTGTCACCCCCGCTGTTCACTGGTGGAATAATACAACAGGAAGTGGACTGGAGTTGGACCAACAACTCTGTTTTAAATGTCTATATTCACACAAAGTTAAAAGTATGAAACATATTTTTACCTCTTAAGTTTCTGCTTCTAATTTTCAAAATGTTGAAATGAATGGAGTCTAATTCCTGGTTCCTCCGGGAACGGAGTTTCGGAGTTTCTGGAAGCAGAAACTCCGTCTGCTTCCAGATTCACGTTTCAGCTTCGGTTCAATGGTCCCGATGTCAGAGAAACCAGCAAGAAGGTTCTGATCCAGCTGGTTCAGTCGCCTAGCCCTGTTAGCGGAGTCATGCTTACACCGAGCCCTACTTGCATGCTATGCTAACGCCTAGCCTTATTAACATGCTACACTAAGGTCTAACCCTGTTAGTGGAGTTATGCTAACGTCTAGCCCTGTTAACATGCTACACTAAGGTCTAGTCCTGTTAGCGGAGTTATGCTAACGCCTGGCCCTGTTAGCATGCTACACTAAGGTCTAGTCCTGTTAGCAGAGTTATGCTAATGCCTAGCCCTGTTAGCATGCTACACTAAGGTCTAGTCCTGTTAGTAGGGTTATGCTAAGACCTAGCCCTGTTAGCATGCTACACTAAGGCCTAGCCCTGTTAGCGGAGTTATGCTAACGCCTAGCCCTGTGAGCATGCAACACTAAGGTCTAGTCCTGTTAGTAGAGTTATGCTAACGCCTAGTCCTGTTAGCATGCTACACTAAGGTCTAGTCCTGTTAGCAGAGTTATGCTAATGCCTAGCCCTGTTAGCATGCTACACTAAGGCCTAGCCCTGTTAGCGCAACTTTTGCCACCGCCTAATTTTAAAGAATCCTTATTTTGCATGAACTGAGTGTATACATGAAGCTATGAAGACTACATTCTAGGAATGTGCAATATAAACGTATACAGTAGAAATGTTAGAAACTTGTCTGAAGATATAGAGCTGCAGTCTGCCGGCTAACTGTGGTAAAGCTGGTTGATGATGTAACCAGTTACATCCAGTCGCGTTTCCCCATCAGATACTGTTGGCAGCGTCTCCTCGCTGCCCAGGTGGCAACATTTTCGCAGCTTGTTCAGCGATCTCATCTAGTGCGCCTTGCTTGCGCTGCAAGGGAACTATGGACACAGTGAAAGCTCAAACAACGTGTTTTGGCAGATTTGTTCTACTTTTTTCACTTTTTTGCAACTGCATTCTCATCAGACATACATACACACACACTCACCCAACCCCTAGTGATCTACGCGCTGTATGAAAGGTGTGTGAATAATGATTGACCGAAACCATGTGACTTTGGGACCTTTACTCAGCTGAAATAAAGCGAACTGCTCCTTTATTAAAGCTGGAGTTTCCAACAAGATGCTTTAATAAAGTTGATCAGTCAGAAATGAAATGTTTCATTGCGGTAAAGCTGACCAAACTGCTGCCTCTTGTCACACCTGATGATGTGTAAAGCCATGATTGACTGCTTCTTGGTCAGCTGTTCTCATAAAGATAGCTCATTTATCAGACTTCCTGTTGCTACTTCAGAATAAGAGTTTGTCAGAAGCTGCTGCTACTTCTAAGCTGACAGTTTACCATAGAGCGAGGCTTTTATTGTGAAGGAGCAGCAGGAAGTGTGGTTGAGGACTCAAATCTAAATCGTAAACAATTTCAATAATCTGAATTCAAACGTCAACATGTCGCTTAAATAAAACTGTTTAACAAACTAAAGGTTTTCAGTAAACAAAACAAACACAAACAAAATGTAGTGTTTTTAAGTGAATTCCACCAAATTAACCAGTTAGAGCTCAAATAAACCAGTTAAAATGAACCAGTTTAAACTGATCTAGTTTAGAATGAGGTTTGCTTCGGTTCTGGAGAAAATAAAACGGATGTTTGGGTCAGGGTTCTGGTCAACCAGACTTCTGGTTTTGGTTTCTCATCCAGAACTAGGGGTGCATTGATTTATCGGCCAGCCGATTCATTGGTGCAGATTTCCTTCGTTTTGGGAGATCAGTGATCGGGCGATCTGATCTACATCAACAAAGCTCTAAAAATCAGCCACTGTCCTCTGCTGAGGTTAGACTGTTAGCCCCGCCCACCAGGCTAGCTCCGCCCACCCAGTCCTGTCTGCATCTCTGCAGTAACAATAGTTACTGTTACCCAAATAAATAATTAATTTTATTTATCGACATTTCAGACAAAGAAAGTCGGAATCGGCAGCTCAGGCTTTTTAAAGATCGATTATCGGCCATCGGTCAGAAAACTGCAATCGGCGCACTCCTATCCAGAACCTCCAGAACCTGGCCATGTTTCTCCTGCTGCAGTCAGGAGCCAATCAGATTGAAGCTCAAACGGGTCAAAGTGGTTCTGAGTGAACAGAATGGACCCAGGTTCTGCTGAGTCATCAAGTCCGTGTTGGACAAGAACTGGTTAGACTGGTTAAACTAGTTGGTTTTAGAGTTATGCTAGGTACTTTCAGAATATTAAATAAAAAAACAAAAACAAACTGAACAGACTTTTTTTTCTCTGAAATAAAGTTCAACATGTGAAAATCACAGCAGGAACATGTTGGACCGGACCGGGTCCAGAGGGCTGGGATCAGCGGTTTGGGTCGATGTCATGCTTCAGTCAGAGGATGAAGAAGAGGATGATGACGATCAGCAGGATCAGCAGCAACACTCCAATCGCACACCACTGGCGGCGATCTGAGGAGAAACCAACCAATCACTGATCAGATAGACGGACACGCCCCTAAAACACACACAGCTCTGTCCAATCAGAGCTCAGAATCACTGAATTCTACCCAATGGGCTCTTTGCACCTGCCGCGCTGACGTCACAACTGCATGATCTCTTGTTTGTTTCTGAACTAGAACTCCGACACCAGAGCTGCTCTACTGTTAAGCTATGGGCTTGTTGTTCCTCAGGCTGCAGAAGCAAAAAGCCTGAACCGTAAAATCCCCGTTACTTGGTCTCTGACACTAACGACAATAAACCACGTAATATACTTGAAAACAAGCTAAAAACATTGTCCGTTAGAATGGATGAAAAATGTTTAGATACTTAAATAGCACATTTTTACAAGAAAATGTCCGAGAATATTGCTTACTAGCATAAGCTAAAGCTAATGTTAGCCACAAAGCTTAAAGACAGTAAAACTCACCTTCATATCTGTGAATTTATAACGAGGCGAACATCTTAAAACTTTTCTCCAGCTACTTGCTGGGGCTTCGGATCGATGTTCATTATGAATTGTTACCTTGGACAAGCCCTGCAAACACCCAGTGGAAAGAGCCTTTTTCAATAGATCGGAAACGATCGAGCCGCTTTTCCCCGAACGCAGAAGCTGAGGTGCAAAGAGCCCATCAGAGCCCAGGCTGAGCTTCTGAAAGCGTAATGTGAACAGATTACCGCTGTTCATGTGTGAGACTTTAGCTAGTTTCTTCATGACGTTGTCCAGGCGGGACTGAGTGCTGTCCATCTCATGTCCAAAGTCGTCCAGCATCCTGAGGGACAGACAAGACTTAGCAACCAGACTGGACCAGAATGGGACCAGAACTAGGGTCGTTGTCTACAAAAACCTGAAATTAGATTCAATTCAATGAAGAGGCAGGCTCACAAATACGCTTATAAAATATGTCTACAGTGCTAGCATCTTTTTTTTACTCCAGTCTTTAGTTTTTGATTCATCTTCATTAAGTTTAATAGTTGAACTCTGACCTTTCCCAGACATTTATAGCTTTGTGTTCATGTTAGCGGCGGGATTTGATTCCTGCATTGGTCACTCAGAAACATCTCCCAGCTACGTGCCGCCATGATGCGCTCCGCCACCCATTTTTTGAGACTGGGATGATATGAAATTCATCCATAAAGCTACACTTACGTTAAGAATCAACTACAGAACAGGCGCCGGCCGTGTCCAGTCTATTCGCTCACCTGTATAAATACTCCTGCAGCGTCAGCAGGCAGCAGCTCCGGGAGGAGAGAAGCTGCCGTACGCCCGTCAATGTAAGGATACTTATTGGTCTCCCAAAATGATAAAAGCTCAGACATTATCATAAATGAATAAAATCCTCCCAGACCGAACTTGAAAACTGGACATTATGCTGCTAGCATTGGCACTTAGCCGGAACACGGTGAACTAAATAATAGAACATGTTTACTGAAGGCAGATCAAATTTCCTCGAGGAATTTTAATAATAGCAGGAACTCGAATCATTTGAGGAACCAGAACCAGAACCCAACCCAACCCAACCAGGCTGAGTGCCGTCCATCTCATGTCCAAAGTTGTCCACTAAACTGGTACCAAGACCGGTACCGGAATGGTACTGGAACCAGAGGTAAACCCAACTGGACCAGTTGGTAGTTCCACAGTCAGAACTGGGTTCTTACCCGGCCTGCTCGTCCAGCTCCAGGCCGATCCGCTCCGACATGTTCTTCAGAACCCCAATGGTTCCGGAAACCCGCTCCAGTTGCTCGTCCTGCTGCTCCGCGATCAGCTGCAACACAGAGTGGCGGGTCAAAACTGGAACCAGAGGCTGTGGTTCTGGAACCGGCAACCAGAACCACAGCAGCAGGTTCTGGTACCTGCTGCTGTGTCTGCTGCTCGCCGATGAACTCAGAGTTGGCGCTCTGCGGCCGGCGGTCTGGTGGGCCGAACCGATCGGAACCAGGCTGCCAGATGGGATCCCGGGCACCTCCCAGCAGAACCTGCAGAACCGACCAGAACCAGAACCCGTTCAGATTGCGATCAGGAAGAGACTCGACCAATCAGAGAGCTCCAAATGAGTCACAGCAGCCGATTGGCTGTTGAGGGCCTGTACCTGTTTGCCATGTCTGTCAGCAGAACCAGAACCAGCTGCTGGACCCAACATCTGTTCTTTCATGTCCTGTTAAACAAAGAACCAGCTGAGTTCCAGGTCGGACCAGCTCCGAGGACCCGGTAGGGGAAGGTCAGACCTACCTGGACGGTGCGGCGGGTGCCGGTGATGAAGGCCTTCCTCTTCGTCAGTTCGGCGGCATCCAGGTGGAACTTCCTGGGGTTGGACTCCACGATGCCTTCAGGGACGTCAAGGAAAACGGAGACATGGGACGGGGACCTCGGGGACAGAATGGAGGACAGACTGGGGGACAAGGATACTGATGGTCTCGTCCAGGTCCTCCAGGTCCCACTCGATGGACCGCAGGCCGTTCCGCAGCTCATTGGTCGTCCAATCCGCTTCCTCCCTGGAGGCTCCGCCCACTTCCGGCTGCAGCTCCACCCAGCGGCGATGGAGACTCTGGGCAGCCTGGACCGCCTTCTCCACTTCCCTGCACACAGGGAACCAGAACCCAGTCAGAGCCAGAACTAGAACCGGGTTTAATTTCCCTTTGGGATTAGTAATGTATTCGTGAACTGGACCTATTCGGTCCAACTGGACCTCTGGCGTGTCGGTAGGACTTGCAGGTAGGGTTACCTGCTCAGGTGTGTCAAGGAGGGTCAGTTAGTGCAGATTACCAGGCTAACCAGCTGCGGGCTCAGGTCACGTGCTCATCACGTGACCCTCTGTTGCGTGCTAAACATCAGGTCCAGTTTCAGATATTTGATTTTTCGTCTGAACCTGAGCGCCGCCATGACACCTCGCAGCATTTCTGTTGTTTCTATTCAGTCTCATCACGTGACCAGGTTAGCAACTGATGCTCCTCAGCCAGCGGAACTGGTTAAACTGGTCAGACTGGTGCCGGTCTGTGTTCTAATCTGACCAGTTTAACCGGTAACTAGGGGTTCGGCATCGGTTCGGGCTCGGTTTGACGCTAGCTGCTGTGGCTGCGGAAGTTCTGACCCTTTAACGACGAAGAACGGATCTTCCATGGACATGGTGCCGGTTCTGGTTCACTCCATCCCTAAGACGTCCCGGTCCGGATCCACCGATTCGGCTTGGTTCTGATTACTGCCCAGTTCTCGTCACCGGGGTAGCCGCAGCTAACTGCGCTTTGTTTACATGTAGCAACGGAAACCACGCAGTGACGTCACTTCCTAGTGAACTGATCAAGTCCTCCTGCTGGTGGACTGGAGATGGCAGCGAAGGAAAGAAAAACCTGAACAAGTTAATTTTAAGTTAAACGTTTCATTCATTTCCGTTTCAGTAGCAGAACTGAGGGGACACTCTGGTTCTGATCCAAACCCTCTGGTTCCGCTGGAGGAGATGCAGATACCTAAAAATGATTTATCCATGAACAAACAACATCTTAGATTTTTGAGAAAATAGCAGATCAATAGAAAATGTGATGTCACACAATCCAAAAGGGGGGCAGTAATCTACCTACAAGCCGTTCAGTTCAGTTCATTTATTCAGCACCAATTCACAAGTGATGTCGTCTCAAGGCACTTTACAAGAAAATAATTTCAATTCAATCACCCATCCATTCTGACTGGACCCTGGCTATCAAACAATTCAGATAGATAAATCTTTATTGTCATTGTCACAAGAACAACGAAATTTAAAAAGTGCCATCAGTCAGTGCATATGCTTAAAGACAAAAAATAACTGTCTAACAATTCACACACAATGTAAGAAATAAATAACAAGCTAAGTTAATTATTAAAATTAGTTTAGAAAGTTTCTATCTGCAGATTGCATCGAGTTGTTGACCCACAGCATTACTCCTCCTGACCGTCACGGGACAACGGTGGAGAGAAAACCACCCCTTACGGAACCTCCAGCAGAACCAGAGCAGGGACCGGGTCAGTACCAGCGGTCGTCTGGAGCTTAGAGCAGACAGAACATAAGATCTGAGCCAGGAGAACTTTCTATGTTACAGTAAAAAGTTAATATTAGGAGAGGAAGAATGACTAAATAATGTCAGCCAATGGCTTGCCTCCAGGAAGTGACCACAGCCAATCAGAATGCCAGACCAGGTGTTGCTTATCCAAGCTGAATGGAAAAGCAGGAGGCTGAGGATCACATGGCAACAACTAATTCATAATTCAAATAAATGAGAAAATACTTTATTGATCCTAAAGAAAAACTAAATGTTGTCGTAACTCATATCGTCCCAGCATCTTCCAACAGTTGTTGTGGATCTCCTGTAGCAGTCAGTGTTGAAATTAATTGGAAGAGGCATCTGACAGTGTCATGACAGCTCAACATCCGGGCAGCAGAGACAATAATCCACAGCAACACGTCCCGGATAACTCCATCAGCTATTAGCATGCTCTGCTAATCCACCTCTTTGCTGCTTCTCTGTAATCTCTGCCCTTATGGTTACTTAACAAGTTGATAAAGTCAGCTGTTTGTTTCTGGAGCCCTTTACATTATTGTACAGTCAAGGATAAACAGCCCTGAGCATTATCTCTACCAGACTGTCTTCAGTCAGAGAATTCTCCATGTATGCTGCAACATAGATCTCTACAGGAGAGCCTTCCTGCCGACAAACATCAAAATCTACAAAGATTTTTGATGAAATTTATGCGCTACAATAACACTTAATTTCTCCCTGAGATTAATAAACTTTGATTTACATCAATTCCAACTCAATTGAATGTTTGAAATGCTATCTTTAGTTTTAAAAGTTTAAACATGTCACTTTAGCTCATTAACTGCTATATGTTAATGTCAAGTTATTTTATACAGCACATTTATAAACAGCCGCTGACCACAGTAACACCAGGAAAAGATCCGTTTTTAGAGAACTTTTAAAATAAGATCTTTTAAAACTGTAGTTTCTCGGCCTGTCCAGCAGAGGGCAACAGCTTCTGCCAGCTCCCATATACACACAGAGGAAGCTGTATTCTCGCGAGACTCTGTTTCTTTGTGTTGAGAGGAGCGTGTCAAGCTGCAGACTTTAAACTTCGTTTCTAAACTAAGCGAACCATCGGTCGAATCTGAACCGAACCTGTATACTACTGGGTCTTATTCTGCTTCACCTGTGCCTCCTGTCCAGGTGAGTTGTATCAGTGAACCTGTTAGCTCCCGTTAGCTTGTTAGCACTTTATTAGCTCCGCGTGCTCAGTTTGAGTCCTCTCAAGTGCTAACGTGAGAACCGTTTCGGTCCGTTTTGGCTCGGTTCGGTCATTGTTAACCTTGTACAGCAGGGGTTTACGGTCTTTAGAACCGAAACTGGTAATGTTTAGAGATGGATGACGTCATAATCCGTCAAATGGCGGCTCTGTTCGAACCTAGTTAGAATCAGAGATCAGTGACATTGTTCCCGGGCAGAGGAAGGGTTAGGGTTCCAGGTGGATCCGGATCAGTTGTCAGGAACTTAATGATTGCAGCTGAAGGTTAGATTAAAGTGGTTGGGGATGATCAGGTAGAACATCAGGGGCGGGAACCTCCACTGGTCGAGAGGCAGCCATGTTGGTGAAGTCATGTGATCAAAGTGTTCTGAAACTGACCAATTAGCTTCCTTTTCCAGACACAGTAAAACCAGCTGACCTGTTTCCATGGCAGTGAGACGAGGACACATCAGGTACCTGAAGGTGAGCCCACCACTGATGACACCTGCCAAACATTTCCATGGCAACCAGGATGCGACAGGTTCCCTAAAACCTGGTGCTTCAGGATGTTAGGGAACATTCAGAGTTTGATCCACCATCAACTGGTTCTGTTAGCGCCCTGCAGAGAAATGGACCGGTACTGGTACTTATCAACTGACTGGTACCGATCTGTACCAGTTCCATCTAAGCCGATTAAGCTGATCTCATTATTATTTGGACTGTTTTATAGTCGTGCCTCCTGATTGGCCGGTCCTTTACCTCAGAGTCTCATTATTTCAGCTGATTTAAATCTCAGAACCAATTCAGTCCCAGAACTTCTAGCTTTATCCTGGTTCTGACACCAGGCTGTACCAAGCTTAGCATTATGACCTTTGACCCTACTTGTGTGTGTTCAGGTGTGTGAGGTCCAGCCGACTCAAGGTGAAGTCAGAGACACTCAGATTTCCTCTAAAGGAGCAGCTGTGAAGGTACGCACCGCTTTCTGATTGGCTCCCTCTGGCTGCTCTCTGATTGGCCAGTATGTGTTCACCTGATGCATTTCCCCACCTGTGTCTCAGGAGCTATACGACAACGGCTTCACCGAGACGATGATGGAGGAGGATGACGACTCGCGGACCAACCTCATAGTTAACTACCTGCCGCAGAGCATGAGCCAGGACGAGCTGCGCAGCCTGTTCAGCAGTGTGGGCGAGGTCGAGTCGGCGAAGCTGATCCGTGACAAGGTGGCAGGTAACGCTGGCGCCGCTGGCTAGGGCCGCAGTACCACTGCCAAACGCTAGGGTTATGAACCATGATTTATGATTTTAACTTACGGATCATGATTCAAATCGACCCAGTTCTGTCTAAATGGACTGGATCTGTGTGAAAACTAAGTCCCGCCCCTCACACATTTAGGATTCAGCAAGAAAACAGGGGGCGTGGCCAGATGGAGGGGCGTGGCCAGGTGTGAGGGCTGAGATCAGAATGCGGAGGCCCTTAGCCGCTCGTTGCTGCTGTTTGTCGCTATTTTTAACTTTTTATCCAAACCAAGAAATAACAAATCTGGAAATGTTTTTCTGTGTTTGGAGAAATTTACTGCGACATGCTCAGCTGCCATGTGGAGGCCCTCGGCCCCTCCCTCCCTCAGCGCTGCAGGCAGAGCAGATCACTGCGTGTTGCTGATCAATCACACATTGATAAAGCAGGGCTATCGATCAGCTATAGTCGGCTCCTGGCTTGCCACCAGGGGGAGTGGCTGAGTGATGGAAGCTTGAACGTTTTAAACCAATAGAATCAAACTGCAGAAGCACTGTTTCACCTGAAGGGGGCAGCACTGTGATGGTTTTAGTCAAAATATTGCAGAACTAAACAAATTTACACAAAAATGTCAAAATTAGCTTAGAAATGTAAAGATCGAACCCTAAATAACATAATAAGTATTTCAGAAAAAAAACAGATGATTTGTTAAATGTTCTGATCCAGCAGTTCTCCCAGTATGTGGACCAGTACTGGGACCCATCAGCCTCTCCATAGAAAGCGCTAATCCTGCTCTGCTTCTGAACCCAGTTTGATCAGTAGAACCAGTGGTTCTGTGTCTCCGGTTATTTTTCTCAGCTGTTTTGTTTTTTTTATTGACTTTGTGATTGTTTCTTTTTTTCTTTTTTTTCTAAACAATTTTGTGGATTTTTTTTTGCCTGGATGATTTTTTTGCTGTTGAATTTGTAATGTTTGTTGTTTTTGCTGGGGCGCTGGCAGGTTATCGGTTTTCTGGTTCTGCTGGAGTCTATTGGGCGGAACCAGTTCTGTTTACATTCAGAACTTTGTTTTTTTTTTATTTTTATATATATATATATATATATATATTTGTAAAAATGTTTTGATGTCTTTATTTTTTTTCAGGAGTTGTAAAATTATCAGAAAAATGTTTAAAAAATGTTTTTGTTCTGAACAAGTTGAGAAACCGGAGCAGTAAAGGTTCTGTCAGAATCCAGCCCAGCTCAGGTCCAAACTCCAGCAGGAAGTTCTTCACCTGATCGGATGCTTCTATAGTCACCGGGTCAAAGCTCTGATGGCTGAACCCGGTTCTGGTTCTGGTTGGCACAGGAAAAAGTATTCACACATCAGGGTTCTGATGGGTCGGTGGCGCTGCTTCTCCTCCATGAGGCGAGCACACCTCAGAGTCTGGGGACTGGGACCGGTTCTTCTGTTGTTCAGACATTGTCTCTGATTTTCAGACTTTGTTCAGTGTTTCCAGTTTAAAATAAACCCTTGTTGCCACGGTTATAGCCAAAGCAAAAACACCAAAAGTCCTTACAGCTGCCCACCAATGGAGAAATGTTTCTGTGGAACCAGTTACCCAATTGGGTCGGTTGACCTCAGTCCTGATCAGCCCTGCAGCTGATTAGTCTCCGTCTACCTGCCAGGCACTGCTGCCGCCCCCTCAGGTTAAAAAAATCTGTTTATTGTGATTTTAGTCTGAGATATTTTCTTAGGCTGCTTTCACACTGCAGCCTGAAGTGACCCAATTCTGATTTTTTTTGACATAATGAGACCTGTATTGATCTTTTTATGACAGTCTGAACAACACAGGTCAGATTATTTTCGAATGCGACCCATATCTGATACGTATCCGATTCAAATGCAACCTAACGTCCAGGTCGCATTAATTCCACCTGAACGTCACTGATATTCAACAAATGTCCCTATTCTGCGTCCTAACACATACAAGCAGGAATAAAAACAACAACTATAACTGACTGTAATGAGGATCAAGTTGTTAATTTTCTGCTTTGGTCAGACAACAACTTCAAGTGTGTGAGCTATGCTCCACCGTTAGCATCCATGTTTACTTCAGCAAACACTGAAGACTTCTTTTCATGGCAGTTGGCAGAACACTGAGAACGCTGATGTTATTGCGCCCTCTAACAACACTTTCAGGTTGTTGGCCTGTTCACACTGGAATACATACAAGTCACATTTCTTTGGAAGTGTGAACGGCCCCGGCATTGTGTCACTTCAGGCTGCAGTGTGAACGCAGCCAGAGTTTCTTCAAAGTTCTGGGAGGTCGATGTTAACTCTTTGCTCTCCTGCATGTTCTTGTTTTTATTTGATTTTTGAATACAGAATATGGTTCCCCTTCTGTCACCATGGAAACCACGGGCTTGCCTGTCCCCGTAACCATAGCTACCATGGGTTCTCCCTTTGGCATAGTAACTGAGACCCTCCTGATCCGAGGACTTTCAGATCAGATAAAAAAGGTTCTAAGCAGCTCCTTCCGACCAATCAGCTGTCAGAACCTGACCTGCTCAGACAGAAGCATCCAATCAGAACCCTCCTACTGGGTCAGAACCAATGCTAGTTAAAGCTGATAACCATTAGCTAACAAGCAGCTAACATGTAGCTAGCCAATAGTTAACTACAAGCTAGATGTAAGTTAGCAGGAGCTAACCACTAGCTAGCCAGAAGCTAACCATGAGCTAGCAAGGACCTAATAATGAACTAGCTAGCAGCTAGCCAGATGCTAAATGAGTTAACCAGGAGCTAACTGGGTCCAGTTGACCTTACTGAGCCGTTCGGACCTCCCTATTGAACCGCCATCTTGTTGTTGTTGTTGTTGTTGTGAGGCCCGTTTTCTCAGTTTGTTCAGAACCGTTTGGGTTTGTTTTGTGGATCTGATCAGACTCTGTGCTGCGTTTTGAACTCTGTGTTTCTTTCTCAATGTGATGCTGTAACCGAGAGTTTTGCTGTTATTTTGTTGTTTTCCTTTGTGTTTCTCTAGGCCACAGTTTAGGTTACGGCTTTGTTAACTTTGTTAACCATAGTGATGCAGAGAGGGCTATCAGTACCCTCAATGGCCTGAGGCTACAGTCTAAAACTATCAAGGTAACGCGCCACAGGTGCTCTTTGATTTTCCTCTTTCCACTGATAGATGTGTTATGTTTTCTGGACAGTAGGGGGCGCTCTCAGCTGCAGCGTCTGAAGATTGAAGGTATTTTGTTCTGACACACGTCAGCACTGAATCTGTCGCTTCCTTCAGTTCAGTGAGATGATGTGCCAAGACTTAACTTTAAAAACGGATGCTTTTATTTTGAAAAACTCAACATGATTTAATGTCTTTTATTTTATTTTTTAAACTATTATGGTTAAATGTAAACTTTATTTTACTGTTTTAAATTTAAGACACCCTGTTTTTTATTTGGACACTGAATGTAACTCTTACTTTGAAACTTTTCTGTAATTTTATTTGAATATTTCTGTCCTGTGAGGAAGAGGAGCTGACGTCTTCCTCTCTCCTTCCTGCAGGTGTCGTTTGCTCGCCCGAGTTCGGACACCATCAAAGATGCCAACCTGTACATCAGCGGTCTGCCCAGAACGCTGAGCCAGCAGGACCTGGAAGACATGTTCTCCTCCTTCGGACGCATCATCAACTCCAGGGTCCTGGTGGACCAGGCGTCAGGTGAGCTCATGTGACCCACCGTTTCCATCGGTGCTAGAGAGAAACGGAGCCAATGGCTTCAAATTCAGGTCCAACATTTTCACAAAGAAACCAACCCTGTCAGCTGCTGCTCCGTCTAGACCAGGGTGCTCAAGTCCCGTCCTCCAGAGCTACTTTTAGATGCATCCCTGCTGCAACAGACCAGGATCAGCTCTGAGCAGACCTGCTAACAAGCCGTTCATTTGAGGTGTGTTGGAGCAGGGATGCATCTGAAAGTTGCAGGATGGCAGCTGTGGAGGACGGGACTTGAGCAGCCCTGGTCTAGACTCACTCAGGCCAGTTAAGGTCTGGCTTCGGTCCGGTTCTAGCCCTGATGGGAGCGTCTCTCCATCGAGGAAATACGGGCCCAGAGCAACGCTCAGCAGAACCGGGAAGTTCTGATTCACTCAACTAAATCCGAATGTTTCATTTTGTCTTGTTGAAATGTGTTAATGTCATGGAAACGGTTCAGATTGGCTGGTTATTATTTCATATTAACATAGATTAATATGAAAAAGCTTCTGGATTTAAGTCATCAGAAGATGTAGATCAATATCCACTGATAAGGAGATCTATTAATTAATCTTATTTTGATATGAGACACTGTTCCAATCAAAAATGAATCAAGAAACAGAATGCATTCTGTCATAATATTATTCAAGGATCAAAGAAAAGACTCACCATATTCTCGGCAAATCCAAGAATAAAGTAACAAATAGATACCTAGCTTTTTAATATCCACCACATCACCTTATAGCAAAGAAGATAGTCTTTTCCCATCTCTGGTCACCCTGAACAACAGTTCACCTGGGCTCAAAAAGAACTTCTTAGAAAACTTCTGTTATCGGTTTTTGTTTCTCCAGTGAATAAGTCGGTTTGTGTCACAATATCGCCCTTAAACTTCATTTAAAAGAAAAACAAAACAAGCACATCAGGGCAAACTGTTGTGTAGTTCTGAAGTTTCACACCAGGTGGTGCTAAGCTGAGCTAGGCGTGTTGGACCGATCGTCTCCATTGGACCTTAACCTGAAAACTTTCTCTATTTTACCTCATTTTTATCGTATTTTCATCCACTCTCTTGTATATGTGCTTTCATTTCACTCCAACACCCATAATGCCTTGCTTTGTGTCAACTGCAGAGTCGTTGAACCTCCTTCCCGCTTCGCTAAACAGTCTGTCCTCTGATTGGCTGCCAGGTCTGTCTCGGGGCGTGGCCTTCATCCGCTACGATAAGCGCAGCGAGGCCGAGGACGCGGTGAAGCACCTGAACGGACACGTCCCGCCTGGCGGCTCTGAGCCAATCACAGTCAAGTTTGCCGCCAACCCCAACCAAGGCCGGAACCCCATGGTGATGTCACAGACCTACCACGGCCAATCGCGACGCTTCGGAGGCCCGGTCCATCACCAGGCGCAGAGGTTCAGGTGAGTAATCAGATTACAGTAACTGTGATGCAGTGTTCTGATTGGCTGTCGGGTTTTAAATTTCCTCCACTTCCTGTTTGCCTCCAGGTTTTCTCCGATGTCGGCCGACCACATGGGCGCAGGGGGCGGAGCCTCGGGAAGCCCCTCCTCTGGCTGGTGTCTGTTCATTTACAACCTGAGCCAGGACGCCGACGAGGGCATGCTGTGGCAGATGTTCGGGCCGTTCGGCGCCGTCGTCAACGTCAAGGTCATCCGAGACTTCAACACCAACAAGTGCAAAGGCTTCGGGTTCGTTACCATGGCGAACTATGAGGAAGCCGCCATGGCCATCCACAGCCTGAACGGCTACCAGCTGGGGGACAAAGTCCTGCAGGTGTCTTTCAAGACCAACAAGGGACACAAGTAGACGGCAGCGGAAGTGGGTGGGCGGGGCTAAAGGTCACATGATGTAGTTTCTGGGTTTTTTTTGTTTTTTTATTAGCATGCACAGCTTTTTATTTTTGAGCTGAAACTCGTTCTGAAACGATTCTCTGGACTCTGACGCCTGATTGGTCCGTCTCCTGCCGGACCGGACTGTAGTTTCCTCCAGGGATGGTTGGAGTTCCCGTCTTGGTTCTGTTAGTTTTTTTTTTTTTTTAGAAAGTGTCGATCTGTTTTAGGTGAAAAATGTCCACTCTGCAGTTGTTGAATGAATCATTAAATGTTGTTCGGTTCTGGTCGGTTTAATAATCCGAGGAAGTTCTGACTTCATGTTGGACTTTGAAACGAGCAGAACCGGTGGAAGCTGTTTTAGCCTCAGTGTGATGTTGACTCTTCAATAATAAATCTGTTGATGAAAACATGAGCAACGTAAATAAAGTGACTTTATTGAGTGAAATCAGAGGGACCCATATGTGCCAGCTGGGCCAGGCTTTAGAAACCACAGACCCAGGTCAGTGATGATGGTGATGGAGACTGGTTGGGCATCTGGCATCAGTTACCATGGTAACATAACCATGATGTAAGGAAGCGGTCTGGTTGCCCCAGCTGTAACCCTACCCTCCATAAAAAATAATTAATTTTACAGGAAAAAAGATAAATCAAAAAAAGAAAATAGAGAGATTCAAGTGCAAATGAGTGTTTAAACAGCAGAAAACTTTCTCAGCGTTTTGTAAACCCACAACTATAGAATCTTAAAAATAAATGAAAATAATACAATTAAGATAAATATCATTTATTTGCACTTCTATTAAATCATCAGTTAGTGGATCTTAAAACATGATGTAATGCTCATCACATTTAGAGCCGGCCCAAGGTATAAATGAACTAAGAGAATATCAAAGCTGTTAAATTTGATTTAATGGTTTCAGCATAGATCAATTAAATTATTTAACATTTAATTGCAAAGCTGGAAAGTTTACTTGGTAAAAGTTCAAAGAACAATCTTCATAGTTAGATTGATTTGTTACCATAGCAACAATCTGATGCTCTCAGTTTAATCTTTGAGTTTTAGTTGCATTAATGCATTTTAGTAAACTATAATTACATATGCGGGTCAATTAAACTAGGACCCCTCTCCCAGATTTCACCGAATCTATGTTGAAATGCTGTTAGTGGTGCTGATGGGGCCCCTAACTCAAATTCTGCTCAAGGCCTCGTTCAACCTTGGACCGGCCCTGCATGATGAGCTAGACCTGCTGCACTGCGCATCTCTGCTGGATGCAGAGAGGCAAACGGGAGATTTAATTTATGCCACATTAGTAGCTCTTCCATTTCGTCTCTATTGAGTTTTTAATAATCGCCACAGAAACTGTTTTGGTTGCCCGAACCTCATGGGACGAGTTGTTCTGATCTCCGTGCGGCCTCACAGCAACTGTACTTGACTGTAGACAAAGCATTTGTGTCGCCGCAAAAAATTTAAATAAAATAAAAATAAGGCAAGCGCAAGAGCTCCTCCATAGGCTGAAGCACACCGGCTAACCAGGAACTCAGACTTTAACAACACAGACAGTCAGCATGTTGAGACGTAAACACACACACTGCACATAATGCTTTGTTCACAAAGAAATATTCTCACCGCACACTCTCATGTCTAAATGTGTTCCTGTGAACACGCAGTGCAGCTCAATGAGAACATTTGCAGTTCAGATTGAGCTGCGCGAGCAGAACAAACGCAATGGATTTAAACTTGACTCCTACCTTGATAAAAGGGGTTCATATAGGTGAGAGTATATGAGCGATTCGTGCTTAGGTAAAACTTCAGAGATCAGGCCACAACAGCGCGCGAAGCGTCCAACATGCAGAGGCACCGGCAGTCTGATTGGTGTGTTCAATGCATCAACTATTAAAAACTACAGTATATAAACTATAAACTATCTTAAGAATAATTTTGCCCTGCCAGTGAAATGTTTACTGCAGAAGAGAGGCTTCTAATCTGGCATATAGGAAATACAGGTGAAATTCTTGCTAAAATATATTTCATGTCTTGTGATGGGTGTGTGTAATGTGTTTCCTGTACTGAGCCGCGATCAGAAACGGCAGGGAACAAATTCAAGGTGAGGCAGGCAGTTCTCTGGCCTCATGGCAGGGGGCGCTCATGATCCCAGACATTGTGACTCTACAACTGCAGAGTTAGAGACAGAAACAGCGAGCTAGCCATGGAGCTAGCCATACAGTAAAGTGCAGCGGTACCACATCAATCACTTATTAATAATCACAAAATAAACATGAAGCCTAACCATACTACTGCAACAGATTGAATGTTCTGCTCTTTGTGAAATATTTCAGTGTTGTTTTTTTTGTGTCATTGTTGTCAGTTGCTATGCCAATGAGTCTGCGCTACGCTGATACAGAGAGCGAGAAATACGTGGTTTTGAGTTTTACTTTAACGGTTTTTCTCTGCTACGGAGCACAAAATTAATAATATCTACATCTCCAAGTTTCATTGAGTTAACGGAGTTATTCTACGGCGGCAGATTTTATGCATGACGTAGTGTTTTGCCCTCCAGCTTTGTCCGCATGAGCGAAATTTCCTTATGTAAACAAAAACATGCAGGGAGTCTATATTTATAAATATGATTATGATTAATCATAACCCTAACCCTAATTATAATCATAATCATAATGATTATGATTATGAGGTAGCTGGTTCATACCCTCACCAGCTATGAACCTCACCGCACGTCACAGGATTTAAAGACAGACAGAGTCCTTTGAGTGGGAACATGGATATTTTTTGTCAATAGAGGAATCATGTGCATAAATTGTACATTTACAACTCATGCATCTTTCTGTCCATAAAGGCACATTCACAAAGCGGTTGCACCAGTACCGGTACCGCTCGGCTCCTGCTTTAAGTTCTGCTCAGAGCTCCAGGATGATCAGTCTGGATGAATCTAAACGCCCAGAAACCAGCAGATCACATACCCTCCAAGTTTGGTGGGTGTGGCTATTCCCTTCACATAGCTGCCATTTACCCCCATTTGAAAAATTTCTCACTCAAAATAACTCAAAAAGTAAAAGTGCTCATTTTATCAAACTTACAGTGTATACTCCCTCCAATCCTCTGCAGGTGCCCACCATGTTCCTAGCCCACTCCCTTCATAGAGCTGCCATAGACATACATTCATTTTTCAGCCTAGTCTAAGTCTGGCAAGGAGCTTGCTATCAAGCTGGGACTTAAACCTAACCTCAGTGCCCTCTTACCTTAACTTAACCAGATTTTATTTAATTTTTAATTATTTTTTAGCTCTGTTTTTGTAAATAAATCACAGCTCAGCTTTAAAATCTTGTTTCTGAGCCTCTTTCGATGATGGAGTTTTGCCTTGATGCTGCTCTGCTCACTAGGAATTCGCTTTAAAAGTCCGTTTTTAAACTGATTTTCTCTCCTTTTACTTTTCAAACTCAGTTTTTTGGAATGAACTCAGCTCAGCTTTAAAATCTCATCTCTGAGCCTCTGTTGGATGAAAGAATATTTGTTAGTGCTGCTCTGAAGGCTGTAATTTGGTTTTCAATGTCTGATATTTTAACCATGTTTTACTTCATTTAATTTTTTCTTTGAACTCTGTTTTTAAGACATAAATCATAGCTCAACTTCTAATTTCATCGCTGAGCATCTTCTAGGAGCCAGAAATTTGTATTACAACATTTTCAACATCTGAAATAGACTTTAAAATGTCCTTCAGCATTACCCAGAATGCATTACATGGTGGGGCTTCATATTTTAGCTCATAGTGCAGCTGTTTTTGCTGAAACCCCTAACAAACTCTATACAATTGTCATCAGAATGAGCTCCTCTGTCAAACTAGATGGCTTAGAATGAGCTTGGAAACATGTAGACAATTAGCACCATGAGTCAGAATGGGGTGTGCATTGTTGAACTGCTGCCTGCTTCAAGCTCTATCACAGAAGACCCCCTGCTGGCTGCTTTGGGTAAGTCTTCTCACTTTATTAGTGTGGTCATGAACCTGCTTAAAACTGAGCTTTCTAGAGGTCTTGCGGTGTATGATGGCACTAGAATTGCTCTTTGCTCTCATTTCAGGGATGACGGTTTCAATTTCAACAAGTTTCTGGAGACCTGAAAGGCTGTGGCTGGTCCAGGTTCTCCTTTGTTGGGAGCATTGCAGATTTTGCTTTTCCTTCTGGGGTACACTAGAGCATGGGTGCCTGCAACAACCTGGTTGAGACCTACTGGTGTGCAATTCACTCTGCACAGGATAGCTAAGGTGAGTCAGTGTATTTGCAGACTGCAAGCATTCAATGCAGACCAGAGAATCAACGGAGAACTCTTCTGCTTCCTGGGCATGCTAGTTCCACCTTGCGGTGTTAACGGATAGCGTGTTTTTGAAACCAGGGGCCCGGTACGTATCAGCCTTCCCAGGTTCCGCCTATAGGAACAGCACGTGGGAAAGGTGACTCTAGGACTCGGGAGTCTTAAATGCAGTCCAGTCTTCTATGAGGAATAGCCTCTCACACACATAGACAGAAGCAGAAATTGAAGACATATTCTGTCTTCAATTCTACAGCTCCACTGCTTCTAACTGCAAAAGGAATGAATGTTAGGAAATCTTCAGCTAAAGGTCTGCTAAACAGCTTTAACCTCCTAAGACCTGAGCTCTTGCATGGCATGTATTATTAAATCCTCTTTGATTTTTGCAATCATTAGGTCCCAATCAGCCCAAATATAAAATTCTTTTTACATGATTTAGTTGCTGAAACAAATTATGTCCACATATGAGGACATTCATTTTAAATGTAAAAACAGGAACAATTTATTGATGAAATCCAAAACTCTTTCTTTAGCATTATTTCTGAGTTCAAAAACAAAATGCTACACAGTAGTTGTGACTGTTTCCATCATGTGGCCCATTCAATGTACTGCTAATGGGTATGGGAAGACACATGTCCCTAAAATGTAAAACCCCTCAAAGTAAATTGCATTGTTGCTGTTCTAAACAGTTAATTTCAAACATTTAGTTTAGTTTAATCTACTTCAAACTATTTTCCCCCTTATGGGATCATGCTTACACTTATGTGTAAACAGCTTTGTAACAATTGCAATATGCCTGTAAGCAGAGCACCTTCCAATGTGGTGCTTTTACTCAGCACCACATTGCATTCTTCAAGTTTGCTGCCTTTGGCATATGGCTATTAGCCCTTTCATGGACTGAGACATGGCGCAATACCTTGTCTGGGTTATTTTTCCATTGCAGTAAAATGTCTGGGTCAAATCCCACTCTGAAAAGTCAGTTGGCAAGCTAAACCAAGACCATTTTGGCAGCTTCCATGCAGAAAAGCACGATGCTCTTTGTGTGTCACACATTGGTCTTTGCAGTAAAACAGCCAGCTATTGACTATAGCAAGATGCTTAATTAGTACCCTCAATTTCCATTTTTTGCCACTTGTGTGTTAGCAACTCATAAGGTCAATTACACCCATCTTGGAGTTGTATATATGGACAATACTGGGTTGTCAGATGGTCATTTATTTCAGTTTCAGGTCTTTGTGAGGTGTCTTCTTGCAGGGTTAGGTAATTATACAAGTAGTGGCAGGCTAACCCTGTGCCACTACTTTTTTTTTTTTTAACCAGAATACTGTTTGGAACAGATGCTTCCATGGGAACTTTGGGTTCTGCAATCATCCATTTTGGCTGTCCCCTCTAAAGCTTTCTAGTCTATAACTAACACGTGGCAGTAAAAATGACCTCATGTGGATGCCAGGTGACAGGAGGTTATGTTCCACATATATTTGTACATGGCCCCTTAACTTACAGTTCTAAAATGTGAGCTCATGGTTTTAAGACAATTGGAGTATGGTTCATACAACTTATCTTAAAGTTAATATCTTGTAGTTTTAACGTGTGCACATTTAAACTCTTCAATGCAGAAAAAAATGAATGTATTTACTATTTTTTAAGGAATAGTACTGCTGTGCAAAACCTAACTTAGGGTTTAAACTTAGGGTTTAAACTTAGGGTTTAAACTTAGGGTTTAAACTTAGGGTTTAAACTTAGGGTTTAAACTTAGGGTTTAAACTTAGGGTTTAAACTTAGGGTTTAAACTTAGGGTTTAAACTTAGGGTTTAAACTTAGGGTTTAAACTTAGGGTTTAAACTTAGGGTTTAAACTTAGGGTTTAAACTTAGGGTTTAAACTTAGGGTTTAAACTTAGGGTTTAAACTTAGGGTTTAAACTTAGGGTTTAAACTTAGGGTTTAAACTTAGGGTTTAAACTTAGGGTTTAAACTTAGGGTTTAAACTTAGGGTTTAAACTTAGGGTTTAAACTTAGGGTTTAAACTTAGGGTTTAAACTTAGGGTTTAAACTTAGGGTTTAAACTTAGGGTTTAAACTTAGGGTTTAAACTTAGGGTTTAAACTTAGGGTTTAAACTTAGGGTTAGGTTAAACTTAGGGTTTAAACTTAGGGTTTAAACTTAGGGTTTAAACTTAGGGTTTAAACTTAGGGTTTAAACTTAGGGTTAAACTTAGGGTTTAAACTTAGGGTTTAAACTTAGGGTTTAAACTTAGGGTTTAAACTTAGGGTTTAAACTTAGGGTTTAAACTTAGGGTTTAAACTTAGGGTTTAAACTTAGGGTTTAACTTAGGGTTTAAACTTAGGGTTTAAACTTAGGGTTTAAACTTAGGGTTTAAACTTAGGGTTTAAACTTAGGGTTTAAACTTAGGGTTTAAACTTAGGGTTTAAACTTAGGGTTTAAACTTAGGGTTTAAACTTAGGGTTTAAACTTAGGGTTAAACTTAGGGTTTAAACTTAGGGTTTAAACTTAGGGTTTAAACTTAGGGGTTAAACTTAGGGTTTAAACTTAGGGTTTAAACTTAGGGTTTAAACTTAGGGTTTAAACTTAGGGTTTAAACTTAGGGTTTAAACTTAGGGTTTAAACTTAGGGTTTAAACTTAGGGTTTAAACTAGGGTTTAAACTTAGGGTTTAAACTTAGGGTTTAAACTTAGGGTTTAAACTTAGGGTTTAAACTTAGGGTTTAAACTTAGGGTTTAAACTTAGGGTTTAAACTTAGGGTTTAAACTTAGGGTTTAAACTTAGGGTTTAAACTTAGGGTTTAAACTTAGGGTTTAAACTTAGGGTTTAAACTTAGGGTTTAAACTTAGGGTTTAAACTTAGGGTTTAAACTTAGGGTTTAAACTTAGGGTTTAAACTTAGGGTTTAAACTTAGGGTTTAAACTTAGGGTTTAAACTTAGGTTTAAACTTAGGGTTTAAACTTAGGGTTTAAACTTAGGGTTTAAACTTAGGGTTTAAAACTTAGGGTTAAACTTAGGGTTAAACTTAGGGTTAAACTTAGGGTTTAAACTTAGGGTTTAAACTTAGGGTTTAAACTTAGGGTTTAAACTTAGGGTTTAAACTTAGGGTTAAACTTAGGGTTTAAACTTAGGGTTTAAACTTAGGGTTTAAACTTAGGGTTAAACTTAGGGTTTAAACTTAGGTTTAAACTTAGGGTTTAAACTTAGGGTTTAAACTTAGGGTTTAAACTTAGGGTTAACTTAGGGTTTAAACTTAGGGTTAAACTTAGGGTTAAACTTAGGGTTTAAACTTAGGGTTTAAACTTAGGGTTTAAACTTAGGGTTTAAACTTAGGGTTTAAACTTAGGGTTTAAACTTAGGGTTTAAACTTAGGGTTTAAACTTAGGGTTTAAACTTAGGGTTTAAACTTAGGGTTTAAACTTAGGGTTTAAACTTAGGGTTTAAACTTAGGGTTTAAACTTAGGGTTTAAACTTAGGGTTTAAACTTAGGGTTTAAACTTAGGGTTTAAACTTAGGGTTTAAACTTAGGGTTTAAACTTAGGGTTTAAACTTAGGGTTTAAACTTAGGGTTTAAACTTAGGGTTTAAACTTAGGGTTTAAACTTAGGGTTTAAACTTAGGGTTTAAACTTAGGGTTTAAACTTAGGGTTTAAACTTAGGGTTTAAACTTAGGGTTTAAACTTAGGGTTTAAACTTAGGGTTTAAACTTAGGGTTTAAACTTAGGGTTTAAACTTAGGGTTTAAACTTAGGGTTTAAACTTAGGGTTTAAACTTAGGGTTTAAACTTAGGGTTTAAACTTAGGGTTTAAACTTAGGGTTTAAACTTAGGGTTTAAACTTAGGGTTTAAACTTAGGGTTTAAACTAGGTTTAAACTTAGGGTTTAAACTTAGGGTTTAAACTTAGGGTTTAAACTTAGGGTTTAAACTTAGGGTTTAAACTTAGGGTTTAAACTTAGGGTTTAAACTTAGGGTTTAAACTTAGGGTTTAAACTTAGGGTTTAAACTTAGGTTTAAACTTAGGGTTAAACTTAGGGTTTAAACTTAGGGTTTAACTTAGGGTTTAACTTAGGGTTTAAACTTAGGTTAAACTTAGGGTTTAAACTTAGGGTTTAAACCTTATTAGGGTTTAAACTTAGGGTTTAAACTTAGGGTTTAACTTAGGGTTTACTTAGGGTTTAAACTTAGGGTTTAAACTTAGGGTTTAAACTTAGGTTTAAACCTTAGGGTTTAAACTTAGGGTTTAAACTTAGGGTTTAAACTAGGGTTAAACTTAGGGTTTAAACTTAGGGTTTAAACTTAGGGTTTAAACTTAGGGTTTAAACTTAGGGTTTAAACTTAGGGTTTAAACTTAGGGTTTAAACTTAGGGTTTTAAACTAGGGTTATTAACTTAGGTTTAAACTTAGGGTTTAAACTGTAGGGTTTAAACTTAGGGTTTAAACTTAGGGTTTAAAACTTAGGGTTTAAACTTAGGGTTTAAACTTAGGGTTTAAACTTAGGGTTTAAACTTAGGTTTAAACTTAGGGTTTAAACTTAGGGTTTAACTTAGGGTTAAACTTAGGGTTTAACTTAGGGTTAAACTTAGGGTTTAAACTTAGGGTTTAAACTTAGGGTTTTAAACTTAGGGTTTAAACTTAGGGTTTAAACTTAGGGTTTAAACTTAGGGTTTAAACTTAGGGTTTAAACTTAGGGGTTTAAACTTAGGGTTTAAACTTAGGGTTTAAACTTAGGGTTTAAACTTAGGGTTAAACGTAGGGTTTAAACTTAGGTTTAAACTTAGGGTTTAAACTTAGGGTTTAAACTTAGGGTTTAAACTTAGGGTTTAAACTTAGGGTTTAAACTTAGGGTTTAAACTTAGGGTTTAAACTTAGGGTTTAAACTTAGGGTTTAAACTTAGGGTTTAAACTTAGGGTTTAAAACTTAGGGTTTAAACTTAGGTTACTAGGGTTTAAACTTAGGGTTTAAACTTAGGGTTTAAACTTAGGGTTTAAACTTAGGGTTTAAACTTAGGGTTTAAACTTAGGGTTTAAACTTAGGGTTTAAACTTAGGGTTTAAAACTTAGGGTTTAAACTTAGGGTTTAAACTTAGGGTTTAAACTTAGGGTTTAAACTTAGGGTTTAAACTTAGGGTTTAAACTTAGGGTTTAAACTTAGGGTTTAAACTTAGGTTTAAACTTAGGGTTTAAACTTAGGTTAAACTTAGGGTTTAAACTTAGGGTTTAAACTTAGGGTTTAAACTTAGGGTTTAAATTAGGGTTAAACTAGGGTTTAAACTTAGGGTTTAAAACTTAGGGTTTAAACTTGGTTAAACTTAGGGTTTAAACTTAGGGTTTAAACTTAGGGTTTTAAACTTAGGGTTTAAACTTAGGGTTTAAACTTAGGGTTAAACTTAGGGTTTTAAACTTAGGGTTTAAACTTAGGGTTTAAACTTAGGGTTTAAACTTAGGGTTTAAACTTAGGGTTTAAACTTAGGGTTTAAACTTAGGGTTTAAACTTAGGGTTTAAACTTAGGGTTTAAACTTAGGGTTTAAACTTAGGGTTTAAACTTAGGGTTTAAACTTAGGGTTTAAACTTAGGGTTTAAACTTAGGGTTTAAACTTAGGGTTTAAACTTAGGGTTTAAACTTAGGGTTTAAACTTAGGGTTTAAACTTAGGGTTTAAACTTAGGGTTTAAACTTAGGGTTTAAACTTAGGGTTTAAACTTAGGGTTTAAACTTAGGGTTTAAACTTAGGGTTTAAACTTAGGGTTTAAACTTAGGGTTTAAACTTAGGGTTTAAACTTAGGGTTTAAACTTAGGGTTTAACTTAGGGTTTAAACTTAGGGTTTAAACTTAGGGTTTAAACTTAGGGTTTAAACTTAGGGTTTAAACTTAGGGTTTAAACTTAGGGTTTAAACTTAGGGTTTAAACTTAGGGTTTAAACTTAGGGTTTAAACTTAGGGTTTAAACTTAGGGTTTAAACTTAGGGTTTAAACTTAGGGTTTAAACTTAGGGTTTAAACTTAGGGTTTAAACTTAGGGTTTAAACTTAGGGTTTAAACTTAGGGTTTAAACTTAGGGTTTAAACTTAGGGTTTAAACTTAGGGTTTAAACTTAGGGTTTAAACTTAGGGTTTAAACTTAGGGTTTAAACTTAGGGTTTAAACTTAGGGTTTAAACTTAGGGTTTAAACTTAGGGTTTAAACTTAGGGTTACTTGGTTAAAACTTAGGGTTTAAACTTAGGGTTTAAACTTAGGGTTTAAACTTAGGGTTTAAACTTAGGGTTTAAACTTAGGGTTTAAACTTAGGGTTTAAACTTAGGGTTTAAACTTAGGGTTTAAACTTAGGGTTTAAACTTAGGGTTAAACTTAGGGTTTAAACTTAGGGTTTAAACTTAGGGTTTAAACTTAGGGTTTAAACTTAGGTTTAAACTTAGGGTTTAAACTTAGGGTTTAACTTAGGGTTTAAACTTAGGGTTTAAACTTAGGGTTTAAACTTAGGGTTTAAACTTAGGGTTTAAATTAGGGTTAACTTAGGGTTTAAACTTAGGGTTTAAACTTAGGGTTTAAACTTAGGGTTTAAACTTAGGGTTTAAACTTAGGGTTTAAACTTAGGGTTTAAACTTAGGGTTTAAACTTAGGGTTTAAACTTAGGGTTTAAACTTAGGGTTTAAACTTAGGGTTTAAACTTAGGGTTTAAACTTAGGGTTTAAACTTAGGGTTTAAACTTAGGGTTTAAACTTAGGGTTTAAACTTAGGGTTTAAACTTAGGGTTTAAACTTAGGGTTTAAACTTAGGGTTAAACTTAGGGTTTAAACTTAGGGTTTAAACTTAGGGTTTAAACTTAGGGTTTAAACTTAGGGTTTAAACTTAGGGTTTAAACTTAGGGTTTAAACTTAGGGTTTAAACTTAGGGTTTAACTTAGGGTTTAAACTTAGGGTTTAAACTTAGGGTTTAAACTTAGGGTTTAAACTTAGGGTTTAAACTTAGGGTTTAAACTTAGGGTTTAAACTTAGGGTTTAAACTTAGGGTTTAAACTTAGGGTTTAAACTTAGGGTTTAAACTTAGGGTTTTAAACTTAGGGTTTAAAACTTAGGGTTTAAACTTAGGGTTTAAACTTAGGGTTTAAACTTAGGGTTTAAACTTAGGGTTTAAACTTAGGGTTTAAACTTAGGGTTTAAAACTTAGGGTTTAAACTTAGGGTTTAAACTTAGGGTTTAAACTTAGGGTTTTAAACTTAGGGTTTTAAACTAGGGTTTAAACTTAGGGTTTAAACTTAGGGTTTAAAACTTAGGGTTTAAACTTAGGGTTTAAACTTAGGGTTTAAACTTAGGGTTTAAACTTAGGGTTTAAACTTAGGGTTTAAACTTAGGGTTTAAACTTAGGGTTTAAACTTAGGGTTTAAAACTTAGGGTTTAAACTTAGGTTAAACTAGGGTTTAACTTAGGGTTTAAACTTAGGGTTTAAACTTAGGGTTTAACTTAGGGTTTAAACTTAGGGTTTAAACTTAGGGTTTAAACTTAGGGTTTAAACTTAGGGTTTAAACTTAGGGTTTAAACTAGGGTTTAAACTTAGGGTTTAAACTTAGGGTTTAAACTTAGGGTTTAAAATTAGGGTTTAAAACTTAGGGTTTAAACTAGGTTTAAACTTAGGTTTTAAACTTAGGGTTTAACTTAGGGTTTAAACTTAGGGTTTAAACTTAGGGTTTAAACTTAGGGTTTAAACTTAGGGTTTAAACTTAGGGTTTAAACTTAGGGTTTAAACTTAGGGTTTAAACTTAGGGTTTAAACTTAGGGTTTAAACTTAGGGTTTAAACTTAGGGTTTAAACTTAGGGTTTAAACTTAGGGTTTAAACTTAGGGTTTAAACTTAGGGTTTAAACTTAGGGTTTAAACTTAGGGTTTTAAACTTAGGGTTTAAACTTAGGGTTTAAACTTAGGGTTTAAACTTAGGGTTTAAACTTAGGGTTTAAACTTAGGGTTTAAACTTAGGGTTTAAACTTAGGGTTTAAACTTAGGGTTTAAACTTAGGTTTAAACTTAGGGTTTAAACTTAGGGTTTAAACTTAGGTTTAACTTAGGGTTTAAACTTAGGGTTTAAACTTAGGGTTTAAACTTAGGGTTTAAACTTAGGGTTTTTAAACTTAGGGTTTTAAACTTAGGGTTTAAACTTAGGGTTTAAACTTAGGGTTTTAAACTTAGGGTTTAAACTTAGGGTTTAAACTTAGGGTTTAAACTTCGGGTTTAAACTTAGGGTTTAAACTTAGGGTTTAACTTAGGGTTTAAACTTAGGGTTTAAACTTAGGGTTTAAACTTAGGGTTTAAACTTAGGGTTTAAACTTAGGGTTTAAACTTAGGTTTAAACTTAGGGTTTAAACTTAGGGTTTAAACTTAGGGTTTAAACTTAGGGTTTAAACTTAGGGTTTAAACTTAGGGTTTAAACTTAGGGTTTAAACTTAGGGTTTAAACTTAGGGTTTAAACTTAGGGTTTAAACTTAGGGTTTAAACTTAGGGTTTAAACTTAGGGTTTAAACTTAGGGTTTAAACTTAGGGTTTAAACTTAGGGTTTAAACTTAGGGTTTAAACTTAGGGTTTAAACTTAGGGTTTAAACTTAGGGTTTAAACTTAGGGTTTAAACTTAGGGTTTAAACTTAGGGTTTAAACTTAGGGTTAAACTTAGGGTTTAAACTTAGGGTTTAAACTTAGGGTTTAAACTTAGGGTTTAAACTTAGGGTTTAAACTTAGGGTTTAAACTTAGGGTTTAAACTTAGGGTTTAAACTTAGGGTTTAAACTTAGGGTTTAAACTTAGGGTTTAAACTTAGGGTTTAAACTTAGGGTTTAAACTTAGGGTTTAAACTTAGGGTTTAAACTTAGGGTTTAAATTAAACTTAGGGTTTAAACTTAGGGTTTAAACTTAGGGTTTAAACTTAGGATATAGATGAAAACCAGAAAATGAGTGTGATCAAGCTCAATAACTCCAAAAGTATTTGAGGTAGTGGGCCCATACTTGGCCTCCAGAGTCCTCGGGAACATGTCCACGTAGCCTGTAAGTTTGGTGGTTGTGGGTCCTTCCGTTGACATAGCTGCCATAGACACCCATACAAAAAAAAAAGTGATCAAGCTCCATAACTTCCGAACCATAGGATGACATGTGACCAAACGTGGTGTGTATACATGTGTCGACCCCCTCCAGGTCTCCACCGAGTTTGGTGGCTGTGGCCCCTTCCTATGACATAGCTGCCATAGACTCCCATTGATTTTGAATTTTTGCTAGGAGCGTCGGATCGAGCTGGGATTGTGTTTTCCGTGCTCAGCCGATCCCCCTGAGTCCGCAGACATGTCATTTGCCACGGTTGGTGGAGTTTGCAAAAAGGGTAAAAATTGCTCTAAGTGTTGTGTTTTTGGGTACTTGTGGGAACCTTACCAGAGTGCGTTTTGGAGTGTCCTGAGTGCCTGGAGAGTGGTCCTGGGAGAGGATTTTGGGCGACGTTCTGACCCCTGTGAGGTTAGGTTAAGTGAAGAATCTTGGGTTTGGTTAGGTTAAGGGAAGAATTTTGGGCTTGGTTAGGTTAAGGGAAGAACCTTTGGTGAGGTTAGGTTAAGGGAAGAACCTTGGGTGAGGTTAGGTTAAGTGAAGAATCTTGGGTTTGGTTAGGGTAAGTGAAGAACCTTGGGTGAGGTTAAGGTAAGTGAAGAAACTTGGGTTTGGGTTACAAGAATTTTGGGTTTGGGTTAGGATATAGGATGAAAACCAGAAAAGTGGACGACCCGAGCTCTGTAAGTGAAAAAGTATAAGAGTGAGGGGGACCATATTGGGCCCACAGGTACCCATGGGAGGGACCCACATTCTATTAAAGTTTGGTGGCCGTAGCCCCTTCCCTTCACATAGCTGCCATTGACACCCATTCAAAAGAAAAACGACCCGAGCTCCATAACTTCCAAAGTGTAAGTCCCAAGCTAACCAAAGTTGGTGTGTAAACATGTCACGACCCCGTCCAGGTCTCCACCGAGTTTGGTGTCCCTGGGCCCTTCCCTTCCTATAGCTGCCATAGACTCCCATTCATTTTGAGGTTTGGCCAGGAAGGTGGTATCGAGCTGGGAGTGTGTTTCCCGTGCTCAGCCGGTCCCCCCGAGTCAGAAAAGCTATGATATGTCATGCTTGTTGGAGTTTGCAAAATGGGCTAGGGTTACACTAGGATATAGGATGAAAACCAGAAAAGTCAGTGGTACACTCTCTGTAAGTGAAAAAGTAAAAGACTTATGGGTCCCAAAGTAGGGTTAGTGCAGGTTCGGTCCGCAAATGCGGTTTCCCCGGTTCATAGATGCCCGAAACCAGGATCAATAAGCACAGAATAATGCACTGATCACGCCTGTATCACTCCCATCATCCTGGGATAAAATAAAAATTTCGGACTTCCAGGGCAGGACACATGCGCAGGCGGCCGTATCCGCAGCACCTCACTGTCCTGGGACTCGAGGCTCAGGAGGCCCTGGTGGTGATTTTCGACCTCCATAGGGTAAGGGTTAGGGTTAGGGTTAGGGTTAGGGGTTAGGGTTAGGGTTAGGGTTAGGGTTAGGGTTTAGGGTAGGGTTAGGGTTAGGGTTAGGGTAAGGGTTAGGGTAAGGGTAAGGGGTTAGGGTTAGGGTTAGGGGTTAGGGTTAGGGTTAGGGTTAGGTTAGGGTTAGGGTTAGGGTTAGGGTTAGGGTTAGGGTTAGGGTTAGGGTTAGGGTTAGGGTTCAGGGTTAGGGTTAGGGTTCGGGTTAGGGTTAGGGTTAGGGTTAGGGTTAGGGTAGGGTTAGGGTTCGGGTTGGGTTAAGGGTTCGTGTTAGGGTTCGGGTTAGGGTAAGGGTTAGGGTTAGGGTTAGGGTTAGGTAGGGTTAGGGTTATGGTTAGGGTAAGGGTTAGGGTAGGGTTGTAGGGTTAGGGTTAGGGTAGGGTTAGGGTAGGTTAGGGTTGGGTTAGGGTTAGGGTTAGGGTTAGGGTAAGGGTTAGGGTTAGGGTTAGGGTTAGGGTTAGGGTTAGGGTTAGGGTTAGGGTTAGGTTAGGGTTAGGGTTAGGGTTAGGGTTAGGGTTAGGGTTAGGGTTAGGGTTTAGGGTAGGGTTAGGGTTAGGGTTAGGGTTAGGTTAGGGTTAGGGTTAGGGTTAGGTGGGTTAGGGTTAGGGTTAGGGTTAGGGTAGGGTTAGGGTTAGGGTTAGGGTAGGGTTAGGGTTAGGGTTAGGGTTAGGGTTAGGGTTAGGGAAGGGTTAGGTTAGGGTTTAGGGTTAGGGTTAGGGTTAGGGTTAGGGTTAGGGTTAGGGTTGGTTAGGGTTAGGGTAGGGTTCGGGTTAGGGTTAGGGTTAGGGTTAGGGTTAGGGTTAGGGTTAGGGTTAGGTTAGGGTTAGGGTTAGGGTTAGGGTTAGGGTTAGGGTTAGGGTAGGGTAGGGTTAGGGTTAGGGTTAGGGTTAGGGTTAGGGTTTAGGGTTAGGGTTAGGGTTAGGGTTAGGTGTTAGGGTTCGGGTTGGTTAGGGTTAGGGTTAGGGTTAGGGTTAGGGGTGGTTGTGTTAGGGTTTAGGGTTAGGGTTAGGGTTAGG